>NC_028456.1:7011449-7075999 GCF_000263155.2 Setaria italica | reverse complement strand
GAATGCATTCATATATTACTGAGGATGCATTCATATATTAATCTGTAAGGCAGTCCACAACCAATAATCTGTAACATTCGGGTATGCGGTTCAGAAAAGAACATTCAGAATTTCACTATGTACTTGCCGACTACGCACTACCTCTATTGCAGCATTTTGGAACAAAGGCAAAACATTGGTAAATCAGCACTGACCTATAATTTAAATCTGCCAGTGTTTCGTAGATAACAATCTGCTACTGAAGAAACATTCAAGGCACTCAACTGCGGAAATCAGGAGGCTCTTAGGCTGCAACCTGAATCAGAACAATTGTCTCAAAATTAGAGCAATTCAGATAGATGATGCAGTTAGTATATATTGCAGTACACATTGGATTAAACAGGACAGGACATGTGCATTCAACTTAACTTGTATGTGATCAAATGAGAATATTAATAGGAGAGAAAAACTGATTCACGGCCCTCTTTTACAATCTAGCAGAATTATAGGCAATATTATAGGATAGTTGTCTTGGATAAAGCAGAAAAACTGATTCACGGCCCTCTTTCATTAAAAGACTGCATTTGATGATGAACATTTTCAATCAGATTTCAGGTTACCACATAATCATATATAAACTTATTTTTAGGACTGCCAGATTGGAGCTATCAGTTTTTAGTTCAATTCACGATTAACTGAGCTTCATGCTCAATGCTCCCAGCTATTAGAATAAAACAAGGTGGATGTGTACATCTACAATTGGAATGCCCATGATGACATGTCCCGAAAACAAATCGAAGCCATAGGAAAGACCATGTTGTCTTTGTAGATGATGTCATAGATCAAAACTGTGGAAGAATAGCCAAAAAAACCAAACAACACATAACTTTTCTAGATTAAAATTACAACATCAAACACATGAGCTTTGAATCCAGAGATGCAAATCACAGGTCAAAAAGAGAAGGATAAAATAGCAACAAGCTACAGTAAAAACTACAAAACAAATAATCTACTCCAAAGCTGCAACCCTGAATCTTCTCCAGTGTTTCCTGCAATGTATGCAGTTTAATACCTGTGAAACAAACCAAATCACATGACAGGAAGGAACAAGACAGAGGATCTACCAAAGCGGTCATAGTTATCCATCACTATTCCTTTTATTGTACTTGCATACTGTACATGATGCATTCTTAAGACTGTCTACCAGTTAGTTGTGATACAGTGTTAATTAAATGCCGTATACCTATTCAAGTACAATACTATTGCCTAATGCATGATGACAAAAGTACGCTGCCTAATGCAGACCTATACTGCCTAATGCATGAGAAAGTACAATATTATTGCCTGCAGAACCATTCTATTGCCTAATTCATACAAGGCATTACTGATTAACTAAGTACAATTGCTCAAGCATAATAAATAAACTGCTTAAATTCATAACAAGTAAATTGCTTTATAGTAATCAGAAGAACGCTATAATGTCAAGCTATCACTCTAGAACTAAAATATACTGGACTGAAAATTGGTAAAGCATTGCTAATTGAAGAATTTCTACAGCCCAAGGCTAATTGGAAATTTAGAATGGGATCAATATGCATGTGATTTTGAAAATTTAGAATGGGATCAATATCATTAGTGTTTTACAAAAGGTTAACTGAACTTTCTTGTTCGTAGTTACCAAAAAGTTCAGTTTATTCGAAGCAGATAAACACTACCTCTTGTTATTGTGGTTAGCCTAGGTACATAAGTGCAAATGCAATGCCCTCATCGCAGAGAACATAGGTGGACCATAAAAGATAGGAGCTCAGCTAAGCAACCAAATTTTTCTAAAGGAAATCAGAAGCCAAAAGACATAAAAATACATGGCACATATGAACTACAATGCCCTAAATACAGTCTAAGTATGGCACTGTAATTGAAAGTGAGAACATTTTCATCCCTCCCTATGGCACTCTAGAACCAAAAATCGGTAGCTGAAATATTACAGGCTTTCATGGCCTATGGGCTACAGGAAAAATGCATTGCTCAATTTTATACACAGTTTTCATTTGCATACTATAGTTTTTCTGGAGTGACATTTCTTATCACTACCAAAACACATAGATAATGGAGCAATGCATTGACCAGGAGGCAAGGACCGTAATTGCATTGACAAGGAGGCATGAACCATAATTTTTTGCTACAGCAACAGTTTGCAAATAAACCCCAGATAGTTTGTCTTGGAAATTAATACATACTATAGTACCACACTACCATGCTTTCAAAATTTCCAAAATAAATAGAAACAATAAAGAGTCCACACTAAAGCTGACATGATTTGGGCGAGTACCTTCTAATGCAGAGAATGATTTGACTGAAAAAATCACCTGAAATGCAGAGAATGATTTGACTGAGAAAAGATAAACAAAATCACATTATACTTCAAGAGAATGGCATTTCAAGAAAGTAACCTAACAAGCAAATGTGGTAGGTGTTAATATCATAGCTAAATATCCAAAATTCACTATAAGCTCATCCAGCAGTCACAAAGGTTACTGAAATCAAGATGCACCTATATGAAAAATTAAATTTGTGCCGAGATAAGACATGCAAAAACAGCCAAGAAAAGAAGTGCATGCACAACTATTGTAAGAAGAAAAGATCTGGTCATAGTTTACAAAAGATATGGTGCCAGTAAGGAAAAATGGACAGTACAAGCTTACAAAGCAAACTGACTTAAAATGTTGCAATGCAAATACCAAGTCAAGTGATCCGGGCAACGCTGTCGCAGAAATTATATCTGCAAAATTATGAAATCCTTAGAATAGTTGTGGTATGCAATGAATAATGGAGAACATGTCTTTTTCATTACAAAATGAACTGCGTACAGTCTTCTGTCCAACAACCATAACAGACACAGAGCTTAAGAAAAAAAATAGAATCATGATCTGCAAGGGCGTATCCGCGTATCACCAGAATTACTCACAGATGATAGCCTGAAGGCGTAGAATTTGGGCTTCCCTCTCTTGCCGCAGTTCAGGAGATGTGCGCCCTTCTTCAGATCAAGGATGGCCTGAATAAAGCACTGAATTGAGCAGTCAGATGGCCAATCCTCCCAAAACTAAAGGGAATGTGTTCAAGTACTGCTAGTCTAAGGAAGTGCTAGTCTAAGGAATATGCAGAAACTAATACCGTTGCTATAAACAATTGATGAGGAAGGCAATCATCAAAGGAATTCAGTAGGCACTACGAGATCAGCTACCGATTTTAATTGGATGTATAGCAAGTGCAGGCACAACAACATAGTTTAATCTAGAGATCCTAGAAAAACAGAAGATATTGCTTAACCTTCATGCATAGAAAATAAAAGAGACTGACACTACAAATACTGTACAAATTCTTTCCCAATCTCCCATTAGAAATTCTTTAAACAACCAAAGGTAGCTTCACTGCATAGTTTGCTTGAGGTATCATCTCTATAGGATTGGAAAAAAATGTTCTTATCTCAGGTGTTAACAAATAAAAAGTGTTAACTAAAGGAAAAAAAGCTAGAATATAGTTTGTCATAGATGATACCTTCTGTAACTAAACACTGGACAAAAATTATGACTGAAAACTGAAGAAACCTCTTATTTGAAACAGAAACTTAAAACTGGACGAACCTCAATGACCTGCAGTCTGCAGAGGGACAAGGTCAACAATTACCCAGCGAGGAGGTCAGCGAAGGCGCAGGGCGGGCAACGGCGGCACAGGGCAAGCGACGGGTTTGCTTCGGGCGTGTGCATGTGCGATGGCGGCAACGAGTTTGTTATGGCGGCTGATAGAAAAAGGAAGGGAAGGAACCAGGATGGAGTACAATTCTTTTTCCAACCAGGCCTAGTAAATCTGGCGCATGCATGCAAGTAGCTAGCTGATTTTTTTAATCTTTCCTTTCTTTTAACATGCCCACAAAATCTCACGCATGCATGCAAGGAGTTGATTTTTTAATCATTCCTTTCTTTTAACATGTCCACAAAATCTCGCGCATGTGCAAGGAGCTAGCTAATTTTTTAATCTTTCCTTTCTTTTAACATGCCCACAAAATTTGTAAAAAAGGATATTGACAAATCTGGCGCATGCATGCAAGGAGCTAGCTGATTTCCTTTCTTTTAAACTGTCCACAAAATCTCGCGCATGCATATAGGGAGTTGATTTTTTAATCTTTCCTTTCTTTTAACATGCCCACAAAATCTTCTCTCTTGACGGATGCGCCCGACCCCTTGAGGGTGGAACTCCGCCTCGTCCGACCCTGAGTGAAGCTCCGCCTCGCCCGACCCTGAGTCCTGGGGTCGGGAGTGTCTGACCCCTGAGTGGAACGTTGGAGTAGTCCGAGGCTATTTTTCAAAAAACCCCTGACATTTCATGATATAAACCCGCAGTCCAATTCCAAGTATACGCCCGACCCTTGGTCCCGGGGTCGGATGCGCCCGACCCCTTGGTCCCGAGGTCGGATGCGCCCGACCCCTTGAGGGTGGAACTCCGCCTCGCCCGACCCCGAGTGATTTGGGATGCGATTTTGCTAGAACCAATCTTACCATTCAGGCTAGGTTTCGGGGGGAAAATATTAGTACATGTAGATTTAGATTTACCGGGTTAGGAATCATAGTGCCTTATTTGGGTTATGCTGTCTCAGGATGTACGTGCAGCTTGATTAAAACAGCTGGTCCGATTTGGAGTACATGTTTAGGGCATTGGATCTACAAGCATTGGAGTACATATCAATAAATCATCACCCGCAACATTTCTTCTGCAGTCCAGAGCAAGCATCTTTTAGAGAGATCTTGGATCAAACAGAAGTGAAATGCATCTTCCCCAAACATGTTACTGCCATTGAATCACCAAACATGTTATATACACAATGGAGGGTTGAAAGACATCAAGCTGAGTACTTAACGCATTCATGAAATTTTTATATTGCAAAACATTGGATTCAATGGGATAATAAAAATATAAAATATGTATAAATATGAAATAAGTATATCATCCAAGATTGGATTCAGCAGGACAATAATGATGTAGAACATATACGAATACAGGTCATCCAAATGTCCCCCATCTATCTTATTTCTTTGCCTGTGATGCGCCAAAGGAAATGTTTTACAATGCCTGGTAGTCTTATCCTCCAGGCATTCGCTTCGTGCGCTAGAAGATCGATGAAGAAGTTGTGCCGCATCGTTATAGCATCCTGTAAGTAAGATAAGTGCTTACTTCAAGTTAAGCTCGGATTTATCGTATATTGTAAAATTACAAAGGAACGTACAACAAAGCATATTTACTCACTTTTTCGATGTGCACGTTTCGAGGACTATCCCACCATGCCATGTACTGTAGAATAAGCCATCCATCTGAAAATCTGTGGTACGATGAATCGTCAGCTATATAAATATACGAACATATCTTTTAAGAAATAAAGGATATTGACACTCTAAAATGCCGGTGTGTTAGAGCTGATCTTACCCATCAGTATCTTCCACAATTCCTTTCGCGCGTTCAAATTCCCATTTGTGAACATCCTCCCATGAATCAGGTTTAAGCTGTCTAAATGCGTTCATAAATTTTAGGCGAAATCCTACGATCTGTATCGCATAATGTTTATATGGCACATCCGTGGCATATTTTGGAATGGGTTTAGTGTCAATCACAATAAGTTTCTTCCGCTTAATATCGAGTACATAAAGCAGGTAGGTATTGACATGCTTCCATGGCAAGAGAAACTGCAAAGCACTCAGTATTAGGACCACAAAGGATATGTAATGAACAAATAATGGCATGAAAAGAACTTACATATCTGCAACCTAGTATGTCATATTTTACTATTTCCCATCCACCAATCACATCACCCAACTCTTTACCACTATGATGTTTACGATATTTTTCATGACGTGTTAACTCCAACATTTTCTGAAGCAAAATGATATATAGCCATGATCAGTATCACCTATCAATTTTATGTATAACTAATAAATATAAATAGACAATGAATGCAGTATATTCCACAGTTATGATTGTAATTATAAACAAGCTAACTTACACAGAATCGCAGATCCACATGATGGTTTGCAACCTTGTTGTTGTACCTTATCATCCCTTTAGCCTCTCGGTATGCAAGAAATCGGACACCTAAGTTGAAAAATGGTTCAGGCATGGGTGAACCTCGTTTCAACAACACCTTGAGATCACCGAGTTTATACACACTCCTATAGGGCAAATCACTCCTTACCCAAACCATACTGCAAATCAATATATAAGGACAATGCATAAGAATTCATAATAAATTGCAATACTATTAGTGGTAAATGAAAGTGATGAAGTACTGAGCTTACTCCAATTCCGCAGGATCCTTGATTGTCAAAATATAATCACAAAAAATCTCAGCTAACTCATCTCTCTTCAAGGGCCAGTCCTTGTAGTATAGAAGAACATCTTGCTTATCTGAGTCTATCTCTGTATCGATTTTCTTTGGTTTAAGTGCATTTTCATGGCTGTTCGTGGATTTCCTCTTTTGTTTGATCTGCTGAAACTCGTTAGGTTCTATTATTTCTGCAAAGTCACTCGGGCTTCCGATGTTTTCATCCTCATTGCGTAGTAATGGTTTACCTAACCGTTCATTAAATATAGTTGATAGTAATGTAGCTGCCATTTTAGTCCTAAATTTTACCATACTCTCCTGTACATTAGTAGTAACACAGTTTATTCAAAAAATATGCTAGTAAAAAATATTCACTAATTACTTGTGTTAAAGTTATACATGATGTACCTGATCCACGGTAGCGCACAGATGATCCCCAGTCCAATACTTTATAAAGGCAACCATGAATAACCCACATGAGACACTACAGAATCATTATTATATAGAAAAATGTAAGATATATACATATGAGATTGTAGAATTGGTATTTTAAATTAGTGTGCAATATCATACATACCCATCAAACTGTATTCTGTCAACCATGACCTCCACAACATCCCAGATGTCAACATTGACGTCCGGCCAAGCGTGATCTTTAAGGCCAGTGCATTGCAATGTGTATTCCATCTGCATCGGCAATCCCTTCAACTGTTTGTACATGTCCTGGTTAATTAGTATGTGCAGTTTGCAAAAAAAAATAGAAATAGCTGAGATGGCAAAAACTCACAGTATTTTCGAGGTCCCTGCGCCCAAATAGTGTTCCATAAGAATCTAACACATGTATCTTACGCCTTCGCGCATTCACTACAGCAAGATACCAGTGTGTATCTTTTATTTTTATTGGTAAGAACAACTATCAAGTATTAAAAAATGTAATGTCAGTCAAAGAACGTATATTGGATAAATGAAGTATATATCGTAATGTTGAAAATAGTAGTTACCATATCGTGTTGCATGTACGATAATACCCTTTCAGCCAACCGTGGAACCTGTGAATGCCCACGGGAGGGATAGTGATCCTCCATGTCCTCCATGTTCCATTTTCTTCACCATCCCCCTTCATTAACACGGTCATACTTGTATTTTCTAGGTAGCATGTACCACCTGGCCTATTTATCATATTATCTTGAGTCCGCAATAGGTGGATGTACGCATTTATGACCTGCAAAAAATCAACCATGAATAATTTCTCAATATAAAAAAAGATTTTTGTTCCCATAAATTTGTACTCGGGGTTATTACCTCGTCATACAGGTATGCGTTTCGACAAAATAAGCACTCCATGTGATTCCTATTCACCAGGACGATGTCACAAGCTCTTCCCTACCTGGTTCAGCTGAGATCTTTTTAGCAGCTTCAATGAAGGCATGATCATTGACAGTACATTCGTACCTTGAAAATAATCATAAAATTTGAGGATAATTATCATTGCACATGATAAATGTTGTGAAAATATATCAAATGAGCAACCTGATATATGAATGAAACATAAACTACCTTCCGGAATCTTGAAAGCATCTTCTGACTCGTTGGTTTCGTCAGTGATCAACACCTGCTGTGACATATCAACATCTTTGAGTTTGTCAGGGGTCAAACCCTCTTGGTATTTATTGGCATCCAAGTAATCTGTCTTGGGAGTAGTTTCCTCTAGTTCCAGCAATATATCCATACTATAGACACCATCGTCACCAGTGGGCGTCAGCTCCGTGGATAGCTACTCCAAGGATGACTATTGATGGAAAAAGGAGGTAACATATAAACTCATTAAATTAGTACCGGTTCTGCAATATGATTCAGTGAGCGTTAAGCTTGTGTGTAGCTTACCTCGGAACCGTCTGACATGGATGGATGCCAAGATTCAGTGAGCTGCAACGCCGTCGCTCGCTTAATTATTGGCAGCCCCTTCTAGTCGTCTTCTGAAAGGTGAGATTTTATTCAACTTTGAGTCTCATGTGTCATCTCCTGTTACAGGTCCTGGCACAATTATTTCATTGAATACATAATGATGGCGTCTGCTAATTTTTTTCCCAGGAACACAAGTGCTGCAGCCTTGTTTTGCTGAGCTGACAGTTGAGTAGTGCGGAGGGCAAGTTCTTTCTGTGAATACATATGATCTAATTATAACGAACATGATTAACAGATTAATTAATATAACACATGCCATATCCGACAACTTCTTGGTATAATCATGTCTAGTTAGGCATAATCATGATCTAATCTACGTGAACATGATTAACAGAGGGTAACGAGAACTCACACTTGAGCTGCAACGCCGCCGCTCGGACGACACCCTCCAACCTTCTGGTGCAGTTCGCGACCGAGCGTTCAGCTTCATAACAGATCGGCGTCGGTCTAGTAACAAGGTCAGGGAGTAGGTGATGAGAAAGCTTCAAGAGAATTGCATGCGTCCGTACCGATGGTCAACAATTACCCAGCAAGGAGGTCAGCGAAGGCGCAGGTCGGGCAACGGCGGCACGGGGCAAGCGACGGATTTGCTTCGGGCGTGTGCGTGTGCAATGGCGGCAACGAGTTTGTTATGGCGGCTGATAGAAAAAGGAAGGGAAGGAACCAGGATGGAGTACAATTCTTTTTCCAACCAGGCCTAGCAAATCTGGCGCATGCATGCAAGTAGCTAGCGGATTTTTTTAATCTTTCCTTTCTTTTAACATGCCCACAAAATCTCGCGCATGCATGCAAGGAGTTGATTTTTTAATCTTTCCTTTCTTTTAACATGTCCACAAAATCTCGCGCATGTGGAAGGAGCTAGCTGATTTTTTAATCTTTCCTTTCTTTTAACATGCCCACAAAATTTGTAAAAAAGGATATTGACAAATCTGGCGCATGCATGCAAGGAGCTAGCTGATTTTTTAATCTTTCCTTTCTTTTAAACTGTCCACAAAATCTTGCGCATGCATATAGGGTGGAACTCTGCCTCGCCCGACCCCGAGTGAAGCTCCACCTCGCCCGACCCTGAGTCCTGGGGTCGGGAGTGTCCGACCCCTGAGCGGAACGTTGGAGTAGTCCGAGGCTATTTTTCAAAAAAAAAAACCCTGACATTTCGTGATATCAACCCACAGTCCAATTCTGAGTATACGCCCGACCCTTGGTCCCGTGGTCGGATGCGCCCGACCCCTTGGTCCTGGGATCGGATGCGCCCGACCCCTTGAGGGTGGAACTCCGCCTCGCCCGACCCCGAGTGATTTGGGATGCGATTCTGCTGGAACCAATCTTACCATTCAGGCTAGGTTTCGGGGGGAAAATATTAGTACATGTAGATTTAGATTTGCCGGGTTAGGAATCATAGTGCCTTATTTGGGTTATGCTGTCTCAGGATGTACGTGCATCTTGATTAAAACAGCTGGTCCGATTTGGAGTACATGTTTAGGGCATTGGATCTACAAGCATTGGAGTACATATCAATAAATCATCACTCGCAACATTTCTTCTGCAGTCCAGAGCAAGCATCTTTTAGAGAGATCTTGGACCAAACAGAAGTGAAATGCATCTTCCCCAAAGATGTTACTGCCATTGAATCACCAAACATGTTATATACACAATGGAGGGTTGAAACACATCAAGCTGAGTACTTAACGCATTCATGAAATTGTTATATGGTAACAATAAACACATCAAGCTTAGTACTTAGCTGCCATTGAATCACCAAACATGTTATATGGTCACTGTCTAAAAAGTTCATATAAGGAAAATCCTCGAAAAATATGATTCAGTATGTCGCGAACATCCAAACTTTGAAACACAACACAGAGTTGCTGAGCATCCTAGCATTACTACTTGTTGATGATATCTAATGTAAGGGCACGTGCCGTCTTTGTAATTTGTTTCCGTTCAGCGCGTATCCGCTTGGATAGGTCTGCAGCACAAAAATCAAAGATCAAAACTATATAACTTCAGTGAAACGAAGTTATTGAGCACAAAAAGATGTTACCTTTCGCATCATATGCATAAGAACATATGGGAGAAAAAATAATTTGACTATAATCTGTAGTAGTCACTCCCCCTAACAGGCAAGGGAAAAGTGAATTAAAAACTTAAACAGACAAGGGGATACATGAATTTAAAGAATTAATGGTTAAATATATTGTTAATTTTATTAACAAAACTGAGTGCTCATTGATAATGTCATACCTTGCATCGTAGATATCTTGACATGGAGGGCAGCTAATGTCTTGAATTGATAAGCCGCGCGGCGCCACTCCCATATGTGGCGTTGAAGGTGTGGGTCGTTCACATGGATTATGATGAAGTTTTTCCTACAAGTAACAACATTAATTCCGATCCACCCATGGCATGGCAGATAATTTCATATGTACATAAATAGACATACCTTTGATTCATGATTACCACGTGCCTGTTAGGCTGCCTCCGGAAGTCACCCCTATCTTGGATCTCAGACGCATATACAACCACGCCTATGACATCTTCAACAACAAAAAAAATATATGCTTTGCATTTTAGTGTGAAACCAAGGACATCATATTTTGTTAAATGAAAGTGTGTATAAATTGATGAGTCACCTGCAAAAGTATCTACTGGCTGACGGTATACATCCTCGAATTTCCTAAAGGCACGAGGACACTCTGAAATCCAGATGGGCCTCTGTGGAGTCTTGACTACAGTATCCGGTAAAAGGACGACAGCGTAGTATTCACACAGACGGTACATATTGGGAATGGGATCCACATAAGTTGGCGTAAAATACACTCCCAAAAAGTCATATGTTTCACCTTCAATGAGCACACTGTTGAACATCATATGATGGTCGCCGCATGCAACTGCCTCCATCTTGGTGCCCTGCACAAACATTGTAGCCAACATACATCAGTAGTTTGCAGTGAAACCACAATGCATCCGCCTAATTACACATGCATATAAAAAAAAGAAGTAGGCGGATGATTGAAGCACCTGCTCATCAACCAATATTACGTGCAAATACTCCTGTCCTCCATACTCTTGTATGTTTCCTTTCTAGAAAACCATGGCGCTCACATCCCATCTCCAGAAGATGTGTTCCAGCTCCACCTCATGAAACTCAACCCACCTATAATTCCGAGATTTTATAGATATATACTGCAAGGGTGCATCATAGCGTACGAGATAAAAACTGATGTCATCATTCAAATGAAATCTATACCGCTTCAGAAAATTACGAGTATTATACCTGTTCATTGTCGGTGTGGGCAAGGATATCAGCGGTGCAGGCAAGGTTACCCTCTTCCTCGAGAGCGACATGTAGGAGGAACCCATAGCTGGATAACTGCAAGTTGAACATTTGTACTGCAGTGAGTCTTATTCGTTAGGAGAGATGAAGGAATAATGATATAGGAGCTTATCACTTCGGTGTACTGTTCCATAGTTACTTCTTCAAGAGAATTGCATGCGTCCGTACCGATGGTCAACAATTACCCAGCGAGGAGGTCAGCGAAGGCGCAGGGCGGGCAACGGCGGCACGGGGCAAGCGATGGGTTTGCTTCGGGCGTGTGCATGTGCGATGGCAGCAACGAGTTTGTTATGGCGGCTGATAGAAAAAGGAAGGGAAGGAACCAGGATGGAGTAGAATTCTTTTTCCAACCATGCCTAGCAAATCTGGCACATGCATGCAAGTAGCTAGCTGATTTTTTTAATCTTTCCTTTCTTTTAACATGCCCACAAAATCTCGCGCATGCATGCAAGGAGTTGATTTTTTAATCTTTCCTTTCTTTTAACATGTCCACAAAATCTCGCGCATGTGCAAGGAGCTAGCTGATTTTTTAATCTTTCCTTTCTTTTAACATGCCCACAAAATTTGTAAAAAAGGATATTGACAAATCTGGCGCATGCATGCAAGGAGCTAGCTGATTTTTTAACCTTTCCTTTCTTTTAAACTGTCCACAAAATCTCGCGCATGCATATAGGGAGTTGATTTTTTAATCTTTCCTTTCTTTTAACATGCCCACAAAATCTTCTCTCTTGACGGATGCGCCCGACCCCTTGAGGGTGGAACTCCGCCTCGCCCGACCCTTGGTCCCGGGGTCGGATGCGCCTGACCCCTTGAGGGTGGAACTCCGCCTCGCCGATGCGCCCGACCCCTTGAGGGTGGAACTCCGCCTCGTCTGACCCCGAGTGAAGCTCCGCCTCGCCCGACCCTGAGTCCTGGGGTCGGGAGTGTCCGACCCCTGAGCGAAACGTTGGAGTAGTCCGAGGCTATTTTTCAAAAAACCCCTGACATTTCATGATATCAACCCGCAGTCCAATTCTGAGTATACGCCCGACCCTTGGTCCCGAGGTCGGATGCGCCCGACCCCTTGGTCCCGGGGTCGGATGCGCCCGAGCCCTTGAGGGTGGAACTCCGCCTCGCCCGACCCCGAGTGATTTGGGATGCGATTCTGCTGGAACCAATCTTACCATTCAGGCTAGGTTTCGGGGGGAAAATATTAGTACATGTAGATTTAGATTTGCCGGGTTAGGAATCTGTGGCGGAACCGCCCAACTTGAGCTGGTTTAAGTGCGCCTAATCGCTGTCGGACAGCAATTATCCGCAACGCACCTAAAACAACATAAGCCCGGTAGTCCGTCGAGTGTCCCTAGGACTCCTCGAAAGATCCACGACGTGTCTCATAGCCATACATCAGGATAGTATCCGCGATGGGATAACATCAACAAACATTACATTTTTACATACATATAAAAGGTACGAGTTATTACATAACGTAGATTGAAGCAAACTTAGTAGTGCAGTGTTAGACAGAGTGCTAAGATTTTAAACATAAACAGTTTAGGAGGAGATGAGCTTTTAAAACTTCTTCTCTAAGGGCATTGTGAGACTCAGGACAATACCCTAGGGCTTCGGGGTTTCCTCCTCTGCAGACTCTTGCGGAGCTTCTGAAAGATAGTCACAAGGGGAAAACCCTGAGTACGGGGTACTCAGCAAGTCTTACCCGACTAACCAATATAATAGCTTTTCTTGGGATGTATATGATGGCTTTTTGGTGTACTTGGCTGATGCAACTTTTCGCCGAAAAGCTTACTACAAGTGATGCCTTAGTTTTATCTTTTATTTGGGTTAAGTCATTACCTAACCATTCTAAATGATGAGCAGAAAGTAAAAGCAATCATAGATATTAAGTCATACATCAAACATTATCAGGAGATATATATATTGCATGAATTTAAACTACGATGCTCAACAGTGATCAAGTGCATTCATAACCGAGAATTGCGGCGATCCGGATCCATTTACATCCTGCAGGAGAGTACCCTGATCACCAGCTTTATACGACTGTCCAGGTCGTACATAACAACCTCTCGATTAGCAAAATCAATGATTAGGAATACGACTACCCGGACCTAGGGATGCACCCCCACATGGGACCCCACGTCTGGCCCGATCACCATGTGAGTTTCAGGCTACACCCCTGCCAATCTCCAGCATGTCAAGCGCGGGTACGAAGTATTCCCGATCATAGAGTTTACTAACCTACTGGGCTTTACTAGTCCCATACCCAGTAAGTGATCAGCTGCTTATCACTTGATCAAAGGTTAAGACAACGAATCGGGACTTAACCAAATTAATCTAGCAGACAGAACTATATCTCTAGCTTCTGTCCGCTTCTCAATTTCCAAGATATCTTTTCATAAGCAACATGTATGACTCAAAAGTTTTCCTTAAGGTTGGTAAACCAAGTATGTAAGCAAGTAAGCAATTCTAGACTTGGGTATCTTCTAAGGTTTGAACAAGTGGCAAAGATGTCCTTAAAACAAGGCATGATTATACACAAGAATAGGTTTCAAGCAACTCCTAGACTTAGTGCATACATATAGCAAATAACCGATAATTGGACACATGAAATAACGACTCCAAAATAGATAGGTATAAATGCACCGGGGCTTGCCTTGTTCGCTTAAAAAGTTAGTATTCTCTGACGGGTTGGCTTCACAGGGGACTAATTCAAAAACTTCTTCGAACTCCGAAGGTCCTTCTGAAAATTCCAAATATTCTCCTTCTGGTGCTTCGAGATCTATAGCATAATACATGCAGGGGTTAGCAATGCAAAATTTGAATAAAAGACTATACAACTTTCCTTCATGATAAAGTTGCAAGCCAACAAGGACTATACAATTTATCATGATAAAGTTGCAAGCCAACACAAAAAAACCCAAAAAGATTAACCCACAATTTTTATTTTCCTATTTAACCCTACCTAAGGCTTTTTCTCTTGTCTTTAGAAAAAGTTATAATTAATTTCTAACTTGAAAACCTAATTTCCTATGAGTTAAGAATAATTTGTGATTAAGAAAATGTTATTTCATATTTTATACATTTTATAAATATTAAGTATTTATTTAATTACCTTAAAAGGAAGGCATTAAATAAATACTCGAATTTTTATTATTTTCCTAGGGTGTAAAAATTTTAATGCATAAAGGAAAATAAAACAAGCCTAACAAAATTGGTTTCACTAATTTTGGACACTCCTAGAAATTTTTGTGATTTAAATGGTGTAATTCGGATTTAAACTAATTACTTTCTAAAGGAAATCTAATTTTCCCGAAAAACACCCGGAAAATCTTTTCTCACTCAGCTAGACGCTACCCTCTCTCACGCGCACTGGGCCCCACGGCGCGGACCCACCTATTCCTATTCCTTTCTACCCGCCGGCCTTATTCTCCCTCTGACGGGCCCTGTGGGCCGCTTTCTTTTTCTTTTTCTTTTCTCCGGTCCGATACCGGCCCACGGCCCTCTTCTTCTTTTTCCGTTTTCCGCGGGCGCAACCTACTCCTTACTGGGCCTCCGGCCCCTTTCTATTTTCCGGTTGACCGCGTCGGCTCTGTGGGCCTCCAACATGCCGGCCCATAGACGCCCGCGCCTCGGCCTCTTTCTCCCCCTCCCCTCCTTTCTCTCTCTGTCGCGCGGGCCCGAGCATCCAGGCGCTTCTTCCTTCTCCCGCCAAAACGCGCGCGCGACAGGGGGCGGCGCGACTCGCCGGCCGGCGCCCCACCGGCGGCGAAGCTAGGTCAGGATAGCACCTCTACACCTTCACGCACCCGCGCGCGGCAACAGCTCCTCGGGAGATGGCCGGAGCCATTCCCTCCACGGCGGCGGGCGGCGACACCTTCGGCCGGTCGTGGCTACTCACGACGACGGCACAAACTACTCGAACGACTACTCTCACACCATCCTGGCATCCTAGGGACTCGCCCACGACTACCTAAGAAGGAAGGGAACCAGTGCAAGATAGTGCTCACCGTGAGCAGGAGGCGCGGCGACGGCGGACAGAAGCGGCGGCGGTTCAAGGCGTGCCGGCAGAGAAGCTGGGCAACAAGTTGCTAGGGTTGCTGGTAGGGTGTGGGCGGAGGTGTGGACGGAAGGAATCGGCGGGAGCTGCGGTGTGGCGGTGGAATTTTTGCTCGGCGGCGGTGCTTGACAGAGGAGCGGCGGCGGTAAAAAGGCAGTGGTAGAAACGGCGGCGCGGGAGCGGTAATTATACAAACAACTTACCGCGCGCATGGCTGCCACCGTGGTCTACCCATAGGCTTATGTGGTGAGGAGGTGGCCTAGCTGGTTGCGCTGGCGAGCGACCGACAACGGCGGCGGCGACACGTCCTGCCTGCTCTGTCATCGTTCCCCTTTCTTTCTTCTGATGCCCAAAATCTTTAGAGCCTCCCCACGGTAGATTTTCAATCCGACGGTGCACTTGGGTCTTAACCAAAGTTGTAGATAATCTCAATCTTTCCAATTCATCTATAAACCTTTGCCCGAGATAAACATCAAAAGGTCTTCAAATTTAAATTTTTCCTCGGGCAATGTCTGAATCCCGTTTACCCTTCCATTCAGTTTCGTCAGTTAATCAAGGTGCTCATTTGCCCGACTTAGTGATCCATTTCGGTGGTCCAAATCCCCTTTCTGTAGTCCAACTTCTTCCCAATTATGTTCTACAACATCCAAAGTTTCCATTTTGCCCAAGAACACCTACTCCTTTTGATCTCCATCTCTCTGAAATTAAATCCAAAGTTGATCAAATGCTGCTGTTTTTCAGACTTAGGCATTTTCAGTGACAGTCAACTGTGACAATATGTTGACTTTGAGCTAAATTTCGAAATTGTTCCCTTCCATGTTCCTGGCCAACAACACCCAATTCTAAGAGTCCAAAGTACATACTTTGATATGGTGTAGTTGTTCTGATTCACTTATTTGAAAAATTTCTCAGAATTCAATTTCCAAAATGGACTCTGAGGCTGTTTTTCTGAATTTCTGTTTTCAGACGAGGAACAGTAACTTCAATTTTCTTTTTCCTTTCTTTAATTCCTTTGAGATATTTTGGACCAGTTCTACTCCAAATTCTTGATCCTTAAGCTCTAGTTACTCTTACACTTATAATCCACATTTTTGCCGAATTTTTCTGAATTTTAAATTCAAAATTCAAATTTCGGTCAAATTTGACCCGAATTTGATTTTTGGCCAATTTCTTTTTCCTTTCTTCTTGAATTACTTCCAATTCATCCAAGTCACTTTAAATGACCAAAATGGCAGCTGTTACAGAATCATAGTGCCTTATTTGGGTTATGCTGTCTCAGGATGTACGTGCAGCTTGATTAAAACAGCTGGTCTGATTTGGAGTACATGTTTAGAGCATTGGATCTACAAGCATTGGAGTACATATCAATAAATCATCACCCGCAACATTTCTTCTGCAGTCCAGAGCAAGCACATGCATCCACCTAATTACACATGCATATAAAAAAAAGACGTAGGCGGATGATTGAAGCATTTCTTGTTAATGCTGCATTCAGCGGTGTCTATCCAATTTCCCTGAAATCATCTGTTCCTCTCTTCATATATGAAGCAACAAGATTTTTTTCCTTACACTTTTAACTATGACTGGAATGGAACCCTCAACACCTGTCAGGTATTTGTCATTTCCAGTGATGAAGGCAAGTTTATCAGCTGATTTAACCATTGCCTGTATAACACATGGGACAACATGGTTGAAATCAAATAAATGGTTCAGATATGCAATGCGTCTATTACTTTTGCCTACATACGAATGATTATCGATCAGAAATTCATGCACGCGCTAACTCTGAAGACATTGATTAAGTAGTCAAATACCTTCTCCACCATGAAACAGGGCTCTCCACTCTCGATCTTGCGCCGCCCGATGACGGCAGCCAGCATGCCCTCTTCGATTACTTCAGCATCAGTGAAAGCAAAATCAATCTATACGTTAGTGAGCAGAGCACAGTTTCAGATGCTGTTCTTCCCGTGTTATAAGAAGAGGTTTACAGCTGATGGTTACAGGCGTACAGAGCAGAGGACAAATTTCTATCAAAGAATGATTTGACTGGGAAAAGATAAACAAAATCACATGAATTTGGAATTGGAACTGAATGAAGAAGACTAATTAAAGGAATGAATCGGATGAATCGGAAAGGAAGGAGACCTACCTGGTACTTTTCTAGGCCGACTGTGGGCTTGGTCGAGGAGTCGGCACTCGGAGAGACCGGGGACGAGGCGCCGGTTCCGCTTCCCGATCTTGAAGACCTGGATCTCGAAGCCAAGCCGCTGGTCGGCCGCGGAGCAGTCGGCGGCGGTGGCGAAGCAGGCCGAGGGAGCCGCGGTCTGGCAGAACGCGGGCGGCTGTGGCGTCGAGGCGCCAGTTCCGCTTCCCAATCTTGAAGACCTGGATCTCGAAGCCAATCTGCTGGTCGGCCGCGGAGCAGTCGGTGGCGGTGGCGAAGCAGGCCGAGGGAGCCGGCTGCGGCGTTGCAGGGCGAGGGAGTAGACGACGACGGTTTGTGGGCGGCAGCGGTGTTGTAGGCCGAGCTAGGCGAGGCGATGCGAACTGCTAGCGGCGGCTGCGATGCGGACTGCTATCGGCGGCTGCGATGCTGGGCGAGGGAGGAGGAGTAGGCGAGCGAGGGGAACATCGGATGGCGGAGCATGAAGCGCGGGGCGTGAGGAGGGGCAACGGACGGCACGCGCGGTGGGCTTCGAAGGGCGTTCATCGGAGGGTGGACCGGTTTGCGCGGAGGACGCGTGAGCCAGCGGACGGGTGAACGGAGCGGAGGGGCAGACGATGTACGAAGTTTTTTCTCCTCTTTGTTTTTTTAGGAGTAGAGATGATCGAGATCAGCGAGTGTCTCAAAAATTTCTTGGGCTAAAGAGGTAAATATGTACAGCACAATGTCTGAAACACTACTGGTTGATGAAATTATGGAAGAATATTTCAACATATAATGTAAAGAAGATAACAAAAGCTAACGAGACTCAAGCATCTGGGCGACAGGGGTGTGCTCGGTGAATCGGCATCCCAGCGTGACGGCATCAGGGCGACGGATGTCTTCGAGACATCGGCGGTGAATCCCCGCCTCCTACTCGCCCACCCCGCGGCCCGCGGCCCCCTCAGGGATGAGCCTGCCTGTAGGCGCCGAATGTCCTCGTTAAGGATGGCAATAGGGTGGGTTCGGATCGGGTGGAGTACTTGTGAACCTGAAACCGAAACCCGAATCTAAAACTCGAATCCAACCTGAACACCGTTCGGGTGAAAATCCATCCCCGAAATCGAAACCCGTGGGTACCCGAACCCGACGTATTAATCGAAACCCAAACATGAACAGTACAGTATAACAGTCTTAAACAATACAGTAACAATTTCACTAACAATTTCAGTAACAATTTCAGCAACAGTACAGCAACAATATCAGGCGTAGTACAGTAACAATATAGGTCTTAAACACCAAGTTCAAGGACAATACAGCAACAATTTCATGGATAAGTTCACAGCAACAATTTCATTGAAATTACAAGTTCATGGACAATTTCACATATCACAGCAACAATTTTACCGACACCAATTTGGGGAATTAAACTTCGCTTGATCAGTTCATCATTCATCCATTATTGTGGAATCATCTCGAAGCACCAGGAGTTGACATTGCTCACTTCCTGCTGTGATCTAAAAAAATTTCAGGTAGCAAGACATCAGTTCATGACACAATCTCTGCATGCAGAAGTTTGCTACCAAAACGCTGCAAAAACCCTTTTACAAAATTAAATGCTGACAGGTGAAATTAAGGGGAGCTCTTTTAGCTAATGTTAGCCTGATAGCACAAGACCATCACAAAGCATGTTGCCATTTCTTTGGATCACTGCAGCAAATATAACCAAGCATGGAAAATTACAAGCTAACTTTCAGCTGAATCTGTTATACCACAATTGTCTAATATTCCATTATGTCATAGTTCTAACAAAAAGTATCAAAACAAGCGGCACTGAGCATAGTTTTGACAAAAAGTATCAAAACAAGCAGCATTGAGCCACTGACCTACGGGCGGGGTGCCGGGACAGCGGGGGGCCGCGGCCTCCTCACGGGACGGCGCACAGCGTTGGGTCTCACGGTCGCGGGACGGCACACAGCGGCGAGGCGCGTACTTGTGGGCGGCGGGATGCGTGCGGGAGAGGCGAGGCCACGCGGGATGGTCAACGGCAGCAGGGTGCGGGACTTGGGGGCGGCGTGCGGGACTGCGGGGGGTGCTAGGTGCGGCACTACGACCGTGGTGCCATGTGCCCATGCCGGTGCAGCACTGCGCCCATGGTGCCATGTGCCCGTGCGGGGTGCCTGGACGCCTGGGTGGTGTATCTTGCCGTTATATACCTAGGGTTCCTAATGGGCCTTTAGTGGGCCGAATTATTTTGGGTGCCCAATAAAGCTTCGCGGGTTATTTTAGACACCTGCACCAAACCCGCGGTATTTCGGGTATCCAAACCTGAAAAACCGTGGGTGAAAACCAGGAATCGAAACTGAAACCCACGGATATCCGCCCCGAAACCGAATCGTTGCCATCCTTAGTCCTCATCGAGCACAATAGCACAGCGAAGAGCACATCTTCTTCCGGAGCTTCCGTGTGTCGGGACCAGGGTGATGGGCGACTCACATAGCACCCGCGCCACCTTGTGTGCGACTGCTACCTTGGACTCAAGAGTGGTGTGACGCGGCGGTGGGGTGCAAGGCTGCATCGGACGTCGAATGGAGGGATATTTAACTATTTGCTATCCTTACGGATGGCACTCCTTCAAAAATCATCTTACATTGCTCCTACGTATTTGCCATCTCGGAACAAATGAAGCAACAAAATTGCCACCTTTGCTGATGTGGCGAGCTAACTTATAAGACTAGCGTGGATTGACCATGCAAATGACCATAACACCCCTGCCTTGCTCACCTTAGCCTTCACTTCCCCTCTCTTCTGTCCCTGACGAGTGGGACCTGCATGTTGGGACGTGTGGGACCCGCATGTCTGGGTCATCTTCACCCTCCGACCGCTCCCTTCTTCCTCCACGAAGCCCCTCCAGATCGGAGCTCCCAATCAGCACAGCAGTAGCGCTAGGCACCTCCACAGCCAGAGACCACCATCTTCTATAGGTGCGCAAGCACGCCATTGGGTCGCAGCAGAGGTGGGTGCAGTAGCAGGTGGTGGCGGTGGGCTTCGAGGACTACTTGCCGGTGATGGCGGATTGGGTGGGCAAGGAGGGCCTGATACGGGAGCTAGCGAGCGGGTTCCGCCTGCTCATGGACCCATCCCGGGGGCTCATCACCTTCGACAGCCTTCGCTACAACGCGTCGCTGCTGGGCCTGGGCGCCATGTCCGACGACGACCTCCGCGGACTGCGGGATGCTCGCCGTGGGTGACTTCGACGGTGATGGCGCGGTCAGTGAGATGGAGTTCTGTGTCATAATAGACCGCCTTAGCCCGAGCTCATGGATGAGCCGCGACGGTGGCTCGACAACGTCGTCGCACAGGCCTCGCGGTTCCTCTTCACCGGCTAGAGCTAGAAATCAGAGGAGCGTAGAGATTTGATGGTTCGAGATGCCTAGGAATTGTTGAGCTTTTATTTTCTTTTCGTTGTTGTTCATAGCTGAATGAATCAGGAAGCTCCTACACGTTGGAGCTGTTGCGAGCATCGGCTGGAGCCACCG
Organism: Setaria italica; assembly: GCF_000263155.2. Lineage (NCBI taxonomy): Eukaryota > Viridiplantae > Streptophyta > Magnoliopsida > Poales > Poaceae > Setaria > Setaria italica. The sequence goes on along the minus strand of NC_028456.1, from coordinate 7,054,618 downwards.
CCCCCACGGCCCTTCCGTGGCGCTGTAGTGGAGCATACCCATGTGAGAGGAAGGAGGCCGAGCGAATAAGATAGGGATCCAGGAGGTGGAAGAAAGTGTTAGACTAATTCAATCGTGGAATGGAATCACGCTAATTGTGGTAGGCTTGCATGCCACCCAAGGGTGTATATATGTATCCCTGTACACATACTTGGAAATACAATCAATATTCCAAAACTAACATGGTATCACGCGGTTACGATCCGCTTCCGCAACCCTAGTGCGCCGCTGGTCCTTGCTCGCCGCTTCCGTCGCCGATCCACTCACCTGGAGTGCCGCCGAGCCGATCGCCGCGCCCGATCGCCCGCCCTGCCTCACCAGCACGGTCGCCGATCCACCCTCCGCCTGCCTGCCCCGCCGCTTCTTCAGCCGGGCGCCGCCGCCGGCCCTAACTCGCCATGGCAGATGCAGATGCCACGGACGAGGCTGCTGCCGCCGTGGCTGCCACCACGGCCGCCGAGGAACGTCGCCTGGCCGCCGAGGCTGCTGCACGCGCCGACAAGGCACGCCGTGACGAGGAACTTTGCCTCCGCAACGCGGCTCTCGCCGAGTATGAGGCCGCCCACGAAGCTATCTGGGCGCAGGCCACCGCCGTCGTCAACGTGAAGGCGCTCATCCCCATCATCCTCGACACGGCCACGAACACCTACACCAAGTGGCGCAGGATGGTCCTCACCGTGCTCGGCAAGTACGCCCTCACCCGCCATGTTCTCGAGGACGAGGCGTTCCCCGAGCTCCCGGTATGGACCCAGGTGGACTGCGTCGTCTTGACGTGGATCTACAACACCGTCTCCAGCGACTTGCAGCAGTCGCTCATGATCCGGCCACGCCCCGCACGCGAGGCGTGGTGCTACCTCGAGAACGAGTTCCTCGGCCAGAAGGAGTCCCGTGCCCTTCTCCTAGAGACGCAATTCCGCAACCTCCGCCAGGACTCCATGACGATCACCGACTTCTGCCGCAAGTTGGAGACCATGGCTGCGTCCCTCGCCGAGTTCGGCGACCCCATCGGAGATCGCCAGATGGTGCTCACCCTTCTCCGTGGCCTCAGTGGCAAATACCGCCACATGGTGTCCATCTTGAAGATGCATCGCCCGTTCCCGACGTTCGCTGAGGCCCGTACGCACCTACTACTCGAGGAGATCGACATCGATGCTCGGCCACCGTCCCCGCCCTCAGCCCTCGTCGCCACGACGCCCGCACCACCGGCTGCCACACATGCCCGTCAAGGCGTGTCCACGCCTGCTGCCCCTGCCCGCAATGGCCAGCCAGGCGGCTAGCGCAACGGCCGCCGCCGCGGCAAAGATAGCCGCAGCCAGCAGGGCGGCCAGCAGGGCGGTCAGCAGGGTGGCCAGCAGCCGCCCACTGCTGCCTATGGCGCACCAGCCTGCAGCTATGGCGCACCAGCAGGTGGCCACGGCTCCCAGGCAGCGCCGTTCCCGGGGCAGCACCCGTCCTTCGCCCATCCCTGGGCTGGGACGCTCCAGATGTGGCCGTACAGCCGTCCACCACCGCCTCCACCGGCCTTCGCCGCCGTTCCTCAGTACAGCGCACCGTTTGGCGGTGCCCCCGGCAGCGGCGTCTACGGCTCCGGCTACCCATACCCCTACGGGGGAGGTGCCCATTCGACACCGGCGTTCCAGGGGACGTCATATCCGATGCCATCGACGCCCTGGAACCCCGTCCATGGAGGTGCATGGAACCAGGACTCTCTGGTGCAGTCTTTCAACACCATGACCCTCAACCCCCCGGCATCATCGGAGTGGTACGCCGACTTTGGTGCCGGCTCGCACATGACTGCGGACGCTGGTAAACTTTCCACCATCTCCTCGCCCACATCCTCTACACCTTCATCTATTATTGTGGGCAATGGTGCTTTACTTCCTATCACTGCCATCGGATCACATACGTTTTCTTTTCCACATCGCAATCTAGTTCTTAACAATGTTTTAGTTTCTCCACATATCATTAAGAACTTGATTTCCATTCGTCGTTTTACCACCGACAACAATTGTTCCATCGAATTTGATCCGTTTGGTCTTTCTGTGAAGGATTTACAAACCAGGAACATGATCGCCAGGTGCAATAGCTCTGGCGACCTCTACCCGTTCTTTCCACTAGCCACTAGCACCTCCGCATTCCTCGCTGCACCCACTTCGCTATGGCACCATCGTCTCGGACATCTTGGGCGCGAAGCTTTGTCTAAACTTATTAGCTCCAGTGTTATCTCTTGTAATAAAGATGCTCTTCTACATTTATGTCATGCTTGCCAGCTCGGGCGTCACACTAGACTTCCTTTTGGTTCATCCAACTCTAGAGCTGCAAATAAATTTGATTTGATACACTGTGATCTCTGGACATCTCCCATTGTTAGTGTGTCTGGCTATAAATATTATCTTGTCATTTTAGATGATTGCTCACACTACATTTGGACCTTTCCGCTCCGCCTAAAATCCGACACGTTCTCCACTCTTTCAAACTTTTTTGCATATGTTCACACGCAGTTTGGCATCACCATCAAGAGTGTCCAGTGCGACAACGGCCGCGAATTCGATAATTCCCTGGCCCGCACGTTCTTTCTCTCCCACGGTGTTGCCCTTCGCATGTCGTGTCCCTACACATCCCAGCAAAATGGCAAGGCCGAACGCTCTATTCGTACTATTAATAACATTCTGCGTTCTTTCTTGTTTCAGGCGAGCCTTCCTCCGGTCTACTGGGTTGAGGCACTTCACACCGCCACATACCTCATCAACCGGCTACCCACCAAAACCCTCGCTTTCTCCACCCCTTTCTTCCACCTCCTCTCCACCCAGCCCTCCTATGAACACCTCAAAGTCTTTGGGTGTGCCTGTTATCCCAATATGTCATCCACAGCACCCCACAAACTTGCACCCCGTTCATCCCTATGCATTTTTCTCGGCTACTCCTCGGAACACAAAGGCTATCAGTGTCTCGAACTAGAGTCAAATCGCATCCTCACCTCTCGACATGTCGTTTTTGACGAATCCTTCTTCCCTTTCGCCGACATGTCCACCACGCCCATGGCATCCTCCGCCTTGGACTTTCTTGTTGACGAACAAGATCTCACCACTCCAGTCCCTGGAGTTCGGTCTGTGCTTGCAGGTACACCAGTCACGGCGCCGCATGACGCCCTGTCCCCTGGAGCAGGGACGCCTAGCCACCACGGCCCAGGCACGGCCGGACATGCCCCGACAAGCCCTGCTGCCCCCGTAGCTCACGCACGGGTTGCTGCCAGTAGTGCTCAGTCGGCGCCGCGCGCCGCGTCGATCCAGCCGGCCGGTGCTGCTGCCCCTGCACCTCACGTGCAGGCTGCTGCCAGCAGCACCGCGGCCGCGGCAAGCCGGTCGACCAGCAGCACGACCACTGGCCGCACGATGGCCACGCGGTCGGTCTCCATCGCCCCCGTCGACAACGCGCATCCCATGCGCACGCGCAGCAAGACCGGCATCGCACAACCTGTGGATCGCCTCAACCTCCACACTGTGCCCATGTCGCCACTGCCATCCTCTGTCCGTGGGGCTCTGTCCGATCCAAATTGGCGCTCCGCAATGCAAGCTGAGTATGACGCCTTGCTCGCCAATGACACCTGGAGTCTTGTGCCACGGCCTCCTGGTGTCAATCTTGTCACCGGCAAGTGGATTTTTCATCACAAGCTCCTTGCAGATGGTTCTTTGGATCGCTACAAGGCTCGTTGGGTTCTTCGGGGTTTCACACAGCGGTCTGGTATTGATTATGATGAGACGTTCAGCCCCGTGGTCAAGCCCGCGACAGTTTGAGTGGTTCTCTCTCTGGCTCTCTCTCAGGACTGGCCTATTCACCAGCTGGATGTGAAGAATGCGTTCTTGCATGGCACCCTCACTGAGACAGTGTACTGCATTCAGCCTGCAGGCTTTGTGGATTCCTCTTGTCCAGATTTCGTCTGTCGGCTCAACAAGTCCTTATATGGTCTGAAGCAGGCTCCGCGTGCTTGGCATCATCGGTTTGCCTCTCACCTTATTTCACTTGGTTTTGTTGAAGCAAAGTCAGACACTTCATTATTTATATATCGACGGGGGCCAGACACAGCTTTGTTGTTGCTATATGTGGATGACATTGTTCTCACTGCTTCTTCTGACAGCCTTTTGAAGCAGATTATTGGGGCTCTCCAGCATGAGTTTGCTATGACAGATATGGGTCCTCTTCACCACTTTCTGGGTATTTCAGTGACACGCTCTACTGGTGGTTTATTTCTCTCTCAGCGACAGTACTCTCAGGAGATTTTGGAGCGAGCCGGGATGAGTGAGTGCAAGCCTTGCAGCACCCCTGTTGATGTACACTCCAAATTATCCGCAGATGGACCTCCTGTCGCTGATTCCAAGCAGTATCGCAGTCTCGCTGGCGCCTTGCAGTATCTGACCTTCACCCGTCCGGATATTGCTTTTGCCGTTCAGCAAGTGTGCCTCTACATGCATGAACCCAGGGAGCCTCATCTCGCGGCTCTCAAGCGGATTTTACGGTACTTACAAGGCACTCTCTCACTTGGTCTGACCATGCGCCGCTCATCACCTACAGAGCTTGTTGTCTACACGGATGCAGACTGGGCTGGATGCCCGGACACTCGACGCTTCACTTCTGGCTACGCAGTGTTCCTAGGTGACAACTTGGTATCTTGGTCCTCCAAGCGTCAGCACACGGTCTCGCGATCCAGCGCTGAGGCTGAGTATCGTGCTGTGGCGAATGGCGTAGCTGAAGCCACCTGGCTACGACAGCTACTGTTCGAGCTTCACCGCCCTCTTCGTCGAGCCACTTTGGTCTATTGTGATAACGTCAGTGCAGTGTATCTCTCCAGCAATCCAGTATAGCATCAGCGGACGAAACATGTGGAGATCGACCTCCACTTTGTTCGAGAGAAGGTTGCACTTGGTCATGCTCGGGTCCTTCATGTTCCCACGACATCACAGTACACTGACGTCTTCACCAAGGGTCTTCCTACCTCGCTGTTCCAGGAGTTCCGGTCCAGTCTGACCATTAGCGATGCCCCTGATTAGACTGAGGGGGAGTGTTAGACTAATTCAATCGTGGAATGGAATCACGCTAATTGTGGTAGGCTTGCATGCCACCCAAGCGTGTATATATGTATCCCTGTACACATACTTGGAAATACAATCAATATTCCAAAACTAACAGAAAGGTGGGCCCCACATGCAAGTGATGGAAAAAAGATGACAGGCTAAAGAGAAAAAAAGACAGGGCAACGTGGTCATTTTCTAGGACCAGTCCAAGCTGGCATGAGGAGGTAGTTTGCCATATCAGCAAAAGTAGTAATTTTGTTGCTTTGTTTGTTCCGGAATGGTAAATTTGTAGGAGCAACATAAAGATAGTTTTTTTTAAGAAGTGTCAACTGTAAGGATGGTAAATAGTAAATAGTTAAATATCTTGTGAATGGAGAGGAGCAACAGTGTTTGGATAGGAAGAAGATTCGTTCGGAAGAGAAAGGTCCATGGAGGGAGGAGGGGTTGATGCGGAGTGTCCTATCATAGGACGTTACACGTGAAATATCCAAGTTGAGCGTGGGGTTAATCGCAAGATTTGTTATAGGTCTAGGGATCTCATCTGGACGGTGCGTTTTGCATTTGACGGATGAAAATCCGGTTTCCACGTTTGCACCTGAAAGCCAGTTTGCACCCAATATTTCCCCGATAACTTACCTACAGTCATATTCAACCCAATGTTTCCCCGATAACTTACCTACAGTTACGTTGCCTGTTGCCTATCAGTAGGTTCTTAGAATCACGAAGCTACAATTACGAAGCTACAGTACACTAACAGTTGGTAGGCAGTTGGCTTCACTCGACAGCTGATGGGCCACCTTACAAGTTTTATTGTATTTTTTTACCAAAGTTGAATGCTATAACTGGAACAGGTATTCATCAATTCTGGATTGCTGTTTGTGCAAACAAACCATACTGCAACGGCTCGTCGTCTACCAGTCTCATTTAATTCTAGTTGTATTTGTCGCTGTTCAAGAATTGTGAATTCCATAAAAATCTCATTTTTTGAAAACAAGGATAGTTCACTGCAGTTTATGGCAAAAGGCCGGCTGCTACTTCTACAATGCTGGTCAGTAGCAGTTTACGGCGAAGGCTCTCTATCCTTCCTTTGATTTAAAATTCCGATGCGAACATGTTGGGTTGAATCCCGATCTTTTGATGAGTGGGGAGGGGATAACTCGATTGGTGGATGGAGATGATATTCATGGCTCGACTACAGCCTTTCAAGGACGCTGTGCCTTAACAACCGATACACCACCTCCAATGACTGCTGTGATCTTGTGGAGCGCGACACCCCGACCACTAGGGCACTCGTCCTGCAAGCAATTGAAGAACTGGCAACAACAAGTAGAACAAGTACTGAATTACTAGATGTAAATGAAGATTTCAAACTCAATCTCGAATATGGTGGGGTTCCGAAGATAAGAAGACGGGTGGCTGATCTAGCACGCACGCTTACAAGCAAGTAGCAAAAGTTAAACTTAATCTAAACAAGACTCGAGTGTTCCTGGTGGCAGCTAAGGGGTATAAGAATGTGGCAGGATGACCACAAGGGCGTTGGGGCCATGCTCCAACCCTAGGACGCGTCCCTAATGGACTCAACTTGATACACAGCCTATTGGCCCAAAATAAGGCGACGCAACACCTTGGACAGAAAAACCTCTTGGTAGTAATTTGATCATTGTGAACGCCTAAGAATCGATATGGACAAGAGTCCAGATTCATATGAAAATAGACTTTATAAGAATTGCATGAAGTACTTAAATGCCCCAATTCGAGTCTGTATGTGACTATGGTGACCGTCACAAGTTGGTGTTGTTCTGCAGTCCGAATCCAGCTTGCGCAAATCATTTTCCCTTTTCAGTCTTCTCCCTTGTTCCTAAGCAAAACAAGAGTGCATGTGTCTCCATGGTCTAAATATGATGAACATGAACTCAAGAGTGTACTCATCTGATGGTTGAGTTGACGAGCACAAGCGCAAGTAATGGGACTAGAAATTGGTACTTGTATCAGTGTGGATGTATCGTTGGTGTTAATGTCCTCCTCATCCTCCCCTTTTTGCATTTGAGTCATCCTCGACTCAAGCTCATCTTCCTCTCCCAAATACGGCTTTAAATCTGCAATGTTAAAGGTGGGACTAACCCCAAAGTCTGTAGGCAGATCTAGCCTTATGCATTGTCATTAATTTTCTCTAGCACTTTAAACGGTCCATCAGCCTGAGGCAGCAATTTAGATTTTCGCAATTCAGAAAACCTTTCCTTTCTCAAATGCAACCAAACTAAATCTCCAGGTTCAAACTTGAGTTCCATTCTACCTTTATCAGCAGCAAACTTATATTTAGCATTCATACACTGTATGTTTTCTTTAGTTGTTTCATACAGTTTTAATATCAATTCAACACGCTTAATAGCATTAAAATTTAGTTTTTCAGAAGATGGTAAAGGCATTAAATCAATAGGAGCACGAGGCAATAAACCATAAACAATATGAAACGGACATATATTTGTAGTAGAATGCAGCGAGTGATTATAAGCAAATTCAATACGAGGCAAACAGTCTTCCCACATCTTAATGTTCTTTAAAACAGCCCTTAACATAATAGACAAAGTTCTATTCACAACTTCAATTTGACCATCAGTTTGGGGATGATATGTAGTAGAAAATAAAAGCTTAGTCCCCAATTTTACCCATAAAGTCTTCCAAAAATGACTAAAAAAATTAGCATCACGATCAGAAATAATTGTGTTGAGAACACCATGCAAACGAATAATTTCTCGAAAGAACAAATCAACAATACGAGTAGCATTATCAGTTTTATGACATGGTATGAAATGTACCATCTTAGAAAATCTATCAATAGTCACAAACACACTATCACGTCCCTTCCTAGTTCTTGGCAATCCCAACATAAAATCCATAAAAATATCTTCCCAAGGAGCACTATGAACAGGTAGAGGCAAATACATATCGTATGGATTTAATCGTGACTTAGCCTTTTGATATATCGTGCAACGAGCAACTAATCTCTCCACATATGTTCTCATCTTTGGCCAAAAGAAATAACAAGCACGTATGTTCTTTGTTTTCTTTGCTCCAAAATGCCCCATCAAACCACCTCCATGCGCTTCCTGTAGCAACAACACATTAACAGAGCTAGCTGGAATACATAGCTTGTTAGCTCTAAACACAAACCCATCACTAACGATGAATTTGTTCCATCGTTTCCCATCTGTACAATGCAACAATACATCTTTAAATTCAACATCATGAACATATTGGTCATTAATTGTTTCTAATCCAAAGATTTAATAATCAAGTTGATTCAGCAAGGTATATCTCCTAGACAAAGCATCAGCAATGATATTCTCTTTCCCTTTCTTGTGCTTAATAACATAAGAAAAAGATTTAATAAATTCAACCCACTTGGCATGTCTACGGTTCAATTTTCCTTGACTACGAATATGCTTCAAAGATTCATGATCAGAATGGAAGAAACTCTTTGGGCTACAAGTAGTGCTGCCATGTTTCTAATGTGCGAACAAGAGCATACAATTCCTTATCATAAGTAGAATAATTCAGAACAGGCCCGCTCAATTTTTCACTAAAATATGCAATAGGTTTGCCTTCTTGTAACAAAACACCACCCAATCCAATTCCACTAGCATCACATTGAAGCTCAAAAGTCTTATTAAAATCAGGAAGTTGGAGAAGGGGTGCATGTGTCAACTTCTTTCAGCATGTTGAAGGAGTTCTCTTGTACTTTGCCCCAACTAAAAGGCACTCCCTTCTTTGTAAGCTCATTCAAAGGTGTAGCAATGGTGTTGAAGTCCTTCACTAAACAGCGATAGAAACCAGCAAGTCCTAGGAAAGTCTGCACCTTTGTGATAGTCTTTGGTATAGGCCATCCCTGTATAGCTTCTACCTTGGTTTGATCAACCTCAATTCCCAATGGAGTCACAACATAGCTAAGAAAAGACACTCGATCGGTGCAAAAGGTGCACTTCTCAAGGTTACCAAATAAACTTGCATCTCGTAAAGCATTAAAAACAGCACGTAAGTGATCAAGATGTTCATCCATAGATTTGCTGTAAATTAATATATCATCAAAGTAGACTACAACTAATTTTCCAATGAAAGCACGCAAAACCTCATTCATTAATCTCATGAAAGTACTAGGTGTATTAGTTAACCCAAAAGACATGACTAACCACTCATATAAACCAAACTTAGTTTTGAAACTAGTTTTCCATTCATCTCCCAATTTCATATGAATCTGGTGGTGTCGGTGTTTTAAACTGACAACCCGCCTAGGGAGAACCCAAGGTTGGTCTTTTGTGCGATGGGTGTCGTTGAGAATCAAGGAGTCGATGGTGACGCAAGGAACACGATTTAGACATGTTCGGGCTGCTAGATCGCGGTAATACCCTACGTCCTGTGTGTTGATTGTATTGAACTTGTGTCGAGTTGTACTTCATTGTCTGGAGGGGGTCCCTACCTGCCCTTATATAGTCGGGGGAGCAGGGTTACAGGGCGGATTGTATATGAGTCATAGTCGAGTACGTTACAGAGTTCTACTCTAACTCGGTAGAGTAGTTTCCTTTTGACCCGACTAGTCTTTGGAGAGTCCATGAAGCCTACGCGCCTTGTAGAGTAGTCTTCATGTCTGAGTAGGTTTTGGGTATGTTCCCTTGAGTGGGTCCATACAAGTCTTCTAATGGGCTCGGGGGTGCCTAGTCGACAAGCCCCCGAGTACTTTGTAGTCGAGAGGAATAGTTCTGAGTACTTGAAGATGTCGCCTGAGTTCCTCCTGGTGCTCCTTGAGTACTTCTCGGTGCGACCAACCTTTGAGTACCGGAACTGTCGCGTGACTAGAAGGTACTCTTAGCAGTCCCTAATGTTTGCTTCGAGTAGTCTTTGCCTTGGAACTTTTTTATATGGTAGTGCGATAAAAATTGCACTCCATATGGAGTAGCCTCCGAGCCTTAGGTTGAATCGAAGAATCAGGCTGAGGGTCAAACTTGTAATTTCTCTTTGACTTATCTTAGTCTTCAGAAAAAGAAAACTTTATCTAACGGGTACAGTATACGCAACCCCCAAGCACTTGGACAACTACTTCTAGTCAGTGAAGGGATCAATCTCTTGGTCAGAATAGCCATTGGAAATTATGGTGGTAAATCTGAGTCGTATCTGACCGTTGCTTGATTAACGGGTGGAATCCGGATATGTTGCTGATATAATAGGGGAGCCTAGCGCTAATTACTGGCACATCCATTTCAGCAGATCTGCAATTTGCGCCCTTTTTGCAACCCTAGCACCGCTGCTCCTGCTTGCGCCGCCACTGGCCATTGTTGCCCTTGCCCAAGAGAAATCGCTGCCTCCTTCTTTATCCCCCTTTTCCCTCAAGATTAGTTGATGTGTATCAAGAAGATGGACAAGAAACCTGAGATGATCTAGGGGGAGGCCACGACCTCCAGCAAGTTGAGATCTAGATCCAAGAAGGGCAAGGAGCCCGAGTTGCCGGCGCCCAAGTGTGGCCCGACGAACCAGACTGCATCGCCGCCGCCTGGGGTCACCTAGCAGCATTCTGTGATGAAGGAACCGACAGTTTAGGCGTTGGTTGATGCGAAGCTGCTCCAACCAAGGGTGGAGCTTGAGTGGAGGCCCGCATATGGGAATGCGTGGCAATTCAAAGAGCACCCCAAGGAGACGGTGATGCTGGCTCATTTTGTCAAAAGAGGACTGACGGTGCCTACCTCTGACTTCTTCAGAGGTATTCTCGAGTATTATAATCTTCAGTTAGTCCACTTGAATCCGAATGGTGTGCTGCATATGGCTATCTTTGTACATTTGTGCGAAATGTACTTAGGTGTTCTGCCTAGTCTGGATCTGTTTAGAAAGTTGTTTCAGTGTAAACCACAACCCAGCGTGACTAGGACAGAAGTCTTTGGAGGGGCTGGGTTTCAGTTGAGAAACTCGGGTGCTTATCTCAAGTACGATCTGCCTGATTCCCATGGGGACTGGAAGAAGTGGTGGTTTTATATTGGCAACCATGATCCTGTCTTGCCAGTAGTCATCGGCCATGCCCCAAAACATGCGGACAACTGGGTGATTGAGCCTGAGGATACCACTGAGGTCACCAATTTGTTGGCATAGATTACCTGGGATTAATGTGGCCGCCAGTTTCCTCAAGCGCAGAGTTCAGCCCCTGTAGCAGCATGCTCACTCGGGCTTCGAGTATACAGGTTTTGATGACCCGTCGCGTATGTCCTCTGAAGACACATCTGACGACATTGTGGAGGCGTTGTTGGGTAAGTTATTCAGGAACTATCAAGGAGTGCCAGTACTTCCGGGAGTCCTTCGGCAGTTGGATGGTTGGTATGGACCAGCATAGGTATTTTTGCTTCTCTTATCTCATTTTGTGTAGTCGGAGATGTAGTTGGTTGATTTTGTTAAGTAGTACTTTTTCGAGTAACAATTTTGTCTTGTGGTTTGTAGTCCTAGGTGCTGCTTGGTTTCTTGACCACGCCTTCCGAGGATAAGGAGGTAACCGTGAGGATAAAATTGAAGATGCACCTTCCCCTCCTCCAGCTAAGAGATGCCGAGTAGTACCGAAAAAACCCGCTACTCAGCATGCTGCAACTTCTTCGGGGTTGACTCCCGAGGGGTCGCAGGGTACCAAGGTGCGTAGTCGTGCGTTGCATTTGTTTGGGTACTTGAGTTTCTTGTTGACTTAGTCGTATTACTCACAAAATACTGACGATACTAGTTTGTGTGTTGAAAAGGCTGCCGACTTGACCTTTGCTGATGACAAGGTTACCTCTGCTGAAGTAGTCACGATTGCCAGAGATGCAGCTGCAAGTGTCACGGCTATTGAAGAGCCACCCGTGGAGGAGGTGCCGTTAAACTCGACGTCAGCAGCCCCCGAGCAGGTAGCCCTAGAGTTGGTAGCCCCTGGGCAGGCTACTAACTTATCAGGTGGTGAGACCACAGCTTCTGAGGTGGTAGATGTTGTGAAGATGCCAGAAGTGGCTGCTAATGCCTCATTGCCTGAGGATATTACCGATGGTGAGTACGCGGTCTGTTATGGTAGTTGTGCGTACGTTGTCTCAGCCTTGGTTCTTTCAGGAATTGGCGAAAAAGTGGAGGACCTTCCTCTCGTAGCTTCTGTAGAGCCAGTGCCGAGTATCCAGCCGGTGGTAGTCAAGAAGAGGCGTGTTCATCTGCCACCACGATCAACCCGGTAAAGACTTGTCTAATCTTTGGTTTGATGATTTTTGTGCTTTGTAATCGGATGATGATATTGTGACTTGATTGATCCAGAGATGCCGAAGATATTATTCCCGTCGAGGTGGGGGTGGAGGTTGAGGCTGGTCCATCGACTACGCTTTCTGGGCCCATAATCGACTTGACTATGGAGGATGCACCTGAGATCGAAGACGCAAGTCTCATAGGTGCTACCATATCTATGCTGCAGGAGGTCATCCACTCGGTGGGGGACCCCACAGTCCCCGAGAGTTCTGGAAATGTGCCATCTACAGCAGCTGAAGTTGCATCGGCTATGGGTGCGGCTGTGTTGATGCCTTGGCATTGGTTGTTGCGATAGGAGAAGGCGAAGTCGGCGCAATAGGTATGTTACTGGAGTAGAGATGCTTTTGAAGGGGGTGCTTCCTTGTACTCAGTAGCTAACCTTGATTTTTGTTAGGGTCGGTTGTGAGTAAGGTGCCGGAGCCTCAAGTTGCAAAGGGTGCTGGGGGTCCGGTACTTGAGCTGCCACCAGAGTCAAAGATCAAGAGAGGTATCCAGAGCTTTCAGGTGTGTATATCCCATTTTCTTTGACTAATTGTTATTCGACAAGTCTTGATGCTTGTGTTGTGGTGTTTTAGGATCTGCATGATAGGGCCTAGAAAAATACTCAGGAGCGCAGTGAAGCCGCACGGCGGGTAGCGCAACTAGAGCAAGAGTGTCATCGCCTTACAGATTCCTTGAGAGTTTATGAGGAAGCTGCAAAGTCTTTTGCAATTGAGAGGAATGATCATGAAGTCCTCCAGAAGCGATTTGAGAGTCATGATAGATCTTTGAACCAGAGATATTAGGGTGAGTACTCATAGTTTTTGAGTATGTTTGATCATAGTTGTAGATTCTGATCTGTGTGGTGTTTGGCGCAGAGCTCAAAAATAAGGAGGCCGCTGCGAGTAGCCAACTGCTTGATTGGAGAAATGCTCATGACCGGGTAGCCGATGAGGCTGCTCGCCTTAGGGCAGTATTGGCTCAAACTCAGGCGACCTGTGAACGTGAGAGGGATAGAAAGAATTAGAATGTAGTGATGCTGGCGTTGGCTATGGTGTCCTGCAGAGGCCATGCTAGAACTGTGGAGAGGCTGGAAAGTGATCTCCAAAGAGTTGACTAGTGCTGCTCAGGACGTAGTCAACGCTATTGCTCCACCCGAGGATGATGCTGTGCCTCGCTCGCTAGTCGATAGACTAAGAGCTGCCCCGGGTAGAGTTGCTGGATTGTGTAAGACTGTTTGCAAGCAAGTCCTTGTAGTGGTCAAGTCGTATTACCCGAGGGCAAACTTGTCGGCGGCTAGCAATGAAATTGCCATGAACTGTACAGAGAATGCCTGGGCACAATATCTTGAGGAGGCTGAGCCCATTGCGGCAAGGATGATTGAGTTCATATCTTTGGAGGAACTTTAGTCATCGTGTTGTATTTTTTGTCAAACACTTGTGGCTGTACTCGAATAGTTGTCTTGTAAATCTTGCTCTGGGAAATTCTAATATGATCGATGATCTTTGTTGATTGACCTCGTAGTCGGGAAAACAGATTCGAGTAACTGAGTAGTTGTGGTATCCGGTGTGGTCTTCAATTATTGGAGTTGTTGAACTGTGGCTTTTATTGCCTTGTACTTGAGAGGGTGCACAGGTACACCGTTCACTTTTTGTCCATTGTGCTCTTTTCAGTCACGAGCGTGGAGTTAAAGTGTCTATCTGACCCTTGTTAGTGTCTCAGGATGATCTTCATGAGCGAGAAGTAACTGTGAGTAGTTGGTAGTTGCAGCCCTTCGGCTATAAATGAGCCTCTAGGTACTTGACCAGGATCATGCCCTTCAATATAGCGATGACTTGCTTCAGGTTGTTGTTGTTTGATAGTAGAGAGCTTCCAATGAGCGCCCTAGTGCTAGAAGATTCCTCGTAGATTAGAGCCACCTTCCCTCCACAGACTCTTGCGCTCGTAGGGATAGCCGCGATGCTAGAAGAATCCTCGTAGGAGGGTTTGCCGCGTGCCTCATCTTGCAACTCGCGATCCAGCTTAGTCCACGATGGAACTCGCGGGTGAAGGATGATGAGCTCCGCGGTCTTTATCCGGCTCCCTGATCAGAGGTGGAGGTGTGGCATACGGTAAGGATCTGTACACTAAAGCTGTCCAGGGAGCAACTCGAGGAGTGCGCTTCGTCTTCCTAGTGCTTTTCTTCCTGATCCTGCTTCTGGTATTCATCCTGTCACCGTCAAGGGAGTAGCAGTGAAGGAGTACCTGGTGTTCCGGTTGTTGGGGGAAAGGACCAGAGTATGGCTGCATATTGCGCAGCTTCCTCGTGTGCAGGTCCTGCCTTTTGACACTGCTTGCGTGGTAGTCGAGCAGTTACCAGGCTTGTGTATCCTTGTGATGTAGTCAAAGTCTGGGACTTCTGTTCTAACTACCAGTAGGTAGTTGCTTGTAGTCGTTGTTGTGCAATTGTGTTGTATTTTGTATTTCCCAACTTCATTGGGTAGTCGGATGTAACTCTATGGAGCTTCGTTAATGCAAAGAATGCAAGTACGAAGTAAGCTTGAGTACTCCTTGACTGATGGTTGCGGCAGTCTTGTGCCTTTGAAGAGCAAATGGCTAGCACTGTAGTTGTGGCTTGTTATCATAATCATTGTACCTCGGTAAGTGAAATGACTTTGAGTCGTGGCCTCGTGAGGCCACTTAGTCTTGTAGAGATGAGTTGGCGAGGGAGTGTTGAAACTTTGTAGAGTTGAAAAGCTTGAGTGACTGTGAATAGCCGACGAGTTGTGATAACTCAAAGACTTGATGGAATAAAATCGAGAGCGGAGCACTGAGTCTTGCAGAGCTGTAGAGCTCGAGTGGCTGTTAATAGCTGATAAGTTGTGATAACTCAAAGAGACTTGATGGAATAAAGTCGAGAATGGAGCGCTGGGGCTCGTAGAGCTGGAGAGCTCGAGTGGCTGTGAATAGCCGATGAGTTGTGAATAACTCGAAGAGACTTGATGGTATCAAGTCAAGAGCGGAGCGCTGGGGCTTGCAAAGCTGAAGAGCTTGAGTGGCTGTGAATAGCTGAGCGGAGGCAAAGATAGTGTTTGCCAAAGAACTTTGTTGTTTAATAGACTGTGGGTGAAGACTTGAGTACATGTCCTGTAGTGTGCTACGGGTAATAGCGACATAGATGCTCTATATTCCAAGAGTTTGGTACTTCTTCACCTGAGAGTTCCTGTAGTTGGTACGATCCAAGCCCTGTGACCTTGGATATGACGTAGGGACCTTCCCATGGCAAGTTGATTTTGTGCAGCCCTGATGTGTCTTGAATGCGTTTGAGGATCATGTCATCCACATTGAAGGAACGTTCTTTGACATTACGGTCGTGATAGCGTCGTAGTCCATCGAGATATCTGGCTGACTGAACCAGTGCTGCACATCTTGTTTCTTCTAGAATATCGAGGTCTAGGTGCCTTGTTTCCTCTGATACTCCTTAACCGTGGGAGATTGCCACATGACGTCTGCAGGGAGGATGGCCTGTGACCCATATATGAGGAAGTAGGGAGAGTGCCCAGTAGGCTTTCATGGTTGAGTGCGTAGTTCCCAAAGAACATTGGGTAGTTCTTTGAGCCATTTGCCTCCTTTCGAGTTACCGACATCATGCAGTCTTTTCTTGAGAGCTTTGAGTAACATGTCGTTGGCATGCTCGACTTGGCCGTTGGCCCTTGGGTGAGCGATGGAGACGTATCGTATGTCAATTCCGCTGTTCTCGCAGTATTCCCAAAAGTCGTGATTGTTAAAATTGCATCCCAAATCAATTATGATCCTATTAGGGAAGCTGTAGCGATGTACGATCTCGTCCAGGAAGTTGAGGACTCGGTCTGCCTTGGAGCAAGTGACGGGTTTGACTTCAATCCATTTGGTGAATTTGTCAATGGCTACAAGTACTCTATTGAACCCTCCTAGCATAGTTGGGAGTGGACTGATCATGTCAAGCCCCCATCATGCGAAAGGCCATGTTGAAGGTATTATGATGAGCTTGTAGGTGGGGACATGGTGTTGCTTGGCGAAGAATTGACAACCTTGGCATCTGCGGACTAGCTATTTTGCGTCGGCCAGTGCCATGGGCCAGTAGAAGCTTGCTCTGAATGCTTTGCCTACGATCGTTCATGAGGAGGCATGATTCCCACATATTCCTTTGTGTATTTCTTCCAAGATTTCTTGAGCTTCTTCTCAGGTGACACATTTCATGAGTATCGCTGAAGATGCGCTCCTTCTGTAGAGCTTGTCCCCGACTAGAACATAGCTCTTTCCTCATCGCGAGACTTGTTCACCTTGGTTCTTGTCAGATGGTAGCTTTTGTTCTTTGATGTAGTCGATGAACGGTGATCTCTAGTCACCTTCAATCATCATGATCTCTCGGTTGGGTTCTGGAGGTTTGGTGTTGATAGTTGCTGAAGTAGCTTGTTCTGGTATGGATGGCTTGAGAAGCTTGTGTACAAAAATGCCTGCTGGAACTTCTTCACAAGTTGAGCCCATTTTTGATAACACATCAGTAGCTACATTGTTGTCGCGGGCGACATGGTAAAACTCCAAGACTGAGAACTTGTTCTCTAGCTTACGGACTTCCTTGCAGTAGGTGTCCATGTTTTCCTTGTTGCGATCCCAATAATCATTGACTTGGTTAATGACGACTAGCGAGTCACCATATACTAGTAGTCATTTGATGCCGAGTGATATTGCGAGACGAAGGCCATGTAGAAGTGCTTCGTACTCGGCTTCATTGTTTGAGACTTCCTAAAAGATCTGAATAATGTATTTAAGTTGTTCACCTTTTGGAGAAATCAAGAGTACTCCTGCGCCGGCGCCTTCCAGCTTGAGGGAGCCATCAAAATACATAACTCAATGCTCTGGCCTTTCAACTGGTGTTGGTACTTGGTTTTCCCTCCACTCTGCCATGAAGTCGACTAGAGCTTGGGATTTGATAGTTGTTCTGGGTTTGAAGTCTAGAGATAGAGCTCTGAGTTCTACCGCCCACTTGGAGATTCTACCCGTTGCATCCCTATTATGAAGGATTTCACTGAGCGGGAAGTCGGTGATGATAGATATGTTGTGTTCTTGAAAGTAGTGTCACAGCTTTCGTGAGGTAAGCAGGATTGCGTAGAGTAGCTTCTGCACCAGTGGGTACCGAGTTTTGAAGTCCGAGAGTACTTCACTAATGAAGTAGACGGGTCTCTGGACTTTGTTGACATGGCCTAGTTTAGACCTTTCGACTACTACTGCTGTGTTGACAACATGAGTAGTAGCAGCTATGTATAGGAGCAAGTCCTTGTTTGGAGATGGAACCGTGAAGATTGGTGGTTTTGAAAAGAAGTCCTTGAGCTGTGTCAAGGCTTTGTCTGCCTCCTCTGTCAATTGAAACTTGTCTTTCCATTTGAGTAGCTCGAAGAAGGGTAGTCCGCGTTCTCCAAGTCTCGAGATGAATTGATCGAGGGCTGCCATGTAGCCTGTAAGCTTCTGCACGTTTTTTATGCCAGCTGGAGCTTGCATATTTGTGATGGCAGAGATTTTCTCCGGGTTGGCCTCAATGCCTCGGTGGCTAATGATGAATCTAAGTAATTTTGCCGAAGGTAACCCGAAAACGCATTTTGTAGGGTTGAGTTTCCACCGGAATGCTTGTAGACTTGCAAAGGTTTCTTTTGATGACTACGTTGTCTACGCAAGCTTCTATGTTGCGGTGTAGTTGCTTCTTGAAACACATCTGTATGTGTTGGGGGGAAATATTAACGATCTCCCGAAGCCCATGGAAACAAAAAAACGTAAAGGCCCAGGCCCACTTAAGGTAACAAGACTGCCGTCGGCCCAATACGGGAGGGAGAGGCCATGCTCCGCCTCGCCCGACCCGGTGTCCCGAGGTCGGACATTCCCGACCCCTAGAAGACTAAACTCCGCCTCGCCCGACCCAAGGGACCGGGGTCGGGAGCGCCCGACCCCCGCCGCAAAACTCCGCCTCGCCCGACCCTGGGCGCGGGAGTCGGACTCGTTCGGGCCCACAAGACAAATATCTGCCTCAGGTGCAGATTGGAGGATCAGGGCGCGGATCTCGTGGGCCCCCCTATCGACCTCACCATAAATGCGCCACGGCCCTGGCATGTAGAAAAGAGCTGGCGCTCCAAACGCGACCTGTCACAAGTACCCATGCGCGACCGTGCAGTGCGAGCTGCAGTGGCCGCGGCTCCCTCTGATCCGCCACAGGGTACTCATGGCCCGTGCCGTCCGGCACAGGAGGGCGTTCCGCTCGTTCTCACGCCCCGTGCTCCCGATGACAGGGACGTGACATCCGTGTCTCAAGGGTGATCAGCAAGATAACAAAATCAGCCATCCTCCCCGGCGGGCACAAACGCCAAGACTGAACATCATCATCATGCCTGACAGCAACGGCCACCGGAGAGATCATCGACAGGATCTGGAGGCAGCCGCCCTCTCCCGACGGACGCACTGACAGGAGCCGGAGGCCGGAGCGAGGGGCGGCGGCCCTGGAACTTGGTCCCTCTCCTTATGTTGTATTTTACTTAGCTTTGTTTGTCTCTCTTACTCCCCCTGACACCCAGTCTCACCTGTAACCCCGGTGGCTCCCTTACGCTATAAAAGGAGAACCGGGGGCCTGAGACAAGGGGACTCTCAAGCGAACAGAACACACTCACACAGACTTAGAGCATCAGTGCACACCCAAGAGACCTGGGATCAGCTCCCTCTTTCGCACTCCTGTAACCCCTACTACAGAACCCCGCGTGGGCAACACGAGCAGCTCCCGATACTGGCTGTAGGGCGTTCCTTTGCCCGAACCAGTCTAAACCCTGTGTCTCTCATGCCACCATCCGAAGCCTTACGCTCATAAAAGAAATTTACTAGTCTAAGTCTTGACTCGCTAATCTTGACAACGACAGTTGGCGTGCCAGGTAGGGGCCTTTACGAGTACATCTCCGGCTTCAGATGGCCAGCCACGACACCAGCTTTGCTTCGGGCTCCCTGATCCGCTTCGAGAGTCTGGAATGCCTCGCCACCGGGGAGGGGATCGAGTTGATCCCTCTCCTTGTCTTGCCCACTCGCCCCACCATCCCCGGCTCCGCCGCCGGGATAGCGGCGAGCGGCTAGGCACGCGTCGGAGGGCCTCCCTCAGGGGGCAGCTCTTTGGGCTGTGCAATGCCGCGGCGACCTACGGTCGCCTCCTGGCATGGTCACGACTGTGTCGCCCGCGAGCAACGAGCTCGTAGGCGTGGCGAGGACGATTTCCGATGCCAGCTCCGACAACGGGAGTCACCACCCCTCGCACGAGTGCTTCATGGCCGACGTACACTCCGAGGGATCCAATGATGATGGCGCCGAAGAGAGGTAGAGGACTCCCCCACCGCACGCCGCGGCTACGACTGGAGCCCTTGGCAAGGCCCTGGTACGACCCCGGCAGCCGGAGGCGCGCGCGGCGTCCCGCCAGGAGGTCGAGCGCCCCCGCAACGAAGGCGGGGCACGACAACAGGTGCGCGATGTCCAGCAGTGCATCTGCACGGATGAAGAATGCCCTCAGCTCTTTGCTCGCGCCAGCCAGAACATCACCGCCGCGGCAGCCCTACTCCGACGACTCCCCGAGCCGGCGATGCCCGAGGAGTGTCAGGCACGCCAAGAGGTGCGCAACCTGCTCGAGTGCGCCGCCGTCCAGCAGGCGGAAAGCTTCGCGTCCCAGTGATGCAGGAAAAACACCAGCAGGGCAGCGCCCGATGCACCCCTGGAGAGGCGGGGGTAGTCTGTTCACCAGCCTCCTCCTAGGGCAAACCAGGCCGTGCTCGCCCGACGAACACCACCGCCCGCAAGAGGCGGGGCTCGGTCCGTTCACCGACGTGTCGGCCCTGTCCGTGCCGCCCGCGACACCCTGGACGCACGGAGGCGCTCCCGTGCGGACAGGGAGGAGGGGGTAGATCGTGGCTACCACGTCCACCACGGCGGGCGCTACGACAGCGAAGAAGATCGCAGCCCGAGCCCCGACACGACGGGGCCCCAGGCCTTCTCCGCGCGCATCTTGAACGCGCTGTTTCTGCCGCGCTTCAGGCAACCAGAGAATGTGGCCAAATACTCAGGGGAGACGAACCCCGGGGTATCGCTCAGCGACTACCGGCTTGCATGTCAGGCCGGTGGGGCGGACGATGACCTGTTCATCATCCGCAACCTTCCACTCTTTCTGGCTGACTCGGCGCGAGCCTGGCTGGAACATATCCCTTTGGGTCGGATCCGCAGCTGGAACGACTTGAAGGATACTTTCGTGGGAAACTTCCAGGGCATGTACACGTGCCCTGGCAACTCCTGGGACCCCCGGAGCTGCCGCTAGGGATCAGACGAGTCCCTCCGGGACTACATCCGACGCTTCTCCAGGAAGCGCACCGAGCTCTCCAACATCGCGGACGCCGATGTCATAGGGGCTTTCCTGGCAGGAACTTCCTACTAGCCCCTTATCCACGAGCTAGGGCACCGAGGCCCGCGGACCATGGAGGAGCTTCTCAATATTGCCACCAGCTATGCCTCAGGCGAAGAGGCCGTTGGAGCAATCTTCGACCGCTCCCCAGGCTTCTTCGACAAGCTGCTCGAGGGACCATGCCCGAACCACGAGTTCCCCATGAAGCACGCCTACAAGGACTGCAACCTCATGAAGAGGTACTTCGTAGGCAACCCGGTGAAAGGCGATCGGAGATGGAAGCCCGACGAGGAGAAGAAGGAAAACGAGGAGAAGGAAGACGGCTTCCCCAAGGTGGACGGCTGCTTCATGATCTTCGGCGGCCCGGCAGTGTACGACTCCAAGCGCCGTCAGAAGCTGGAGCGCCGCGAAGTCTATGCGGCCGAGCCTGCAACACCGGCCTTCCTTGACTGGTCGGGATCCGCCATCACCTTCGATCGGTCCGACCACCCGGGATGCATCCTGCAGCCGGGACGCTACCCTCTCATTGTCGACCCCATCGTTGGCACGACGCGCCTCACCAAGGTGCTCATGGATGGAGGCAGCAGCCTCAACATCTTCTACGCCGAGACCCTCGACGCCATGGGGATTGATCACTCCCGCCTCCGCCCCAGCAAGGCACCATTCCACGGCGTCGTGTCGGGGAAACAGGCAGTGCCTCTCGAGCAGATCGACTTGCCCGTCACTTTCGGGACCCCTTCCAACTACAGGAAGGAGGTCCTTACCTTCGAGGTGGTAGGATTCCGTGGAACCTACCATGCCATCTTGGGGCGGCCGTGCTACGCCAAGTTCATGGCCATCCCCAACTACACCTACCTCAAGCTGCCGGGGCCCAATGGGGTCATCACTGTTGGCACGTCTTTCCAAAAGGTGTACGAGTGCGACGTAGAATGCTGCGAGTACGCTGCAGCCATTACCTTCACAGAAGATTTGGCGGTCCAGCTCACGGAGGGCGCCAAGGACCAGGCCGACTCCAAGCAGTCGACCACCTCCTTCGAGGCCATCGAAGGCGTCAAGGAGGTCCTCCTCGGCCCCAGCAGCTCCGACGGTCGGACCGTGCGGATTGGCGCTACCCTATCTCCCAAATAGGAAAGCGCACTTGTCGACTTCCTCCATGCGAATAGAGATGTTTTCGCGTGGAAGCCCTCGGACATGCCCGGCATTCCGAGAGAAGTTGCCGAGCACTCCTTGAACATCAAGGTCGGCTCCAAGCCAGTAAAGCAAGGTCTGCGCCGCTTCGATGAGGAGAGGCGCAAGGCCATCGGCGAGGAGCTCCAGAAGGTTCTTGCGGCTGGATTCATCAAGGAAGTGTACCACCCTGAGTAGCTAGCTAATCCTGTTCTTGTACGAAAAAAGAATTGGAAATGGAGGATGTGTGTTGATTATACCGGTCTCAACAAGGCGTGCCCGAAGGACCCGTTTCCTTTGCCACGCATAGATCAGATAGTCGACTCAACCGTCGGGTGCGAAACCCTTAGCTTCCTTGATGCGTATTCCGGCTACCATCAGATCGTGATGAAAGAGTCCGACCAGCTTGCTACCTCTTTCATCACCCCCTTCAGCCTCTACTGCTACGTTAAGATGCCATTCGGCCTCAAAAACGCGGGGGCTATATTCCAGCGATGCATGCTAAAGTGTTTCGTGGACCTCATCGGGCGAACCATTGAGGCTTATGTCGACGACATCGTAGTCAAATCCAAAAAGGGCGACCAGCTCGTCCCCGACCTCGAACTAGCCTTTGAAAGGCTAAGGGACGTATTAAGCTCAATCCCGAAAAATGCGTTTTCGGGGTTCCGAGGGGCATGCTGCTAGATTTTATCGTCTCCGTGCGCGGCATCGATGACAATCCGGAGAAGATAGCAGCCATCAGCGACATGGGGCCGATCCGAAATATAAAAGGAGTCCAGCGTGTCACGGGATGCTTGGCGGCTCTGAGCCGCTTCATCTCGCGCCTTGGCGAACGGGGGCTCCCTCTCTATCGACTCCTAAAGAAGACTGACCACTTCGAATGGACCGTCAAGGCTCAGGAGGCACTTGACCGGCTCAAGGACCTCCTGACGAAGGCCCCGATCCTAGTCCCACCGACCGACGGCGAGCCCCTCCTGCTCTACATCGCAGTTACCACCCAGGTGGTTAGCGCGACCCTAGTGGTGGAACGAGAAGAGGAGGGACACACCCTCAAGGTGTAGCGCCCGGTGTATTTCATCAGCGAAGTCTTGTCCGAGTCCAAGGTGCGCTACCCACAGATCCAGAAGCTCATCTTCGCCGTCCTCATCACGAAGAGGAAGCTGCGCTACTACTTCACCTCCCACCCGGTAATGGTTGTTTCGTCGTTCCCACTCGGTGAAGTGATCCGGAACCAGGACGCCATGGGACGGATCGCAAAGTGGGCGCTCAAGCTCATGGACCAGGGCATCACCTATGCCCCCCGCACTGCCATCAAGTCCCAGGTACTCGCCGATTTTGTAGCGGAGTGGACGGAGATCCAGACACCATCGGCGCCGGAGAAGCAGGAGTACTGGACAATGTACTTCGATGGATCGTTGATGAGGGCCCGCGCCGGAGCGGGCCTTGTCTTCGTCTCTCCTCTAGGCGAGCGCATTAGGTACATGATCCGCCTCCACTTTCCTGCGTCCAATAATGTCGCCGAGTATGAGGCCCTCCTCAACGGGCTTCGCATCGCCATCGAGCTGGGCATCCATCAACTAGACATCCGAGGTGACTCTCAGCTAGTCGTCGAACAAGTCATGAAGGAGTGGAGCTGCCACGACCCCAGGATGGCAGCCTACTCCAACGAAGTTCACAAGCTTGAAGACAAGTTCGACGGGCTAGAGCTCAACCACGTTGCAAGGTGTTTCAATGAGGTAGCCGATGAGCTAGCAAAAGCAGCGTCCGGCCGAAAGCCCGTACCTGACGGTGTCTTCGTCAGTGACCAGTTCAAGCCCTCCATCCGTTGCCAAGAACCGGAGAGGGTTGGCGACGCGCCACTGGCTCCGGACTCGGGCCTCGACCCAGGAGAGGTCGGCAACGCGCCACTTGTCCCAGGCTCGGGCGCTGGCCCTGACAGGGTTGGCACCACTTCGCCTGTCTCAGACTCGAAAGCCGACCCCTCCGACCCCGTGGTCACGGAAATCGCTGCAGACCCTGTAGCGGGGGCCGACCCCCCGCCCGATTGGAGAGCCCCGTACCTTGACTAGCTCGTCCGCGACACGCTCCCAGCGAACAAAATGGAGGCACGTAGGATTGTGCGTCGCGCCAAATCCTTCATCATTATCGACCAAGAGCTCTACAAGAGAAGCCACACTGGCATCCTCCAGTACTGCATCCCGATCGAGCAGGGAAAGGCACTAATTCGAGACATCCACGCCGGAGCCTGCGGCCATCACGCCGCACCAAGAACCCTCGTTGGCAACGCCTTCCGGCAAGGCTTCTACTGGTTGACAGCGGTTGCCGACGCCACCCACGTGGTCCGCACCTGCGAAGGGTGCCAGTTCTTCGCACGCCAAACCCATCTGCCCGCGCAGGCACTCCAAACCATCCCCATCACGTGGCCCTTCGCGGTCTAGGGGCTGGATCTCGTTGGGCCCCTCAAGAAAGCGCCCGGGGGCTTGACCCACCTGCTTGTCGCCGTCGACAAGTTCTCCAAGTGGATCGAAGCACGACCGGTCATGCAAATCAAGTCCGAGCAGGCGGTACAATTCTTCACCGACATCATCCATCGCTTTGGAATCCCCAACAGCATCATCACGGACAACGGCACGCAGTTCACTGGAAAGAAGTTTCTCCAGTTCTGCGACGACCACCACATCCGAGTGGACTGGTCGGCCGTGGCACATCCCCGCATCAATGGGTTGGTCGAACGAGCCAATGGCATGATACTCCAGGGTTTCAAGCCACGGATCTTCGACCGCCTCAAAAAGTTCGGCAGATGGTGGGTCGCGAAGCTCCCCGCAGTCCTTTGGAGTCTAAGGACAACCCCCAGTCGGGCGACTGGCTTCACCCCGTTCTTCATGGTCTACGGGTCCGAGGCCATCCTGCCCACCGACCTGGAGTATGGATCGCCGAGGGTCAAGGCATACGACGAACAAGGAAACCAGGCATCGCTCGAAGGCGCACAAGATCAGCACGATGAGGCACGCGATGTGGCCCTGCTGCACTCGGCCAAGTACCAGCAGGCCTTACGACGCTACCACAGCCGCAAGGTGCAAGGCCGAGCCTTCAACGTCGGTGACGTGGTGCTCCGTCTCGTCCAGGATAACAGGGGTCGGCACAAGCTGACCCCTCCATGGGAAGGTCCCTTCATCGTCGCGCAGGTACTGCGCCAGGCACCTACAAGCTGGCGACCCCCGATGGACAGATCTTCAGCAATGCTTGGAACATAGAACAGCTAAGGCGTTTCTACCCCTAGATTTCATTTCCAAGTTCTGTACATGGACATTTCTGTAAATTTAAAAATTTATACGAAAAAAAGAATTTTGAGCTGGTTCCATTCAAGTTCCACGTCGAACTCAGGGATATCCGACCCTGGCTCCGCTTCAGGGCCGCATATCCCTCGGGGGCTATTAGGGGCTCCGGCCCAAGCCACTTGACACCCTCTCAAAAACGCTTTCTCTTTCCGAGCCGACCCTCTTTCTGAACCTTCGGGCATGAAAAGGAGAGAGTGCATGAACGGTGTTCAGGCAAAACTGATCGGACTGCGAAAAACCTACGCCCCAGCGGCTATGGTGCCTTCACTCATCAATGCTTACTGACACGGCCGACAACGCGCTCTAAACTTTCCAAGTCTAAAAAACAAGAAAGAGGATCGGAAACTTTTTTACGACAAGTTATAGAAAAGGCCCCTAGGGCCATCACAAAAAGCAAGTCTTTCACTAATGTATTTACATCTTGGGCGCCAGCCCGATACAGCTAACTCGTCCGGGGATCTTCGGACGGGACGGCCTCATCCTCGAGGAGCCTCGCCAGGGCCTCCGCCGGGTTGAGCACCGACGCGTCGATCTCGTCCAGCTCGGCCTCGTAGTAGCCAGCGGCGTACCCCCCGCTCATCCCTGCGAAGTTGATGCCGGAGTAGTGGGAGCTGAAGACCCCAAAGGCTCGCCTCACGCCGGTGTGGAGCGCTCCCACGGCGATCTCGCGGGCCCGACGGTATGTCCCGAGGACATGAGCCGTCAGCGAGCTCGTCCCCTCCCCCTGGACCACGCTGAGGCCGTCGCAGACGACGTGGACCGCATCCCGCAGGTTGCCGTGCTCAGCGCGCTCCGCGTCAAGCACCTCCCTCAGCCGGGCGAGTTCGTTTGCAAGGATCACCTGGAAGGACCCACCAAATCAGAAACCACCGCAACACCACAGAGACAAAGAAACGAAAAGAAGTCTTACCCTCGGACCGAGCCTTCAGCTCACGCTCCCGGTCGACCCCCTAGGCCACAGCGGTCTGGAGCCCCTGCACCTGCGCTTGGAGCTGGCGGACCTCCGCGCCAAGCTCGGTCGCCACCTTCTCGGCCTCGTCCTTCCGGGCCGCCTCGAAGTCCTGCTTCTGCCAGGCCTTTTGCTGCTCACGCCGGATGCGCTCGACGGTTATCTGAAGGGCATCAAGCTCTCCCCTCAGCCGCGCGAGCTCCTCGGCATCAAGGCAGGCCCTCTCGGCAGCAGCGGCCTGGAGCTCCTCGTGGTCGGGGTGAGCCTTGTCCACGATGGCTTGGAACTTGGCCTCCGCCCCGAGCATCCTCCTGCGCCGCTTGCTCGCACCTCTGCAGATCGTCGATGACCTGCTGGGTGGCGGCAACTTGCATGGTCAGCTCCCCGATCTGCTGCCTCTCCAAGTTGAAGCGCTCCCAGAGCCCCCGCTCCAGCCGGAGGAAATCGGATTTCCCCCGACTGCATTCTTGGAGAGCCTGCAAAACAATACGCCATCAGGGGTAAAGAAACGGAAAGGAAACAACCACCAATGGAGAAGGTACCGTACCTGGCCACCGAGGAGGACGACGCCGTCCAACTCCCCCAACGCTGAGGACAGAGCCGCGCGGATGTTAGCGAGGCCGCCCTGCATCGCCTGCCACTTGCTCCATTCTGTGGCGTCATCCAACGTGAAGAGGGGCCTCTACGGGTCGTCACGAGACGACCAACGTAGGACGGACCCTCTCCACTCCTTGGGAATGGGAGTGGCCAAGGCAGAGGCGGGAGCCGACCTCGACGCCGCTGTCAAAACGGGCACCACCATCCCGGAAGCCGCCGGGCTCACCGACGGTCTCAGCGCACGCACCCCTGCCCCTATCGAGGCCGCCGCGGGCCCGTCCATCGGCGCCACCACCTCCAATGCGGGCCCGCCCGTTGGTGCCACCACCTCCAACGCGGGCGCCGGAGCGAGTGTCCCCGTGGCTGCGTCGTCCTCCGTCGCAACCGCTGAGGTAGGCGTCTCCGCCCCTGTCGGGGCCTCCGGAGCAGGCACCTCCTCCTCCGCCGCCGGTGCCACCTCCGTCGTGGCTCCAAGGGCGGAAGTCCCCGTCTCCGTCGCCACCGCCTCCTCCGTCGCTGCTGCCGGGGTGGGCGTCCCAGCCTCCCCCGCTGCCGCCGTCCCCGCCGTGGCCGTGGGGGCACGCTCTCCTTCCTCCATCACTGCCGCCATCCCCGTCGCGGCCGCTGGGACATCTGTCCCAATCTCCACTGCCGCCGTTCCCTCCGCCTCGTCGGCATCGAGGTTGATCCCCTCCCTGGCCTGACGGCCCCCGGGAGCGATACTCTGCACCGCGGGGTCGACCGAAGAAACGGAAGGCGGAGCGGGGTCCGCACCCTCTCTCGTGCCCAGCGGCAGCACCACTCCACCGGTCGCCGCCGCGGGGGCCACCTCCGCGGTGGGACCCGTGACCTCACCAGGGACCCTGGCGCTCGCTGTGGGCAGGGCCGCGGTCCGCCCTGCAGGGGCGGACAACACCCGCAGCGCCTTCTTGGGCACCAGCTGTGGGACGAGGCCTTGAGGGGCGGCGCTGCGAAACAACAAACAACATCAGCGAAAACAAACTCAAGGCCTGGAAAGAAACAAGACTCGCGAAGAAACTTCACTTACACTCCTCCAGCGCAAGGGCGACGCGGGCGTTTCACCTCCGAGCCGGACGCCGACCCCGGGGCATCCGGCAACGGCCGCTTGCCGCCGCTCCTCTGCTTCTGAACCACAGGCGGAGGGATGGGGGTCAGCTCGGTCGACCCCCGGGGGGCACTCCGCATCAACCCCTGGGGCGCAGTCCCAGAGCTTTGCAGGACCAAGTCCTGAGCAGGCGGCCTGCCCGCTTCATCCCCCACGGCCGTTTGGGAGTGCAGTTCTCGGATAACAAGCGCGCCAGACCAGGGGGACAGGGTGAACTCCTCCCCCTCCTCCTCGTCATCCTCCTCCTCTTCCTCCTCATCGTTGTCGTCATCATCGTCGTCGTCGTTTGACACGACCTGTCCTCGTCGCCGCCGCTGGAACTCCTTGGTGGCCCTCTTCTTCTTCTTCGCCGTCTCCTTGTCCTTGCGGCGCTTTTGCTTCTCAACAAGGAGACGGTTCTGCAGCCACCGCTCGGCGTCCTCCGGCACCGGTGGGCGCGAGTCCACGACTCAGGTCATGATGCCCTGCAAACGCAAAAAAACCCTGCGTCGGAGCGGCGTACCAAGAAACACGAAAAAAGAAGGTTGGCGCACGGAGTCCTTACCAGATCGATGAAATTCTCGTCTGGGCGCATCGGAGGGTGGCCGGGCACCGGATAGTCGGCGTCCTTGTCCTCCAGTGCCTCCCGGACCCGCTGCCGGATCTCGCAAGCAGCGAACGCACCCGTCGCAAGGACGGTGCCCTCGGTTGGCGCGCTGGGGGTCATCTCGGCAAGCGAGCGGACCTGGAGCATCAGCGGCGCCACCCTCCGGGCGTGGTACGCTCCGATGACCCCGGCTCTGGTCAGTCCCCTCCCCTTCAGGTGCTTGATGGCCTGCAGCAAGCTGGTGATCCTCTTCTTCTCCTTCTCCACCAGGCCGTACGACCACACTTCAGTTAGGGTAGTTCTTCACGTAGAACCACAACTGGTGCCACCCCTTGTGGGACGCCACGGTCTTCATCATCATGTACTCCTTGGCGTGGGTATGGCGGAGGTGGATTCTGGCGCACCCTATCGGCACTGGGGTCGACCGCTGCTGGTTTCCCCTCTTCTCGGCCTTCTAGTATAGGCTGACCATGAAGAAGTACTTCCAAAGCGAGAAGTTGGGCTCAATGCCCAGGAACCCCTCGCACAACACAATGAATGCCGCGATGTGCTGGATCCCATTGGGGTTGAGGTGCTGCAGCTCAAGCCCGTAGTAGTGCAAGAGCCCGCAGAAGAAGAGGCTCGGCAGAGTCGCGAACCCCCTCTTGTGGAAGTGGGCGAAAGATACGACGTGGCAGGCAGGCGGATTCGGCACCTGCTCCATCTCAGGGAACCTCCACTCATCCCTCTCTGTCCTCTCGCAGAGGAGGCCCTTCTTCACGAGGCCGTCGGCGCGCGAGGAGCCGAAGTTGGAACGCGCCCAGGATCCCATCGCAGGAGGGAGAAGAACTCGACGGGGGATGGGGAGAAAGGGTGCGGCGCTGGGCGGAGGAAGATGAAGCGGGCGCAGAAGAGCTGAGGGCGTGCGAGAAGACGAAAAGGCTTGAAGGCAGATGGCGGGCGGAACCTGTGAGGCGAAGTCCTCGTTTTATAGGGAAGGCATGAGGGAAGCAGAATAGATGCCCTTATCGCAATAAATGTAGCGCCAGGTACGCTCCCGTCATGCCCGCTCCCTTTTCAGAAACCGTGCGCACGATCTGCAGTGGAAACATCCCCTCCTCCCTCGATTCGTGGGTCGGCGCCCTCTACCACTTCTTCTCCTGGAAGACACGCACATGACATCCTCCACGTTCGGCCCAAGACGCAACCTCCGCTACGATTCGGCCCAAGGCCCATCAAAAGGTAAAAAGGGATACGGGGCTGAAAACGCCCCTACGGCCCATTACGATCCAGAGGTTCAAAGGCTGGCCCGCCATGGGTTCGACAACCGCCTCAGGATAACCCCGAGCGAGGGGTGAGAACAGACGGGTCCGCTAGCGACCATCACCCGGGCGCGCGACAGCCCAGGGCGTCTCAATCTCACGTTCGAGTCCGGACCGGCATCAAAGTTCATGGTTTTTCCCCGAAGGAAGGCAACGAGCCCCCGGATCCGATCGAACGGACTTGAGAACTATATGAACTGGCCGACCGGAGCCTGAAGTACGCCACCAGCTTGGCCAAAGCCGGACCCCCCCCGAACAGGGACCGGGATCCCACTCGAATCAACCCGTTAGTAGCTCAACGAGCACCGCGGTTCATCCGACGAGGATAGCGTGGCACGGCTCGCCCCCTCCGTCCTAGCGAACGGACGCTTGTGTTGGAGGTATGCCCTAGAGGCAATTATAGAGATGATGATATTCCATTTGTATCCATGATTTGTATGTTGTGTTCATTGAATATCCATTGAAGGCTACTTGAATTGATTTGCAATTATGTGAATTGTATGTGAAACTCTTTACTTGTATGGTTATTCTAAAGTTGTCCCTAGTCGGAGTTCATGTGAGGACACACATGAATATTAGACTAGCACATGTATTAGTTGATGACTATGTTTCACAAGTCATGGACATGGAGATGTTGAACTAATAATGTGGACACATGTGGAGACATGTGCTAGGACTGACCCAACACGAGAAGTAGTTCTCTCTTTAAACAACATATACGCTTTGTCCTTAGACCTGAGATTGTCGCATGTATTCTAGATGTGGATCGACCTACTTAGGGGCTATCAAACGCTACGCCGAAACAGGGTAGTTATAAAGGTAGCTTTCGGGTTTGTCAAGAAGCATGCTATGAGACATGGTCAATCAAGATGGGATTTGCCCCTCTCTGATTGAGAGTGATATCTCTGGGCCCCTCGAGTGATCGGATCCGAAAATGCATGGCCATGCTACGTACGGTTAAGAGTTAACCTACAAAGGGATTCCGAATCACAGGATCGAGAAAGAGCGGTCGGCTTGAAGCTGGACCAAATATCGTGAGGCAAAGGGAATAGCATGTATATTATGTTGTGATGGTTCGTCTGATATGATCTTCGTGTGCGTATAGGAGTTGGCACGTCTTGCTAGAGGCCGCTACCGACTATTGGGCCGAGTAGGAGTACTCGGGCCATGTCTATATGTATCCGAACCCATAGGGTCACACACTTAAGGGGCTGGAAGCCCAATTTGGATCTGATCCGAGTTGGATTAGGTTTACAAGTACTAATGGGCCTCGGACCTAGAGGCCCATTAGGAACCTCTATAAATAGAGGGGTTGGGGTGCCCTAGGGTTTACACCTTTTGGCGAAACACACCTGCCGCGCCTCCCACGCCCTCGCCTATTGCAACTCGCGGATCTAGCAGTCCGGCTTGCGACGCTTCCTCCCTGCACGTGTGGATACCTTGGAGGTGTTGCGCCTACAGCACTTGGACGAGCCGCCGACGAGCCACGACGAGCCGATGACGAGCCGCGGCACCGGGGGCGATCTTGCTGCACGTGGACGAGCTACTGAGGAGCTGCTGGACGTTGACGTGATCGACTACGTACGACTACGTTGATCGACTACGTACGACTACGTGATCGTCTTCACTGCATCGACTCATATCTACATCTTCCGCACCAGTAGTGCGTCGAGTGGTAATCACGTGATCCTTATACGACAGTTCTTCCTAGTTTTACGCGGTAGAAATTTTGATTTGCGCTAGTGTAGCCTACCTCGTATCCCAACAGCTTGAGGGGTAATGAACAAAAGTTGACCTAGCCTCCAACCGGTACCCTGCAACGCGCGGGGGCTCGGGGGCTGGCCTTGCAACCTAAGGCCACGCGGGTGGTCTCAACTTAAGGCTCGCAGACGGAAGGGAACAACAAGAAGTCCTCCCACGCCGAGTCGCTCACAGGATGCGTCACCTAATTGATCCCCTCGGTCAAGCCATCCGAACAACACCTCCTGTCCCGGATCAACCGCGAGGATCCCATACTGGCGATCATAACAGCCTCTGGAGGAGCGTCCCCGCTCCACCACAGGCTCGGGGGCTACTGTTGGGGGGAAATATTAACGATCTCCCCAAGCCCATGGAAACAACAAAATGTAAAGGCCCAGGCCCACTTAAGGTAACAAGACTACCGTCAGCCCAATACGGGAGGGAGAGGCCACGCTCCGCCTCGCCCGACCCAGTGTCCCGGGGTCAGACATTCCCGACCCCTTGAACACTAAACTCCGCCTCGCCCGATCCAGGGGACCGGGGTCGGGAGCGCCCGACCCCCGCTGCAAAACTCCGCCTTGCTCGACCCTGGGCGTGGGGGTCGGACTCGTTCGGGCCCACAAGACAAATATCTGCCTCGGGCGCAGATTGGAGGATCTCGTGGGCCCCCTATCGACCTCACCATAAATGCGTCGCGGCCCTGGCATGCAGAAAAGGGCTGGTGCTCCCAATGCGACCTGTCACAAGTACCCATGCATGACCGTGCGGTGCAAGCTGCAGTGGCCGCGGCTCCCTCTGATCTGCCACAGGGTACTCATGGCCCACGCCGTCCGGCACAGGAGGGCGTTCCGCTCGTTCTCGCGCCCTGCGCTCCCGATGACAGGGACGCGACGTCCGCATCTCATGGGTGTACAACAACATAATAGAATCGGCCATCTTCCCCGGCGGGCACAGACGCCAAGACTGAACATCATCATCATGCCCGACAGCAACGGCCACCGGAGGGATCATCGACAAGATCTGGAGGCAGCCGCCCTCTCCCGACGGACGCGCTGACTGGAGCCAGAGGCCGGAGCGAGGGGCGGCGGCCCTGGAACTTGGTCCCGCTCCTTATGTTGTATTTTACTTAGCTTTGTTTATCTCTCTTACTCCCCCTGACACCGGTCTCACCTATAACCCCGGTGGCTCCCTTGCGCTATAAAAGGAGAACCGGGGGCCTGAGACAAGGGGACTCTCAAGCGAACAGAACACACTCACACCCACTTAGAGCATTAGTGCACACCCAAGAGACCTGGGATCAGCTCCCTCTCTCGCACTCCTGTAACCCCTACTACAGAACCCCGCGTGGGCAACACGAGTAGCTCCCGATACTGGACGTAGGGCGTTCTTTTGCCCGAACTAGTCTAAACCCCGTGTCTCTCATGCCACCATCCGAAGCCTTACGCGCATAAAAGAAATTTACTAGTCTAAGTCTTGACCCGCTAATCTTGACAACGATAGTATGGCACGTTGATAGGTCGCCCTTGCATTTTTTAGCCCGAAAGATATTGTTTTGTAACAAAATGCTCCAAACGGGGTGATGAAAGCTGTTTTGGCTTGATCTTCTTCTTTAAGGGCTATTTGATGATAGTCTGAGTAGCAGTTGAGGAAACAGAGCAAAGCACACCCAGCTATGGAGTCGAGTACTTGATCGATCCTGGGTAGTCCAAAGGGGTCCTTTGGGCAATGCTTGTTGAGGTATGTATAGTCGACGCACATCCTCCACTCATTGTTCTTCTTGCAAACGAGTACAGGGTTGGCTAGCCAATCAGGATGAAAAACCTCTTTGATAAAACCTGCAGTGAGTAGTTTGGCTAGCTCTTTTTTTTATTGCATCTCTTCTATCCTGGGCGAACCTTCGTAGTCATTGTCTTTTTGGGGATGCTTTGGGGTCGACGTTTAATGAATGCTCGATCAGCTCCTTGGGCACACTGGGCATATCAGCTGGCTTCTAAGCAAAGATGTCGTGGTTAGCCTGAAGAAAGCTGATGAGCACGTTTTTCTATTTAGGGTCTAGCCCTATTCCAATCAGGGCTGTCTTGGATGAGTCACCAGTCTGGAGATCAACGGTTTTGAAGTCCTTCTCGCTTGCTGGTTTCACCTTCGTTGATCCCGACTTGTTTTCTGGGATCTCGAGTTCTGTGGGGCTGAGTTTCTTTGAAGCTGTGAAGACCTGTTGCATGGGATTGGGTGCTTGCGAAGTTGCTGCGATTTCTACAACTTCTGTGTCGCACTCGTACGATCGCCTTAAGTCTCCACATAGTGTCAACTCGCCCTTAGGTCCTGGCATCTTGAGTACCAAGTAGATGTAGTGTGGTATAGCCATAAACTTGGCCAAGGATGGTCTTCCAAGTATAGCATGGTAAGAAGTTTCGAAGTCGGCAACCTCAAACCTAATGTACTCAGTTCGGTAATGTTCCTTGGTGTCGAAAGTAACTGGTAGGACGACTTGTCCTATAGGTATGGCAGCATTTCCTAGGATAATTCTGTAAAATGGTGAGTCTGTTGGAGTGAGCATGTTTGTGATGTTGAAGCACATTTTCCTTAGTGTTTTGGCAAAAATGACATTGAGTCCACATGCGTCGTCGATGAGTACTTTGGTAAGTCTTGAGCCTGCAATGATAGGGTTGAGTACTAGAGGGAATCGGCCTGGTCCTAAGAAACTTGTCCATTGGTCCTTTTTGCTGAAAGTTATGGGTACCTCAGACCATTTGAGTGGTGTGGGAGCTGCTGGTTTGATAGTCATAATCTCTCTAAGTACTAGCTTATTGGACTGCTTGGACGCGGTACCCGGGATTCCACCAAAAATGACGTTGACCATCTTAGAGGCAGTCTGGAACTCGCCTTCACCTTCGTCATCTTTATTGACCTTGCCTTTACCCTTGTCCTTCTTTTAACCAATGTCTTCGGGAGGGGATGGTGCAGGTAATTCTTGCATTACTCGGTGCATGCTGTAGCAATCGATCGCCGAGTGTTTGCTGTTTGGATGCCATGGGCATTGTTTCTTGAGTAACTCGGTGAAGGAGGGCCTGTCATTGCGTTTGTGTGACCCTTTCTTGCCTGAGTTGGTCATAGCCACGATAGTCCTGTCAGGTTTGCGCCTGCGATTCTGATTACCCGAGTAGTTGTTTCGAGTATCATTGTTGCGGTTTCTGTCTTGTTCATGATTGTTATTATTGTTGTCACGACCGCGGTTGCGATGAGAGCCGAATCTCTCACGCTCTTTGTCTTCTTCATCTGCCCATTGTTGCACCATGATTTTGAGATCTTTGACGGTGGTTGGACAACGTCGGCCAAAGTCTTGGTATGTTCTATGAGCATAGAGGCCATTTTGAAAGCACTCGATGATGTCTGCTTCTCAAATGTCGACTATTGTAGCCTCTTTTCAAAGAAACGGTGTAGGTAGTCGTGAAGTGTCTCGCTTTCTTTCTGTTTGACTTGAATCAGATCAATTTTTGTTGCCTGGATGAGACATGGAGCCCGCATAATTATTGGTGAAAGCCTTCGTCAGGTCTTCCCAGGAGTCGATCGACTTGGGCTTGAGTGACTCGAGCCATGTTAATGGCGCGGGTTCCATGCATATAGGGAAGTGAATGACCTTTGTATCATCATTGCCCCCAGCTGCTTGAACTGCTAGTGAGTAGCATCGTAGCCATTGTACTGCATCTTGCTTGCCATCGTACTTGGTGATCCCCGTTGGCTTGAACTTCTTGGGTAGTTTAGTCTTCATTACCCGTGTAGTGAAAGTGGGGAAGTGATCATAGTCATTGGCCTCGCATTCACGTTCACAACGATGGTTGATATTGATTACCTCTCTTAGGTCACTGAAGATTGAGGCTTCGCGCTCAGCTCTGCGGTGGTGAGGGCTCTTTGCGGAATTGGTGCAGCTAGCCTCCCCTGCGTCCCTATTTTGCCTTGGGGCCTCGCGATTGCCACTGTAGACTGCGATGTCTCTGCTACCATCTTGGTGGGCCGAGTTGCGAGGAATAGATGGAATCGGTGACTCTTTGTCAAGTAGTTTGTAAGCTTGTTCTGCGAGTTGTGCTATTAACTCGTTGCCCCTTTCTGCGAGTTATGCTGTTAACTCGTTATCTCTGTTGTGAGGTATGAGGGTTGATATGAGATTGATTGAGGCAATTGTTGCGAGTGGAGTGTTATGCTCTCGAGCTGGCACTGCGTCGGATGCTGTTTTGAGGTTCACGATAGGAATGTTCGTGGCTAGTAGTCGATGACGATCTACTCGGGCAGCATTGCGTACCCTTCTTTGATTTCTCTGTTCAGAGATTTCATCTTGCGGGGCGTTGGCTGATGATTCATCTTGTGAAACATTGTCGAGTTGTGTAACCCGTTGAGGAGTTTTTTTGATGGCTGCCACCTGCATCATTGTTTGTTGATGTGATGATAAAGATTTCTCTATCTGGGTAGTAGCTTCCAGAGCTTGATGTTGCAATCTTTGTAGTGCTTCCTTCTTTGTGGGTTGAAGTAAGCGGAATGCCCTCTTGATACGGGAGGTTGTCTATGTGAGTGACAAGGCGTGACTCATAATCTTGGGTCAGGAAAGATGGCTTCATCCCAGGCCAATAAACGAATCTTTCTTGTGGATTTGAAGTAATTACCAAGCCTTGAGCTGGGCCTGATAAAGGGATCTCTTGGACGAAGTCCGAGTCGTAGTCGTAGTCCTCGACTGACTCGAGTTCGGATTGGGCTCAAGTGAGGAGTTCTTGGTGGACCGTGGCTGCATTGCGGAGTCTGAGCGGGAATCAACTTTGAGTTGAAATGGACTTGTGGGATAACTTGGACGTCAGCCTGTGCAGGCTAGTCTGAGTTGGGGTCGAGTCCGAGCCATAGTCGGACTTGATGTCATTGATGTTGAAATTTTGGATTTTTCGACAAAATCCTCAGCTTCTTGATGAAAAAAGTTTTCATCGAGGCCCTTCTTTCCCTGGTTGCTGATGCTGCAGCGTTGAAAAGGTCCAGCATCGTCAGCAATGCAAAGCTAGGAACTAAAGATGAAGGTTGCGCCTGCCTCAAAGGCGAAAGCAGGCTTGATGATAACTGGTGCCATCGATCTCGCATGGAGAAACTCGACGACTTCCCCTACCTGGCGTGCCAGCTGCCGATGTTTTAGACCGGCAATCCACCTAGGGAGTACCCAAGGTGGTCTTTTGTGTGGTGGATGTCGTCGAGAATCAAGGAGTTGATGGTGATGCAAGCAGCACGATTTAGACAGGTTAGGGCCGCTAGATCGCATAATACCCTACGTCCTGTGTGTTGATTGTATTGAACTTGTGTCGAGTTGTACTTCGTTATCTGGAGGGGGTCCCTGGCCGCCCTTATATAGTCGGGGGAGCATGGTTACAGTGGATTGTGTATGAGTCCTAGTCGAGTATGTTACAGAGTCCTACTCTAACTCAGTAGAGTAGTTTCCTTTTGAGCCGACTAGTCTTCAGGGAGTCCATGATGCCTACGCGCCCTGCAGAGTAGTCTTCATGTCTGAGTAGGTTTCGGGTACGTTCCCTTGAGTGGGTCCATACAAGTCTTCTGGTGGGCCTAGGGGTGCCTAGTCGACAGGTGGTACCCACTACGCAAATCAACCTTGAAAAACACGACAACACCACTCAATTCATCGAGCATATCATCTAAACATGGAATAGGGTGTCGATATCGAATGGTGGTATTATTAATAGCTCTACAATCAACACACATATACCATGTTCCATCTTTCTTAGGCACTAAAATAACTTGAACAGCACAAGGACTAAGAGATACATAACCTTTGTCGAGTAGTTCTTGC
Source organism: Setaria italica (assembly GCF_000263155.2). Lineage (NCBI taxonomy): Eukaryota > Viridiplantae > Streptophyta > Magnoliopsida > Poales > Poaceae > Setaria > Setaria italica. Next base: position 7,017,179 of record NC_028456.1, on the reverse strand, counting down.
ACTTGTCGCTGAATTTCTTTTGTTTCCTCCGGATTTGTTCTGTATGGCGCACAGTTTGGCAAAGATGCAGTGCTCAATCCCTCGTATTGGTGGCAGCCCTACTGGCATCTCACTTGGAAAAATATTTGAATACTCCTGCAAAACATTAGCAATAGTAGGGAGCAAAGAATGCCGCATATCGTGAATTGAAATCAAAGCATCCTTGCATACCAAAACATAGGCAATAGAAGTGGAAACAACCAATTCATTAATATCAAATTTATAGCAAGCAAGCAATGTGTCCTTTCAATCTTATCTCATCTTCTTACTACCAACAGGTTTGGCATTTCTATTGCTCTCAGTTTTGGCTTTTGTAGCTTTAGCAACATCATCACGCACAATAGCTTCAGGAGACATAGGAAGAAAAACAATTTTCTTATCATGGTGTTTGAGGGAATACTGATTTGATCTAGCATGATGCATACAATCTGTATTAAATTGCCATGGTTTACCTAGCAGAATATTACAAGCTTCTATAGGCACAATGTCACATTCAACAACATCACGATATGAGCCAATAGCAAGATTAACTTGTACCAGCTTGGTTACCTTTACCTTACCACTGTTGTTCAGCCATCGAATGTGATATGGATGTGGGTGCGGTTTGGTTGTAAGTGCAAGCTTCTCCACCATATTGTTGCTAGCCAAGTTATTGTAGCTACCTCTATCAATGATCAAACGACACGGACGGTCTTTAATGACATACTTTGTTTGAAACAATGTATGCTGCTGATTCTGCTCCACCTTCTCCATTTGTGCACTAAGCACATGCTGCACAATAAGGCTCTTATAATGCTCTGCATCCTCTACACCAATCTGCTCTACTGGTTGTTCCTCACTACCTGCATGGTCAGCAGCAAGCAAAGCAAGTCTATCTTCATCAAAATCACTAGGAGAGGAATACCCACCATCCTCTTTGACAACCAAAACACGCTTGCTAGGATAGTCATGCTACACATGTCCATAGCCCTTGCAACGATGGCATTGAACATCTTGTTCTACCCGTGGATGCAACTAAAGAGGCACTAGTGGCTGGTTTGTGGACAGACTTGGTTTCTGAATTTGTGGGAGAACCACATGGTTTGTCGCTGGAGGGAGACATTGGTGCTGGTCAACTCGGTCGGGGAGTGGGTGGAGGGAGGTGCACGTCCAGTCAGGGAAGTAGTCGAGCATGGCTGCCATGATGTAGATTTTCTTGCAGAAATGTTAGACTTTGCACTAGCACGTCGTCCCTGCACTTCTCTTTCAGCTTTACGAGCAAGATTAAATAAATGAGTTACGTTATTAGAATCTTTATAAGCAAGGATGTCATAAATTTCTCTATTTAACCTGTCCAAAAATCTAGCCATAGCAGGTTCGTCACCCTCCTCTAAATTACAACGTAACATACCCATTTGTAATTCCTGATAATACTCCTCTACACTTTTAGTACCATGTCTCAATTGTTGTAACTTATTTAACATCATGTGCATAGTGAGAAGGAACAAACTAGCCCGCATGACCCGTTTCAAAGCATACCAAGTTTGTGGCATGTTATTAGGATTTTTCTTGCCATGTTCTATCCACCTAACAGAAGCAAAATCAGTGAACTCACTAGTAGCAGCCCTAACACGTGTATTCTCAGGAAATGCATGACATGCAAACTTTTGATCAATAGCAATCTCCTAAGTAATGTATGCATCAGGATCATATTTACAATCAAAAGGAGGTATCTTAATTTTATCTTACTGAAAGCATCATCATCATTATGTACCTCACGTTGCCGGTAACCACCCATACTTCTACGAGAAGTATGTAACCATCAGCGATCATGAGCATCTTGGTCATCTTGTTCAGTATCAGCAGCATAGTCATCCCAATTTTCCTCGACGCACTCATCCTTCTTGCTATCTTGATCACGTCCATCAATGGTTTTAGCAAGCATATTATCAAAATGCCTCAAAAGAGCAGCAAGACTCTTGTCAATACGAGCAACCAATGCCTCCACCCCTTTAATCTTGGTGTTGGTGTCAATCTATGTGACCTCCAATTGCCCAATCTTGTCATTCGTCACCTGCAAGTCATTATTAAGTCCTTCCGTGTGCCCCTTCACTAGTTTTTCAAAATGTTGTATGATGCCCTTGGTGCAGGGAGAACATGGTATATTCTCACCATCTCCAATCCTGTCATGGTTAGATGAACAAAGGCAACAAGAAAATAGGTGAAGAAATAAAAACTCTACAGCTATTAGCATGTAGTTACTACAAGGCACTCACTCTCAACCTGTTACACAAGCTCTTACCAATTCTTACCTTACTCAATAGGAGGGGACGACAACCAACAAGTCTACAACCGTGGAATGAAGTGTATCGGTGCCGCAAGAATAAGACCTGTTAAGTCGAATATGTGGAGCTGTAGGTGGGCTGAAGCAAGGAAGTACTAGCACCACGTTAGTCACAAAAGCAAGCTGAGTAAATGTTCAATGACGTTACTATGCTAGTCCTAGGCTAAACCATGCTAGAGACGTGAGCCTATGCACAAAGGTAGTCACTAAAAAAGAGCAACTAGCACAGCACGAAGGAAAACAATAGATTCACATATTCAGCCCCTTCTTTCTTCTACTTATCTTGCCTTTTTTTTTTTGCTTTTTTCTTCCTTTTCTTTCTTTTTGTTTTTTTGAAGGGACCTAAATCTTTTGTTTGGTACTATGACAACCCAAACAATAAGGCTATTGCACACAGCCCCTTCGAATTCAGATTTAACAACCCCTGTTAATACAATAGATGTGGAAATCTCTAGGAAGATTGTGTAGCGCTCAGAATGAATTTTGCTGCAAGGTCAGATCCATTGGAAAGAAGACAACTTCAACTTTCCAAATTGTATTTAAACTCCCAAATTGGACATCATATGGATCCGTGGTGGCAAAAATGCAACAAAGATGTATATGGTGATGGTGGATCTCGTGGTGACCAAAACGTGATAGAACTCAAAACTCTAAAGGAATAGACACTAAGACCACCAATTTGACACAACCGATGCAACTGAAGACTCAACAAGCCCTAACTAAGTGTGACGACCGACCCCAAATCTCTCGGGTTAATCTTAATCTGAGTCCCTGATCCCCTATCTCAGCTTTTCCCGAGTACAAGTGCTCAACCTCCAGTCCGGTCTCGACCCCTGAGAACCGACCCCTTTTTACCGTTTCCCCAGTTCCGACCCTGCTGACCCCAAAAGCCACACCGCCGGATCTTCCAAGTCTTCCCACAGTGTATCTTTGAATCTGAGCAGTGGACCAGCCGAGACTGACCGGTGGACCCACAAAATCTTTCCCCCTAGATCTCCCCCGACAGACGCACTCGAGTAGCTGCCCGCCTCAGAGTTTCTCCACCGCATGGCTCGTATCCTCCGACACCCGCCGCTCCGCCTCGTCGCCGGCCACGACCAGATGGATATCCGTGCCCCCTTCCCCAATCGCAGCGGAAGCTCCCCTGCAACCTTTCTCCAGCACCTCGCCGCCCGCGCCCATCATCACCCCGCCGGACCCCCGGCTGTGGAGCCCGATGCCTCCCGCCTTTTCCGCCGCCCCTCCACAGTCGCGCCGCCCGGACTGCGCTACGCGACGATTCCTCCGTCGCCAATCCAGACCCCGGCCACGATAGTCCCTTTTTCCGCCTTGTCAGAGCAGCGCCCCGACAATCTGTTGCTCCGCGCTCGCCCACACGACCGCAGCTACCCGTCTTCTCACCTGTGTACCCTCGCTTCTAGCGCCATTTCCCCGGTCACTTCCATCAGATCCACCGCACGACGATGCCCGCCTCCGCCAAATCTCAACCACCGGTTGAACCGCGCCTGCGCTGCCCTGTCGCTGGTGCCCAATGACCGCCGGTGTCATCCCCGAAGTCCTGCTCCACCACCCTCGTTGCTCAATCGCCGCCCAGGCAGCGCACTCCATCATTTCTTCCCGGTCTTCACGCCACCCCAACTCTCTCTCTCGTCCGCACAGCTATAAAAGGGAATGCCGGAGTCCCGCCGGAGTTCCCCTTCGCCATCGCTGCCCTCTCGCCTTGCTCTCTGTTCGTGCTCAAAGCGCCACCGCTTAAGTTCCTAAGGAACTCTCCTCTCCGCTCAACATCGCCTTCCCCAATCCACCCAGCTGCTTGCTCCTCCGCGCTGTGCTGGAGCTTGCTTGCTGTCCGCAAGAAGCATCGCCGCCGCCGGAGTACCGCCGGACTTCGCCGCTACCCAAGCCCGCTCCTTCCCGATCCCAAAGCTTCACCTATAAACTGAAGGTAAGCTGCCGACCCCTCTGTTCACCTGACCTTAGTACGAGAGAGGGATTTTGGGGTTGTTTTTAGGTGGCTAATATTTATTGGTTATCTTGCTAACTTCCAGCACTCCGCCACGTGTATCAGACGTGTGCCGAGTCCGCATCACGAGTATGCGAGGGTTGATAGGGAGTCTATTCAAAGGACCCTATCATCGCGGTTGTTTCGCCCACGTTTATCATACATGCGCAGGTTTCGTATGCTAATCCATACGAAGGGTGGTATGGTTCGATTCCAATGAGCCTATCATCACGGTGGTTCGCCACATCTATTATACGTGCGCTGAGTCCGCATCATGAGTATGCGAAGGGTTATACAGTTCCATTCAAAGGGGACCTATTTCCACGGTTGTTGTGCTATCCATGCAGCCTTGAACGCATGGGTGCCGTTCCTATAGTGAACGGTAATGTTTGGGGACGCTTTCATGGGTGCTGGCACGAAAGGTTCATGTGGTTGTGTTTTTCTGCAGGTACACTAACCACGTTCGCTTAGGAGACGTTACTAGAACCGACTAGCTAGTATAGGGAGAGACGTAATTGTTGCCTTGCCACCGGCACCAACTGCGTAAGACCATTTTGGCAGTTGTTTTGGTTGAGAACGAGGTAGGCCGTGCATGCGACATAAACTAAAATCTGTAAAGTCACCCTCCCCAAAAGCAACCTTGCTCGGAAAGGCTCTTCTTCGGTTCTAAGGACTTCTAGTTTTCTTCCAGCTTGTGTTCGGTCAAATTCGAGTGCTTTTTCTGTCCGACCCCTCTTCTTGGAGTTCTATCTCATGTTGTCTTGGTTCTTGGTTCTAGATGGCCGCCCCCGGACACGTTCTGTATGGCACCGATGGCATCTCTCACTCGACGTGCTTACACTTCGAGGGTTTTCCTGCTATTCTGTGAGACACCTTGAAGTGGTTCGGGTACCAGTCTCCGCCCTTGTACATGGGACGGATGTACCTGGAGCACGGCATCCAGAGGTGCAATGTGCAGGCAGTGGTACCTCCACCTCCTGTGCGGCCTGAGTGGCCCCAGCTTGGAATCTCAACATACGGCCACACACTGGAAGATACATGGGAGTCAGCTGATGTACAACTCCTCACTCAGTTCTATCAGATGCACCCGCTGGAGATCACCCTGGACCCGATCGGCCTCTTCCCTGCCAGGAATCGGCTAGACCCGGCGTGGCTCGACCGCGTCAACAACATCGAGGTGTTGGCCACATCCCACTCGATGGTCACCATCTCCACCAACATTAGATGCATGTCAGCCCTATACCGGCTGATCGAGCTTCAAGGACGGGCCATGGCTGTCTTGGCTCGGATCACCGTGGATACTCAGGGACACCTCAACACCGCCAAAAGAGAACATGGTAGGCTAGACATATCAGCTCATCCAAAG
>NC_028456.1:6906658-7011289 GCF_000263155.2 Setaria italica | reverse complement strand
GATGACATGCATGCCCTTCAGATGCAGTTGAAGAGCAGGAAGACCTGAGGAGGTTGAGGAAGCGTCCAGCATGGACATTGAGGAGGACGACGCCCCTTCTCCAACTCACAGTGTTCCCTCGTAGATGGAGAGTTGTAGGGAACCAATTCTTTTGTTGTACTCCTCGGCAGCCTAAATTTTGGATAGTCATGTAATAGGTTAGCCTTGAGTTGAGTATTCTTTGTGTTTTAGGAACAACCTTGTAATGATCTCAGTTGAAATCAGATCTTAGCTTGAACTTTGACTCTCTTTGCAACACGTTTGGGATGCCAGACTGTGTGAGTTTGTACTGTGACCACACACACCATTTTCTGTGGGTCTGTCCAAGTTTGGCCGACCCCGGGTCGCGAGGTCGGATGCACCCGACCCCTCGAGGCAGTTCTCCGCCTCGCCCGACGCCTTTTTGTGTGGTTCGTTTTGCCGACTCCTTTTCTTGTGTTGTTTCGCCTAGCCGACCCCTTGGCCTAAGGTCGGATATAGTGGAACTCCTAGGATAGGGTTATGGTTCACCCGAAGTCATGTGCAGAACTAAGATAGTTGCTAACTAAGATGGCAAAAGGAAGTGTGTGTCTCCTTAAGAAGAGTTATGGTTGTGTCGCCTTATCGGCAAGTGTTGCATTTGCGGATTTAACACATGCGTTCCCACATAATTGGAGTACTTCTGAGGTTATGGAATTAATGGGACGTTGACTCTTGCAGATGGCGCATCGCACCAGATCTGGCTCCATGCCCAGCAGCAGCGAGCAGAGGCAGGATCTTCCCCCGCCCCCGCCCCCATCTCCGTTGGAGGCGATCTTAACGGCTCAAACCGAGCTGCTGAGGCATATCGTACAAGGGCAACAACAACAACAGCAGCAGCCCCATGGAGGGAGAGCCCATCAACCACCCCAAGTTGCTCGTTATGAGGACTTCCTGAGCACGCAGCCTCCCTTGTTCCAGAAGACACAAGACCTGCTCGACGCCGACGCCTGGGTTCGTACGATCGAATCCAAGTTCGAGCTCCTCACCGCCCCGTGCCCCGACCATAACAAAGCCCGGTTTGCGGCTCAACAGTTGCGTGGTTCCGCTCGGCTGTGGTGGGATCACTACCATGCTATGTTGCCGGCCGACCATGCTGTCAGCTGGAACAAGTTCAAGACCGCGTTCAAAGGGCATCACATTCCGGAAGGTCTCCTGGAGCGCAAGCTCAACGAGTTCCTGGCTCTTACCTAGGGAAACCGAGATGTCCTACACTACGCCCAAGCCTTCAATGACCTGTGCCGTTATGCCGGCTATCATGCGGACACAGATGAGAAGAAGACCCCTGCAGTTTGACATTGGTGATCATATGTATCTTCGGGTCTCCCCGACCAAAGGGGTGCAACGGTTTGGAGTAAAAGGAAAATTGGCTCCCCGTTACATTGGCCCATATGAAATTGTGGAAATTTGTGGACCAGTTGCCTATCGGATCCAACTCCCAGAACAGCTCTCGGCCATACATGATGTTTTCCATGTGTCTCAACTGAAGAAATGTGTCCAAGTCCCAACCGAGATCTTAGAACAGGAGCAGCTTCAGATCAAGCCCGACCTAACCTATGCCGAGTACCCGGCCAAGGTTCTTGACCAGAAGGAGAGGCGCACCCGACGCCAACTGGTTAAAATGTACAAGATCCTCTGGAGAAACCACACGGAGGATGAAGCTACATGGGAGACAGAAGAGTACTTGAACAAGCTTTTCCCAGGTTTCCTCTCCAACCAAGGAGGTAAGGACTGCACACCCCCACCGGTTACTTCTACATCCGAATCTCGGGACGAGATTCTCTTTAAGGGGGGTAGGCTGTGACGACCGACCCCAAATCTCTCAGGTTAATCTTAATCTGAGTCCCTGATCCCCTATCTCAGCTTTTCCCGAGTAGAATTGCTCAACCTCCACTCTGATCCCGACCCTTGAGAACTGACCCCTCTTTACCGTTTCCCCAGTTCCGACCCTGCAAACCCCAAAAGCCACACCGCCGGATCTTCCAAGTCTTCCCACAGTGTTTCTTTGAATCTGAGCAGTGGACCAGCCGAGACTGACCGGTGGACCCACAAAATCTTTCCCCCTAGATCTCCCGCGACAGACGCACTCGAGTAGCTGCCCGCCTCAGAGTTTCTCCGCCGCGTGGCTCGTTTCCTCCGACACCCGCCGCTCCGCCTCGTCGCCGGCCATGACCGGATGGATATCCGTGCCCCCTTCCCCAATCGCAGCGGAAGCTCCCCTGCAACCTTTCTGCAGCACCTCGCCGCTCGCGCCCATCATCACCCCGCCGGACCCCCGGCTACGGAGCCTGATGCCTCCCGCCTTTTCTGCCGCCCCTCCACAGTCGCGCCGCTCGGACTGCGCTACGCGACAATTCCTCCGTCACCAATCCAGACCCCGGCCGCGACAGTCCCTTTTTCCGCCTTGTCAGAGCAGCGCCCTGACAATCTGTTGCTCCGCGCTCACCCGCACGACCGCAGCTGCCCGTCTTCTCACCTGTGCGCCCTCGCTTCTAGCGCCGTTTCCCCGGTCACTTCCATCAGATCCACCGCACGATGACGCCCACCTCCGCCAAATCTCAACCACCGGCAGAACCGCGCCTGCGCCGCCCTGTCGCTGGTGCCCAATGACCGCCGGTGTCATCCCCGAAGTCCTGCTCCACCGCCCTCGTTGCTCAATCGCCGCCCAGGCAGCGCACTCCGTCGTTTCTTCCTGGTCTTCGCACCGCCCCAACTCTCTCTCTCGTCCGCACGGCTATAAAAGGGAATGCCGGAGCCCCGCTGGAGTTCCCCTTCGCCATCGCTACCCTCCCGCCTTGCTCTCTGTTCGTGCTCAAAGCACCACCGCTTAAGTTCCTGAGGAACTCTCCTCTCCGCTCAACACCGCCTTCCCCAATCCACCAAGCCGCTTGCTCCTCCGCGCTGTGCTGGAGCTTGCTTGCTATCTGTAAGAAGCACCACCACCGCCGGAGTACCGCCAGACTTTGCCGCTACCCAAGCCCGCTCCTTCCCGATCCCAAAGCTTCACCTATAAACCGAAGGTAAGCTGCCGACCCCTCTGTTCGTCCGACCCCTTTTTCCGTCTCGTCCGACCCCTCTGTTTGCCCGACCCTTTTCCGTCTCGTCCGACCCCTCTGTTCGTCCGACCCTTGGTTTTGTTCTCTATCCACTGAAGCTTGAACCCTCACACTTTTTCCGTAGCTTTTGCTACCAGTTTCTGGGCTAAAAACTTGCAAGTGTTGCTGTTGAAATAACCGTCTAAGTGCTAACTCTTGCATTTGCATTCGTGTAGAGTTGAATCTCACCGATGGCGTCTACGAACTGCACCCGGTGCAAGAAGACGGAGTAGTAGCTGAGCCACCGACCGCAGGAGCTGTAGCAGAGCCCTTTGAGGACCAGTTTCCCTCCCCTCCACTTGAAGGCAAGCCCCGGAGCATGAACCCGTTTTCTCTAAACTTACACATGCCTTCCTTCTTGTATGTGCATTTAAGTGCAGGAGTTGTTTGAAACCATAGATGCATGACTTAGTTTCCCTTGATCTGAACACTAGCCGATGAGTCCAAGTAGTGGCATTGCTTAATAGGACTCGGTAAAAGTTGAGTGATTTCCTGTCACTCGCGAGTTATAGGAGTTGGTTGTTCTTCTTCTGGTTACAACTATAAGGATGATGGATGGGGCAGGGCATGTTGAACTCTTTTGGTGGTCGGTGGATTGCCCTGTCTATCTATATGAAGTTGCTAAGGTCGGAAAGTGTTGGTGTTCGTGATCAAGTGTTTGAAAGTACTAATCTCATACCTAGTATGGGATGGGGAAGCCTAGTACCTGATTGAACTAGGGCGTGGCTTATACCCCTGCTGTCCCTGGAACAAGGTTCCCATGGTGCATCATGTGGGTGCAAGTGCGGTCATAGTACGGTAGAGACCGGGACTGTGGAGCATTGCATGCCAAGGAAAGTTTGGACCTGACACGCGCCTGGGAATTGATGGGGACGGCCGACACAGGAAGCGACCTTTGTGGTGCGCGGATGTCGTGAGATTAGGTTCGCCATGCATGGTTAAGAAACTCGAATCGATTCGTCTGCCTCTCACAGTTTGAGATTGCTTGATCGCTATGCTACACTGAGTAAAAAGATGGAACATGATGATGCTATGAACCTGATGCTTGTTCTATACATTGTTGTTGAAAAACTGTGGTTGTTTAGAGTAAGTTGCCAACATAGATTGGTTAATGAACTTAGAACTTGAGCTAAAACTTGAAAGCAAGGACCCACTGTAGCGCTTTTGGCAAACCAGCCCCTCGGCCAGAGAGCCTTGCATGTCTAGATGTGGTGAAGTAGTTTACCACCGGTCGGTTAAGTCTTGTTGAGCTTAGCAGCTCAGCCTTGTTTGTGGCTTTCTTTTCAGGTGAAGTCGCCACTCCCGAGCTTGTTCCTGTTGGCACTTGGCCGCCCCAGCTCCCTCCGGGTTGGACGGTCGAGTGGGATCCCTCCTCGGACGGCGAGGAAGGGGATCACTGATGTCTTGGCTGGCCTCACCAAGGATGTCCGACCCCTACGTTTAGCTTCCGCTCGTTTTACCTTCTATTGTTTTCTTTCAGAACTTGTTAAACTCTGATTTGCAACCAAGTGTGTATCAACTTGTTAATCTTTGGTGGACCTGCTGTATTCTCTGGAACCACTCACCTTCGTGTGAGTTTGCTAATTCGGTCCTGTTAAGTGGTCAAATCGGATGAAATCCGACGGCACTTCGTGTTAACTTGACTAAGGCATGAGTGTCGCATATTAGGCGACTTAACCGTACCTTAATCAGGCTAATCCGAGGTGGATCCACCACACTAAGCAGCACTAGTAAAAGGCTCAAAGGGTCTTTAGGAATAAGGGAAACTAATCTACTAATTTTTTGGGCTTTTTCTAGACTATAAGAAATTGAAAACAGCAAAGAACTGGAAGTCTCTCACCAATCAACCTTACTCTCATTACAAACTGATGTGAACCCGTTGGATTGAATCCTGATCTTTCGATGAGAGGGGAGGGGATAACTCGATTGGTGGATGGAGACGACATTCACGGCTTGACTATAGCCTTCCAAGGATGCTGCGCCTTAGCAACCGATACACCACCTCCTATGGCTGCCGCGATCTTGTGGAGCACGACACCTTGGCTACTAGGGCCCTCGTCTTGCAAGCAATCGAAGAACAAGTAAAAACAAGTAGAACAAGTATTGAATTACTAGATGTAAATGAAGGTTTCAAACTCAATATCCAATATGGTGAGGTTCCGAAGACAAGAAGACGAGCGGCTGATCCAGCACGCGCGCTTACAAGCAAGTAGCAAAAGCTAAACTTAATCTAAACAAGACCCGAGTATTCTTGGTGATAGCTAACGGGTATAAAAATGTGGGAGGATGACCACAAGGGTGTTGGGGTCATGCTCCAACCCTAGGACGCATCCCTAATAGATCCAACTTGATACACGGCCCATTAGGCTAAAATAAGGCGACACAACACCTTAGATAGAAAAACCTCTAAGTAGTAATTTGATCATTGCGGCCGCCTCAAAATAGATATGTACATGATTCTAGATCCATATTGAAATAGACTTCATAAGGATTCCATGAAGTACTTGAACACCCCAATCTGAGTCCGTATGTAACCGTGGTGACTGTCACAAGTTGGTGTTGTTCTACACTCCGAATCCAGCCTACGCGAATCCTTTTCCCTTTCGATCTTCTCCATGGTTCCTAAGCAAAACAAGAGTGCACGTGTCTCTATAGTCTAAATATGACGGACATGAACTCAAAAGTGTACTCACCTGATGGTTGAGTTGATGAGGACGAGTGCGAGCAATGGGACCAGAAATTGGTACTTGTGTCGGCGTGGATGTATCGTTGGTGTTGATGTCCTCATTAAATTCAATAAACATTGAAATGTACATTAGGCTACATTGAATCTAGTGATAATATTTGTAGATCATTGAGGCATTTAGTCAAATAGGTGGTGTGCATGCATATGGTATTGAGCTTCAAAGGTCCAAGCTAGACGCTCACCTTGTTGAAAGATATAATAGTTTGCTGCGTGAATATTAATCTTGTGTGTGCAACTTGTGGGACAAGGCTAGGACATTAGATGCATGTGTTGTAGTTTGTTGAGATTATGTAACAAACCTCCTAGCCTATCCTATAGTTGTAGCTGTTGGGATACGAGGTAGGCTACACTAGCGCAAATCAAAAAATTCTACCGCGTAAACCAGGAAAACTCTCGTATAAGGATCACGGGATTACCAGTAGATGCACTACTGGTGCGGAAGATGTAGATTCGCGTCGATGTAGTGAAGTCGATCAACGTAGTCGTACGTAGTCGATCACGTCGACGTCCAGCAGCTCCTCAGCAGCTCGTCCACATGTAGCAAGATCTCCCTCGTGCCGCGGCTCGTCGTCGCCTCGTCGTGGCTCGTCGGCGGCTCGTCCAAGTGCTGCAGGCGCAACACCTCCAAGGTATCCACACGTGCAGGGAGGAAGCGTCGCAAGCCGGACTGCTAGATCCATGAGTTGCAATAGGAGAGGGCGTGGGAGGCGCGGCAGATGAGTTTCGCCAAAAAGGTGTAAACCCTAGGGCGCCCCCACCCCTCTATTTATAGAGGTTCCTAACGGGCCTCTGGGTCCAAGGCCCATTAGTACTTCTAAACCTAATCCAACTCGGATCACATCCAAATTGGGCTTCCAGCCCCTTAAGTGTGTGACCCTATGGGTTCGGATACATATAGACATGGCCCGAGTACTCCTACTCAGCCCAATAGTCGGTACCGGCCTCTAGTAAGACGTGCCAACTCCTATATGCACACGAAGATCATATCAGACGAACCATCACAACATTATATACATGCTATTCCCTTTGCCTCACGATATTTGGTCTAGCTTCAAGCCGACCGCTCTTTCTCGATCCTGTGATTCGGAATCCCTTTGTAGGTTAACTCTTAACCGTACGTAGCATGGCCATGCATTTTCGGATCCGATCACTCGAGGGGCCCAAAGATATCACTCTCAATTAGAGAGAGGCAAATCCCATCTTGATTGACCATGTCTCACAGCATGCTTCTTGACAAACCCGAAAGCTGCCTTTATACTACCCTGTTACATAGTAGCGTTTGATAGCCCCTAAGTAGGTCGATCCACATCTTGAATACATGCGACAATCTCAGGTCTAAGGATAAAGCGTATATGTTGTTTAAAGAGAGAACTACTTCTCGTGTTGGGTCAGTCCTAGCACATGTCTCCACATGTGCCCACACTATTAGTTCAACATCTCCATGTCCATGACTTGTGAAACATAGTCATCAACTAATACATGTGCTAGTCTAATATTCATGTGTGTCCTCACATGAACTCCGACTAGGGACAACTTTAGAATAACCATACAAGTAAAGAGTTTCACACACAATTCACATAATTGCAAATCAATTCAAGTAGCCTTTAATGGATATTCAAGGAACACAATATAAATCATGGATACAAATGGAATATCATCATCTCTATAATTGCCTCTAGGGCATACCTCCAACAGTCTCCCACTTGCACTAGAGTCAATCTAGAAGGTACCTAATACCCATAGCTCTTACATGCACATCATGCTTAGCCTGCGAGAGTGGTTTTATCAACGGATCAGAAATGTTCAGATCCGTGTGTATTTTGCATATCTTGATCTCACCTTGGTTAACGAAGTCTTGAATGAGATGAAATCGCTGCATTACGTGTTTGTTCTTCTGGTGGTTCCTTGGCTCCTTTGCTTGCGCAATTGCCCCATTGTTATCACAGTAGAGATTCAATGGGCTGGACGCATTTGGGAACTGTTGACGCCGGATTTCGTCATCAGTATGATCGGCGCCAAGGAGGAAAGAAGTCGAAGAAGTACGGATGAAATCGGTCAAAAAATGCTATAAAGCAGAATCGGTCAGTAGCTCTTACTTCGCTTCAGGGTGAACGCGCTAGATTCCCAATCGGCAATCCTTTGCTGATAAGAAATCGGCCGATCAGGAAGGTGGACTAAGGTGGGCCTGTATGGGCTTGGAAAGATGGAGGGATAAGGTGGAGTTCAGCCCACGAAGCGTGGAGTAATTAGTTTAGCACGGATTGTGCTTGTAGATATTTGTTTTCTGTTTGAATTAGAGATAGAGTTCTAGTCGGTTAAGAGGATTATTTGTACGGGGCTATAAATAGCTACCTTTGTAAATCTGTAAAAACAACAATCAATCAATACAACAAGTTACTTTCTTCTGCGCATCTACTTTTGAGCAGGCGACTTCGCCATCAATTTTCTTTCTCACGAGTTCGTACGGGTTGGCAGGGCTGCATCGTCTTGATCTCCGGCCGATTCTGTAAGTTCCGTTTATCGAGTAATATCTAGGCTTTAACTTCCGGCGTATCGCTGTTGTTTCGTTTAGATTTATTCACCAGTTATCGATATTGACTAGATTCATAGGTTTTTACCTGTTTTCCTAGTTTTTATCACCAGTTATCCCGCTAGGAATCGGTAGTATCGGCTTTCATTACTTCCTGTTGTCAGATCCATCTGTTGCCGATTAGATCTTTTCCTAGTGCTGTTATTACGTGCCTTGTACCGATTACTTTAATATTTTTCTATCTACAAGGCCACGGGGATCGTGCTGTCTCGTAGCCGATTTCTTTACCATAGTAAATCGGCTGATCTGCCGATAAACTCTCTCGATCGGAAACTTAGCCGATCGTAGTTACTGAATTTGACACGTGTTCTTCCCTGCCAATCAACAGGTCAGATTGGCTGGCACGCCGCGCGAACCGCACCAGGGCATTCACCCGAACAGGAGCTAAGCAGATTCTCCCGGGTCGTGTGTCGGTCGCTGGGATTCGGTTGACCGATTTCTAGCGCCAACACACTTTTGGCACGCCCGGTGGGACCAATACAACCGCTGTCATGTCGAAAGCTACTCCCTGGCTCTAACCGATGCACAGTTGGCCGATATAGCTTTCCAAGGCCTGCTGCCACACATTAAAGAAAAATATGCTTCACACGAGTTCGAGAGCTTGAGCCAGATCGTCCACCGATTGTCCGGGCAGGAGGTGCGTCCATTTGATCCAAGGAGGAATTTCCAGAAGAAAGTAGCATTCCTGGAAGAAGTAGAGGATGAAGAAGACGCCGAAATCGGACTTGCAGAGTGGATTAAGGGAAAGAAGCCAATATCATGCCCGTTCGGCAAAAAGGAGCCGGAGGCATTCGGTTTCGATACTACTAAAGCTGACAAAATATTCGACCTTCTACTCCAGGAAGGACAGATCAAACTCTCGCCTTACCACACGATACCCTCTGCCGAACAGTTGAAGAAGATGAAGTATTGCAAATGGCACAATGCCACGTCACATGATACCAATGAGTGCAAAATCTTCAGACAACAAATACAGTCGGCCATTGAGCAGGGCAGACTCAAATTTGAAGTGCCGGCAAAACCGGCCAAACCAATGAAGATTGATCAGCACCCTTTTCCTACCAACATGGTGGATACGGGTAAGAATCCCCTCCAGACAAAAGTGCTGACATCCGAATCGGCAAAAAGGAGTGGCGCTGTCGATCCCAGGAATCAAGTCACGTCTGAAGACATCAAGGGGAAGCGACGGATGGAGGCCGACGACGGTGAACCAGAAGGACCACGCATTACTTCCCAGTTCCTGCTCCAAAAATACCAACGCCAACATGAACGATCGAGGTCCCGAGAGGAAGCAATGCGTCGGCACGAGGAACACTGGAGATGCCCATTCTTCATCCATTGTTGGGAAAATAACCTCAGACTTCCATCAGCCGATACTTGCCCAGAGTGCAACGGCCCCTATCGAAGCAATCGGCCGTTCACAAGGTCTCGCTCCAGAGACGGAAGGCCAGAACCGATCAGCAGGAATCGGCGTAACCCAGATGATCAGCGCCCTTCCATACGTGATCGGCTGGGGGGCAGAAGTGACCGATATGATCGGTCAGAAGGTAGAAGCCATAATAGGCAGGGGGGCAGGACCGATCAACACGATCAATCAAATAGCAAAGCCAGCGTTCACAGCCGGCTCGAAGACATGGCCGATGCTCGGGTAACGGACGAGAACCCGTTAGGACGCGAACCAGAATGGGAACGCGCCGGGAAAGAAGGGAGGCCAGTAAACCCCAGATGGTGCCCCGACGGTTTAACCAAATCACAAAAACGGAGAGTCCAACGCCTCCGCCAATGGGAGCAGCAAGAAGAAGAGGGCACGATGGATAAAAAGCAAGAAAGGCCTCGGGTGTGGCGCCCCAAAAGAAACGACAAGGGCAACGATGAGTCGGCGGGCGACGAATCGGCAGCCGAAATCGGTATGGTTTTCATATTGCCGATGGAGTTTATGACCCCTGCCGATCAACAGGATGTGTCGGCGATAGAGGAACAAACAGCACGGTTGACTTTAGAACCGATGATGGCCACGTTCGAAAAGCCCGAAGACGACGAACGACAACATATGAAGGCATTGTTCCTTAAAGGGCATGTTGACGGACGCCCCCTCACTAAATTGATGGTCGACGGGGGAGCCGCCGTCAATATCATGCCGTATGTCGTACTTCGGAAACTAGGAAAGAGCGACGACGACCTGACCAGGACGGACATGATGCTCAAGGACTTCGAAGGCAAGGTGTCAAACGCTCGTGGTGCCCTCTGCGTCGACCTCACCATCGGCAGTAAGACCCTTCCTACCACGTTTTTCGTCATTAATGGCAAAGGGTCCTATAATATGCTTCTTGGACGAGACTGGATACACGCAAACTGCTGCATACCGTCAACTATGCATCAATGCCTGGTACAATGGGTCGGCGACAACATCGAGGTGGTCAAAGCCGACTCCGCGTACAGCATCGCAGCAGCCGACGCACAGCAATGGAGCTGCGAAACCGTCAGGTGCATATCAGGTAGGATGTGGGAAACTGATTTCCTGAAGGTCACCGATTTTGGCCTACAGCCGATCCGAGCAGTCGGCTCCGAAGAAGCGCAATAAATGGATCAGTTCGCCCGAGAAGACGGGAAGCTAGGACACGGATTCACGTCGGCCGATTCATTAGAGATGGTAGATTTAGGTGACGGGACCAAGCCAAGGCCGACTTTTATTAGTGCAAATTTAGATCCAGAGTACAAGTGTAAATTGACAAATTTATTAAGAGAATTCAAGGATTGTTTTGCGTGGGAGTATCACGAGATGCCCGGATTAGATCGATCTATTGTTGAACATCGGCTACCCATAAAACCAGGGTATCGGCCGTACCAACAACCCGCACGGCGATGCAATCCTAAAATTTTACCAGACATAAAAGCCGAAATAACTCGGCTAATTGAAGCAAAATTTATTCGGCAATGTCGTTACGCCGAGTGGATTTCTAATATCGTACCGGTGTATAAGAAAAACGGGAAGCTGCGCGTTTGCGTCGATTTCAGAAACCTTAATCAGGCCACACCGATGGATGGCTACCCCATGCCTACGGCCGATGTACTGATCGACGCTGCCGCGGGGCACAAAATTATTAGCTTCATGGATGGGAACGCCGGATACAATCAAATACTTATGGCCGAAGAGGACATACCCAAAACGGCTTTCAGATGTCCAGGCCATCTTGGTCTATTCGAGTGGGTGGTGATGACTTTCGGTTTGAAGAATGCTGGTGCTACGTATCAGAGGGCCATGAACTATATTTTCCACAAACTCATCGGCCTCCTGGTGGAGATCTACATCGACGACGTTGTGGTCAAGTCCAAAAGCCACGAGGAACACCTAGCCGATTTGCGAAGGGTCCTAGAGTGTACCAAAAAACATGGTCTTAAGATGAATCCCAACAAATGCGCTTTCGGCGTCTCCGCCGGACAGTTCTTAGGATTCATGGTGCACGAACGAGGCATTGAAGTCAATCAGAAGACCATAGCGGCTATCAACAAAGTCGTCGCCCCACAGAACAAAACTGAGCTACAGTCTCTAATCGGCAAGGTAAACTTCATCAGAAGATTTATATCTAATCTATCTGGACGGATCCAGGCGTTCACACCACTTCTGAAGTTGAAGCCAGACCAAGAATTTATTTGGGGAGAAGAACAGCGCAAGGCGTTAGAAGACATCAAGCGATACTTGGTCTCGCCCCCGGTCCTGGTTCCCCCTCAAATGGGTAAGCCGTTTAAACTATATTTATCAGCCGATGAAAAAGCTATTGGGTCGGCTCTAGTCCAAGAGTTTGAAGGCAAAGAACGGGTGATTTATTACGTTAGTAGAAGACTCCTGGATGCCGAAACAAGATATCCTCCAGTAGAGCGCTTGTGTTTGTGTCTTTACTTCTCGTGCACCAAACTCAGACACTATCTACTGTCGGCAGAATGTATAATCGTATGCAAAGATGATGTAGTGAGATACATGCTGTCACTGCCGATATTGAAAGGGCGAATCGGTAAATGGATTTTAGCTTTATCAGAATTTGACCTACGGTACGAATCGGCAAAAGCCGTCAAAGGTCAAGTCATGGCCGATTTCGTCGCACAGCACTGTGGGCCGGAGGTCGCCTTCGTGGAACTAGCGCCTTGGCAGTTATTTTTTGATGGGTCATCATGCGGAGTCGGATCGGGAATCGGCATCGTTCTCATATCGCCTCGGGGGGCAAGATATGATTTTTCTCTGCCGATAGAAACCGCCGCCACAAACAATCAAGCGGAATACAGAGCTGTATTAAAAGGCTTACGATTATTGAGAGAAGTCAAGGCCGATTCTGTCGAGGTCTTCGGAGATTCGATGTTAATCGTGGATCAACTAACCGGGAGGGCTGAGTGCAAAGATGACATATTACGAATTCATCATGAAGATTGCTTACATCTTTTAAAAGAATTCAGATCGGCAACAATCGAGCACGTCCCAAGAGACCGCAACGAGGAAGCAAACAGACTCGCCCAGCACGCATCTGGGTATCGGCCGATTCCGGGCGCCATGGCCTTAGAGCTCGCAGCTGACGATTGGCGTAAAGAAATTGCCGATTACCTGAAGGATCCGGCTAAAAAGGTGGAACGACGAGTGCGCTTTCACGCTACCAAGTACGTATTGCTCGAAGATGATCTATTCTACCGAACGATCGACGGTGTTCTTCTTAAATGCCTTGGGACAGAAGAAGCCAAGACTCTGATGGGAGAAATCCATGAAGGGGTATGCGGAGCTCACCAATCAGCACATAAGATGAAATGGATGATCCGAAACAACGGGTACTATTGGCCTACGATCCTCGAAGACTGTTTTAAATATTATAAGGGTTGTCAGGAGTGTCAAAAGTTTGGAAATGTCCAACGGGCACCCGCGTCGGCCATGAACCCCATCATCAAACCATGGCCGTTCAGAGGGTGGGGAATAGACCTTATCGGCCAAATTTATCCACCATCGAGCAAAGGGCACAAGTTTATTCTGGTTGCTACTGATTACTTCACCAAGTGGGTGGAGGCAATCCCATCAAGAACTGTGACTTCGGCTATCATGGCTGATTTTGTAAGGGATCATATCGTCTACCGATTCGGTATCCCTCAAACTATAACAACCGATCAAGGAACGATGTTCACATCGGGGGAATTTGAGGAGTTTACAACCGATATGGGCATCAAATTGTTAAATTCTTCTCCGTATTACGCTCAGGCCAATGGTCAAGCAGAATCTTCCAACAAAGGAATAATCAAGTTGATCAAAAGGAAGATTGAAGAATACCCGAAGAAGTGGCACCTATGTTTGACCGAAGCCCTATGGGCATACAGAATGGCCTGTCATGGGGCCACCAAGTTGTCACCCTATCAGTTGGTATACGGTCATGATGCAGTACTTCCGTGGGAGACAAGGGCAGGATCAAGGCGCATTTTACTTCAAGACCAGTTGTCAGCCAATGACTACTCGTCTCTTATGAAGGAAGAACTTGATGATTTGGCCGGCCAACGACTAAGGGCTCTGATAAGTATCGAAGAGAATAAAAAGAGAGTGGCCAGGTGGTATGATAAAAAAGTCAAAGTCAAGCAGTTCTCCCCCGGAGATTTGGTATGGAAGTTGGTACTACCGATCGGGTCGAAAGATCCTAAATTCGGCAAATGGTCTCCTACCTGGGAAGGGCCGTATAAAATCGGCAAATGCGCTCCAGGGAATGCCTATATCTTGGAAACAATAGAAGGAGAAGAATTCACTAGAGCTCTGAATGGGAGGTACTTAAAAAGATATTACCCAAGTATATGGGTCGGTGCCTAAGGAGTCAACACGATCATACATGACCGATACGATTCGGTCTTGAGACACACATAAAGTCGACCGGAACGGCCGATTACATACATTCGGTACGGGCGACGGGTCACATGGCCGACAAAATGTTTAGTCGCCCTTAGAACAAAAAAATACAGCAACTAATTATTCTTTTTCTTACGCTCCCTCTCAGCCCGACCTAACTCTATCATGAGTCGGATGTATTCTTCTTCTATGGCCTTCATTGAAATCTCCGCTTCGACTTGACGGGGGAGATCTACGGGAGGGCGCGAAGTCCCCGCTCCCGCATCTTCAAGAACGACTTGCCGAGGGAGTGGATGACTCCTGTCGATGGGAGGTCGCCAGCTGCCGTTCCTCTCCACGAAGTCCAGGATCTTTCGGGCCTCCATGGCGATGTCGTCTTCAAGATCGCCACAGCGATCCCTCCCGACAGGTGGAGATTGATGGTTACTTTCACTCACCACGGAATCCAAGACTACGCGAGCCTCCGTGGTAATGTGGTCCCGGAGCTCCTCTCGGTGAGCCACGATCAGCATCTTCTCCTCCGACGTTAATGGATCTTCGGAATGAATGCACTCAATGGCGCGCACGAGCTCGGGGCTAAGACGTTGAGGCTGAAACAAAGGAGGAATGAGGAGGGATATTTTCTTCCTTAGGGTCTAAAAAAGAAAGGAAGGTAGAGGTCAAAGACTTCACCTGGTTAACAGAGGAAGAAGAAGACGACGAGGCCATGGCGAAGATTGCACCGAGGAGAAGGGGCAGAAAAGTTAAACTGAGAGCCAAGATTGATGCTACCAGGAGTAAGCGCCGAGGTTGGTATTTATAAAAGAATGCGTGGGAATCTGGTAAAGCTACGTCCCATCGGTAATAAGAAGGCAATAAATAGAAAAGGCGTCGCGAGGGGCGGTCAAAGAAGATAGTAAATGATTCGTACAAAACGATCAGTGTTTTACAGATTACCCAGAAGGGTATCGATAGCCGTGATGGCCCGACGCCGGATCTGATCGGCAGAGTCAAGTACCCGTTGGTCTTCTTCCGCCGATCCAGGAACCTCTGATGCGCTGCGATGAAGTCTCAGTGCCTCGTGAGCAAAGCGTTGCCTCTCCCGGGTCAAATCGGCAATAACAGAAGGTAGCTCTTGGAGTTTGCTCTCTTCGGCACTGATTGCTTTGATCACTTGCTCCATTTCCTTGGCAAGCTCCGCCCTCCGACGCTTGAGACGGTCTATCTCACCTATGATCGCCGGGCGGGAATCTTCTAGGACATGGATACGCCGATTCGCCTCTTGAGCCTGACGCTTGAAAGCGTCTTCCTCTTCGCGAGCCTTGGTCAGCTTGGCGCGATCGGCCATGTGACGAAGGGCTCTGAAGACCGGGATCCTCATAGACTCGATGAAGGCCGCCGGCGCCAGGGCCTCCTCCGCCTCTTCTGGTACTCGTCCGCTGACATCATTGAAGAGCTGCCGAATCGGCGAAGCGTCTTCTACTAATCGGCCGATGTCCCCTTGAAGGAGGGATCGGATGCTGGAAAGTTTGGCTCGGACGTCATCAGGAACGGAACTCAAAGCGACTTGGCGAGAAGCAACTTCTTCGTCGTCAGAGAGGGCGACCGCAAAAGAAAAGAGACTGTTGTCGGGGGTATCCTGTTCCTGAAGATAATAAAGAAAAGAAATAAACCAGCTGTAAGAAAGAGCAAATCGGCTAAGATAGAGGCCGAAACAGAAAAATACCATTTTGAAGCGAATCTCCTCATGTTGCACTTGAGAAGCCGCCATGCCTTGCTCGGGGGCCTGCGCCATGGGTTCGTCAGATGAAGAGGACTCCACGATAATCGGCGCAGTGTTTGGACCAGCCTCCTGACAAGAAATCGGCAATCGAGGAATGATTGATGTGCCGATTGTCTGTGTCAGAAGTTTGGATAAATACGGTACGTGAATGCCCAAAGGAAATCGGTACGAGAAGTTCTATACCTTAACGGAAGGAAACGGGGGCGCGTCAATAGCTGGAGGGGCTGCTGCCGATTGTGGTACTTCTGTGGGGATGCTCTGTGCAGTTTAAAGATAAAAGAAAAATTAATATCAAAAATAATAATCGGAGGCAGCGCAACTCAGTTTTACCTGTATGGCCTCCAACAACAACGATGCGGCGGCCGCCCCAGCTTGCGTCATGGTTTGAGTATCGACACCTTGAATGACTTGAGGAGGTTGTACGGCCGAAGTTTCTGCCGATACGCTCACAGGAGGATCCGCCGATCCCGTACGAGCCCGGACTCGGCGACTGGTCTTCTTGGTAGTCCTTTTATGAACTTGTTTCGATCGGCCAGTAATCACGTCAACAGACGGGGCGTTATAGCCGATAAGGGGATAAGTAGTGTATGGATGACTCTCCATCAGTCGTCCGCTGCGGCTGTGTGTTGGAGGGATCCGATTCTCGGCCTAAAATAATAAAATCATTAGTACTCGATCGTGTTAAGAGGAATAAGAGGGAATAAAAATCGGCTATGTGAAGTACCTCGGCGTTTGGATCAATGTTGGTCGGGTCCAAGAGATTGCAGTATGCCGATGCTGAGTTGCAGAAGAGGAATTGCTTCCAATCAGCCCACCAGAGTTTGAACGGCTGGACAGCAAATGGAGCTACTAGCCAGTCGTTCAAGTTAATTGTACTGGAGTCTGGAATTCGGTCTCGCAACCGACCGTAATCTAGGCCAGATGTGAGATCATCTCTAAACTTGATTTTGCCAGCAAAGTACACCTGAATCGGCAGCTGACCCATGCCGAATTGTCGTGCTGCAGCAGAAGGGTTGTAGAATTCGTACGTAGGGGCATCCTTCCCTGAGAAGAAGTTGGCCGGTAGGATCCCTGGCTTGATCAACCCTTCATAGAGATCTTCATCAAACCGGCCAGAAGTTGAATCAAAGCAGGAAGGGAGCTCGAAGATGGGAATGTCTCGCTGATATGGAAACCAGATAGTTGCGTCCTCATTAAACCCATTATAAAAACACCGAAAGTACTCGGCTACCTTTGTAGCGGAATACGCACAACCTGGAAAAGCTGATGCTGCTTCACCATAAGACATGCATCGGCGGCGCTCGGTAGGGTCTTCTGCCGATTCAATATTGGGAAATGTCATGCGGTCCACTGGCTGCCGAGTGATCCTGTTCATATAAAGGTTCAACCATAAATTGACGAACCACCAAGGCCCACCTGGGTTGCCGATTGGTTCTCGCTTGGAAAGTTTTATGCCGATTTGGTGGAGCATGTGGTACACAGCACCCAGAAGATGTTTCCCGAGAGGAATGTGGTTTCCTTTGGACAGTGCCTCGGCTAAAGATTGGGTGTTGGTTGTTGGGCCGGCGGCTCTTCCACAGAAGAGGTGTTTTTCGAGCCACATCATCAGGAAAGCGGTGTGCTCCCTGTTATCAACAGTACCGGTCTTCTTATTATCATTAATAAAGCCCTTCCAGCCGCCGATTCTTCTTGTGTCCAGCCGATGCGATGGTACGGTCAGAAGTTGGAAAGGCGTGTCAGGAGAAGATACATCCAGGCCGGTCAAGAGGACCACATCGGCCAGAGTAGGGGTCATGGGACCGTGTCCAAATAAGAATGCATTAAGTGCGTCAGACCAAAAATAGGAAGCCGCCATCACTAGCGGTTCGTTTTTCTCCATTTGCGACAGGGAAAGGTTGATACATTGGCCGATTTTGAGCTCATCCCACGAGACGCTCCTTGATGCGGCTACCTGTTGGTACCATTCCCTCCAACCTGGGGTTTCATTCGGCCAAGATCTAAAAGTGCTGGCCCATTGATCTAAGTTCATATCAGAACGTTTGAAAGGTATCCGATCAGTTTCCAAGTTTATGAGGTCTGCTGGATCCGGGTCTCCCATGGGACCAAGGCAAACAAGGCCAGGACTACCCGTGAGATGAATAGTAATTCTATGTCTAACCGCCTAAAAAAGGAAAAGGGGCATAAGAAATATAAAGAGTAGATCTAAGATAAATACGTTACCAATAGAGGAAAGATTCGGTATTTACCTCCGGTATAAAATTCTGAGTAATCGGTGTGGTCGCCGATGCAGATGCGGATGATGGAGTCGCAATGGGGATCGCCATTGGGATCTCTGATGAAGCTCCTTCATCTGCGGATGGAGTGACGGTTGTCGCCACCGTTACCGAAGGCGCTACCTCCACCGGGGGCATTGTCCCTGGAGCATCGCGTGCTGGGGAATTACCGGAGGGAGTCGCCATTGAAGGGAAAGGGGAAGAAGTGATTGGAGCTGAAACTGGAAGACTTCGATGGCAAGATTGAAGAAAGAAGGAGATGCGCGCGCTGGAAAAGGAGATGCGAGCTTGAAGATGAGTTGCGGTGAAATGATATTTATAGGGTGCCTGAAGAAAGGGTAAAGATGGAATTTTCACCGCGCCGGCGCATCGAGTTTTTCGGGGTAGTGGCTGTCGTGGGCGCCCGTTTCAAAAAATTGCAATGATCAGCCGGGAGACCGCGAAACGGAAGGATATTTTCACTGCGGCCGTTTCGGAGGAGAGGTTATAAAGAATTTCGAAGTAAAAGATTATGTTTTACTCCGAAACTGGGGGGCATGTGTTGACGCCGGATTTCGTCATCAGTATGATCGGCGCCAAGGAGGAAAGAAGTCGAAGAAGTACGGATGAAATCGGTCAAAAAATGCTATAAAGCAGAATCGGTCAGTAGCTCTTACTTCGCTTCAGGGTGAACGCGCTAGATTCCCAATCGGCAATCCTTTGCTGATAAGAAATCGGCCGATCAGGAAGGTGGACTAAGGTGGGCCTGTATGGGCTTGGAAAGATGGAGGGATAAGGTGGAGTTCAGCCCACGAAGCGTGGAGTAATTAGTTTAGCACGGATTGTGCTTGTAGATATTTGTTTTCTGTTTGAATTAGAGATAGAGTTCTAGTCGGTTAAGAGGATTATTTGTACGGGGCTATAAATAGCTACCTTTGTAAATCTGTAAAAACAACAATCAATCAATACAACAAGTTACTTTCTTCTGCGCATCTACTTTTGAGCAGGCGACTTCGCCATCAATTTTCTTTCTCACGAGTTCGTACGGGTTGGCAGGGCTGCATCGTCTTGATCTCCGGCCGATTCTGTAAGTTCCGTTTATCGAGTAATATCTAGGCTTTAACTTCCGGCGTATCGCTGTTGTTTCGTTTAGATTTATTCACCAGTTATCGATATTGACTAGATTCATAGGTTTTTACCTGTTTTCCTAGTTTTTATCACCAGTTATCCCGCTAGGAATCGGTAGTATCGGCTTTCATTACTTCCTGTTGTCAGATCCATCTGTTGCCGATTAGATCTTTTCCTAGTGCTGTTATTACGTGCCTTGTACCGATTACTTTAATATTTTTCTATCTACAAGGCCACGGGGATCGTGCTGTCTCGTAGCCGATTTCTTTACCATAGTAAATCGGCTGATCTGCCGATAAACTCTCTCGATCGGAAACTTAGCCGATCGTAGTTACTGAATTTGACACGTGTTCTTCCCTGCCAATCAACAGGTCAGATTGGCTGGCACGCCGCGCGAACCGCACCAGGGCATTCACCCGAACAGGAGCTAAGCAGATTCTCCTGGGTCGTGTGTCGGTCGCTGGGATTCGGTTGACCGATTTCTAGCGCCAACAGGAACACATCAAGCTTAATGAGGAAATTCCTTATCCAAACACCCTCCTTCACGGCTTCCGAAGCCGTGATGTACTCGGCTTCTGTCGTAGAATCGGCCACCGTCTCTTGTTTGGAACTCTTCCAACTAACAGCACCACCATTTAGCGTGAACACAAATCCTGATTGTGACTTTGAATCATCTCTGTCGGTTTGGAAACTAGCATCGGTGTAACCTGTTACAACGAGCTCCTCCTCACCTCCATAGACGAGGAACATATCTTTAGTCCTTCTCAAGTACTTAAGAATGTTTTTCACCATTGTCCAGTGACTCTCACCTGGATCAGACTGGTGTCTGCTTGTCATACTTAGTGCATATGAAACATTTGGGCGAGTACTTATCATTGCATACATGATAGATCCAATAGCCAAGGCATATGGTACTCTAATCATGAGATCCCGCTCATCAGCAGTCGAAGGACACTGAGTCTTGTTGAGATGTATGCCATGTGACATAGGCAAGAACCATTTCTTTGCCTCTTCCATGCTGAACCGCTTCAACACTTTGTCAATGTAAGTATCTTGGCTTAATCCTATAAGCCTTCTCGATTTATCTCTATAGATTTTAATGCCCAGAATATATGCCGCTTCTCCTAAGTCCTTCATCGAAAAACTATTTTTCAGTGAAGTCTTTACAGACTCAAGCATAGGAATGTTATTTCCAATCAGCAATATGTCATCCACATATAAGATTAGAAATACTACAGAGCTCCCACTAACCTTCTTGTAAACACAAGACTCTTCTTCGTTCTTGGTGAAGTCAAACCCTTTGACCACTTCATCAAAACGAATTTTCCAACTCCTAGATGCTTGCTTCAATCCATAAATGGATCTTTGAAGCTTGCATACCTTTCCAGCATTTTTCAGATCGACAAAACCCTCAGGCTGTATCATATACATGTCCTCAGCTAGGTTTCCATTCAGGAAAGCTGTCTTAACATCGATCTGCCATATCTCATAATCGAAATATGCAGCTATAGCTAGAATAATCCAAATGGACTTAAGCATCACTACGGGCGAGAAAGTCTCGTCGTAGTCAACTCCTTGAACTTGTCGAAAACCTTTTGCGACAAGTCGTGCTTTATAGATGTGAACATTTCCATCCATGTCCTTTTTCTTCTTATAGATCCACTTGCACTCTATGGCTTTAACACCATCAGGCAGGTCAACCAAGTTACAAACTTGATTGTCTCCCATGGACTCTATTTCGGATTGCATGGCACTCTGCCATTTTTCAGAGTCTGGGTCCATCATTGCTTCTGCATATGTTGGAGGCTCATCATTGTCCAATAATAATATTTCCCGCATTTTGCGGAGCCTTGCCGACCTTCGTGGTTGTGGCGGTGCTTCTCTTGCCATGGGTATCTCAACTTGTTCTACTACGTTAGCATCACTCATTGATTCTCGGCTCATCTTGAACTTCTTCAAGATGCACTGTCTTTCCACTCTTTTCTCCTTTGAGAAACTCTTTCTCTAGGAAAACCCCATTCTGAGCGACAAACACTTTGCCCTCTGACCGGTTGTAGAAATAATATCCCAAAGTTTCCTTTGGATATCCCACGAAAATGCACTTATCCGACTTGGGTGTGATCTTGTCCAACTGAAGTCGCTTGACAAACACTTCACATCCGTAAATCTTTAGAAAAGACAAACTAGGAACCTTTCCAGTCCACATCTCATATGGTGTCTTAACTACGGATTTAGATGGTACCCTATTAAGTGTGAAAGCTGCTGTTTCTAGAGCGTATCCCCAAAATGACAACGGTAGGTCCGACTGGCTCATCATTGATCGAACCATGTCTAACAAAGTTCGATTATGTCGCTCGGATACACCGTTTCTCTGAGGTGTTCCAGGCGGCGTAAGTTGTGGAACAATTCCGCAACTCTTTAGATGATTGCTAAACTCGTGGCTTAAATACTCACCTCCACGATCAGATCGTAAGGCCTTAATTTTCTTACCACGCTGATTTTCAACTTCATTCTGAAATTCCTTGAACTTTTCAAAGGTTTCAGACTTGTGCCTCATCAAGTAGACATAGCCATATCTACTAAAATCATCAGTGAAAGTTATGAAGTATTGCAATCCTCCTCTAGCCGTCGTGCTCATTGGTCCGCATACATCACTATGTACGAGTTCCAACAAGTCTACTGCTCTCTCAGGAAATCCTGTGAAAGGCGTCTTGGTCATCTTGCCTAGCAAGCAAGCCTCACATGTCTCGTATGATTCAAAATTAAACGAAGTTAGAAGTCCATTAGAATGGAGCTTCTTCATGCGCTTTTCACTTATATGACCCAAACGACAATGCCACAAGTAGGTAGGACTCGATCATTAGGCCAAGGCCTTTTAGCACTTACGTTACAGATAGGTGAACCATCAAGATTTAAAACAAATAATCCATTCACAATGGGTGCAAAAGCCATAAACATATCATTCTTAGAGATCACACAACCATTGTTTTCACTCGCAAATGAATAACCATCCTTCATCAAGCATGAAGGAGACAAAATGTTTCGACTTAAACTAGGAACGAAATAACAATTATTCAACTCCATAATAAATCCTGACGGGAGGTGGAGTTGCATCGTCCCGACGGTCAACGCAGCAACTCTTGCATTATTGCCCACGCGGAAATCAACTTCTCATCTTTCCACGCTTCTACTTCTTATCATTCCCTGCATCAAATTGCAAATATGAGCAACCGATCCGGTATCAAATACCCAAGAATTAATAATTGTATCAGCGAGAAAAATATTGTCTATAACATTAACAACAAGTGTACCTAAGGTAGAAGTACTCTTACTTCCGCCATTCTTCAACGAAGCTAGGTACTGCTTGCAGTTTCTCTTCCAGTGACCACGTTCATGACAATAAAAGCACTCTTTATTTGGAGCAGGTCCAGCTTTAGCCTTGGGCGCTGGGTTTGGCTTAGACACTCCAGCCTTACCCTTCTTCTTCCAAGAATTGCCCTTCTTCTTGAAGGTAGGCTTGTTCTGTACAGCCATCACATGGCTGCTGCTAGCACTTTTCTTAATGTCAACCTTTGCTATCTTGAGCATACCACACAGTTCATTCAGACCCTTCTCCGTCCCATGCATATGGTAGTTCGAGATGAAGTTCCCATAGCTAGGCGGAAGAGATGAAAGAATGAAGTCAGTGGCCAACTCTTTGCCCATTGGGAAGCCCAGCTTCTCCAATCGCTGAGTGTAACGAACCATCTTGATTACATGTGGTCCTACTGTTGCACCTTCTGCTAGCTTGCACTCCAGAAAGGCTTTGGACACATTGAACCTTTCAGTCCTAGCCTGTGTCTGGAACATGTCCTTGAGCGCCACGATCATATCGTGTGCCTCATGATTTGTTTCGAACTGCATCTGCAGCTCGGGTTCCGTGCAAGCAAGCATAAGGCAGCTTACCTCAAGATTAGCATCAAATGCCTTCTTGTAAGCAACCTTAACGGCAGCAGATGCATCATCAGCAGGTACTAGTGGTAGTGGAGTGTCTAGAACATTTTCCTTTTTATCGGCCCTGAGAACAATTCTCAGGTTACGGATCCAATCCGAGTAGTTTATTCCATTCAACTTGTCCTTCTCAAGGACCGAACGCAAAGCAAATGGTGTGGTGTTGCTAGGTGCCATTTAATCTACAACAAAAGTAATGCAAAATACACTAAGACAAACGTATCCATGATAGAGCAAATCACATTAAACTATTTTAACAGAATCTACTCCCACTAAAATCAATATCCCTCTATTGATACTTAGTGATTCAGGATCCACAACTAACAAGTCTACTAGTGAGCTTTAGCATCACCGCTAGCAAACAAGGTAGATCGGTAAGCAACTTTTGCTAATCATATCATATATGACTCCTGTTGTTGGGTGACATCTCCATGTCTCGGCGCCCAACCTTTATGCCCCAAGGTCCTTAACCGTTAAGTTAACTTTGTTAAGCAAACCAACCCTTATGCGTGTAAGTGTCCGACACAAACCCGTCTAATCAAGGAAAACTAGTGGCACCCTAATTTCATAGACCCACCACTAATTGTACAAGACATGGGACGGTGCAAGTTTTAGTTGGGAGGGCATACTAACTTAAACTTTGTGAGGGATCGTTCTACTTCTAACATCACAGCATGCAGAAAGTAAAACATAAATAGAATAGCATTCACACAGTTGTGACACAGTATGGCCTATTTTCTTATGGTGATCTCCATCTCCATGTTCCATGTGCGCCATCCTCCTGGTGATGAGTCCTCCAAGAACTAGAACATGCTATTACGCCTAATAGCTAGTAAAAAGCTAGTAATGAAGATTACATAGTTGCTTGGATCATCACAGATTGGTTCGCAGACCATTAAATCCATTAAAGTGACACGCAGGTCACGAATGAGTTACACACATGCATCACATACACAAAGGGGCCATACTGATCACAAGATGCAAACATCCTGCAAAACAGAGTTAGGCGTTCTAACATTCCAAACTTCGGAGGCCCGAAACTCCATCTTCCAAGCCAAATTTGGGAAATCTAATTTCATCGAAAACGCTAAAACCATTGATTTTCATGTGTAACTTTTTCTGTAGATCAATTTTTATATAAAATTCACCCCGATCCGAGATCGTACCGAAAAGTTACGGCTGATTTACCAAAGCATACGCACACGGCAAAATCCCGACCCCGACAGTAGATCCCATCTACTATTGCACATCTCATGCGCCTGGCGTATGAACCTGGATTTCGATTCGACCAATCACATTAATCTTCGCTCACTGCAACTGGAATTACGTGTATCACTTACCTCCGATGGCGGAAACCCGACCGGTAGGAGTATGTCGTTACACTACCATTGCAGCAAGAACACGAAACCAGGACATAGATCAAATTGAAAACTCGCATATCTCCATATGCACACATCCCGAATCCAAAACTAAACATCTACGGCTCTGATACCACTGTTGGGATACGAGGTAGGCTACACTAGTGCAAATCAAAAAAATTTACCGCGTAAACCAGGAAAACTGCCGTATAAGGATCACGGGATTACCACTCGACGCACTACTAGTGCGGAAGATGTAGATTCGCGTCGATGCAGCGAAGTCGATCAATGTAGTTGTACGTAGTCGATCACGTTGACGTCCAGCAGCTCCTCAGCAGCTCATCCACGTGCAGCAAGATCTCCCTCGTGCCGCGGCTCGTCGTCGGCTCGTCGTGGCTCGTCGGCGGCTCGTCCAAGTGCTGCAGGTGCAACACCTCCAAGTTATCCACACATGCAGGGAGGAAGCATCGCAAGCCGGACTACTAGATCCGTGAGTTGCAACAGGCGAGGGCGTGGGAGGCGTGGCAGATGAGTTTCGCCAAAAAGGTGTAAACCCTAGGGCGCCCCCACCCCTCTATTTATAGAGGTTCCTAACAGGCCTCTGGGTCCGAGGCCCATTAGTACTTCTAAACCTAATCCAACTCGGATCACATCCGAATTGGGCTTCCAGCCCCTTAAGTGTGTGGCTATGGGTTCGGATACATATAGACATGGCCCGAGTACTCCTACTCAGCCCAATAGTCGGTAGCGGCCTCTAGCAAGACGTGCCAACTCCTATATGCACACGAAGATCATATCAGACGAACCATCACAACATTATATACATGCTATTCCCTTTGCCTCACGATATTTGGTCTAGCTTCAAGCCGACCGCTCTTTCTTGATCCTGTGATTCGGAATCCCTTTGTAGGTTAACTCTTAACCGTACGTAGCATGGCCATGCATTTTCGGATCCGATCACTCGAGGGGCCCAAAGATATCACTCTCAATTAGAGAGGGGCAAATCCCATCTTGATTGACCATGTTTCACAGCATGCTTCTTGACAAACCCGAAAGCTACCTTTATAACTACCCTGTTACGGCGTAGCATTTGATAGCCCCTAAGTAGGTCGATCCACATCTTGAATACATGCGACAATCTCAGGTCTAAGGACAAAGCGTATATGTTGTTTAAAGAGAGAACTACTTCTCGTGTTGGGTCAGTCCTAGGACATGTCTCCACATGTGCCCACGTTATTAGTTCAACATCTCCATGTCCATGACTTGTGAAACATAGTCATCAACTAATACATGTGCTAGTCTAATATTCATGTGTGTCCTCACATGAACTCCGACTAGGGACAACTTTAGAATAACCATACAAGTAAAGAGTTTCACACACAATTCACATAATTGCAAATCAATTCAAGTAGCCTTTAATGGATATTCAAGGAACACAATATAAATCATGGATACAAATGGAATACCATCATCTCTATGATTGCCTCTAGGGCATACCTCCAACAGTAGCTGCTGTATAAAAGCCACACGTGGGGCTGTTCCACGCACATCAACACGCACACGTTGAGCACCCAAGTTAGGGGCCGACACTTTGACCAAAACACATATAATCTTTACATAGTAATCAGAGCCTAGCCTCTACAACACATCCATGGCGTCCTCCTCCTCATCAGCATTGCTTCTTGCTCTGCCGGTCACCGAGAATCTTGCCAAAGCAACTTTGTTCTTTGGCAAGCATAGGTGATGCCAGGCATCCACGGTGCCCAGCTAGAGTCCCATCTTGAATCGAATGCTGAGGTGCCACCCCAAGAGATCCTTGTCACACAAGGCGATGACAAGACATCCAAGCAGCCCAATCCGGCATATGCTGCATGGGTTGCGAAGGATCAGTAGGTTCTAAGCTACTTGCTGACCTCCATGGCGCATGACATCATGTCATAGGTCACCATTCACAAGACGGCACCCAAAGTCTGGGCCCCTGTGAAGGTGATATTCACCTCACAAACCAAGGTGCGTGCAATGAACACATGCACTGCCCTTGCTACTACTACTCAGAAGGGTAGTTCTACCACGACAGAGTACCTGGAGAAGATGAAGACCCTCTCCGATGAGATCATGGTGGTAGGCAAACCATGTGAAGATGATCTGTTCATCTCCCATGTCATCACCAGCCTCGACTCCGACGACATCTCGATTGTCTCAACCATCCTTGCAAGGGTCAAGCCAATCCTGCTAGAGGAGTTCTATTGCCAACTCCTCAGCATTAATTTGAGATGTGTCTTGATCTGCTCCACAACCCTAGTGGGTATTCCCCATCGTTGGCAAACCTGGCATCCCACGGTGGTCATGGATGTGGCTATCATGGTCGCGGGCATGGCCAGGGCCAGGCTCAAGGACAAGGGCGTGGTGGCAACAATGGGAGGGGTCAAGGAAACACTAACAATACTTAACGCTCCAACAATTCACGAGGTGGCAGCTACAACAACCGTGACAAATGTCAACTTTGTGGTCGTGGCAACCACGCAGTTGTTGATTGCTAGTACCGCTTCGATGAAGATTTCGTGCCACTGGAGAAGAGTGCATCTGCGGCAATGACCTCCTATGGTGTGGACACAAACTAGTACACCGACACAGGTGCTACCGACCGCATCACAGGAGAGCCCAACGGGCATCGTCCACGACAAGTACAACGACATCGATCAGATCAAAACGATGAGTGGTGCAACTATGGACATCAATCACATTGTTTATGCTATTGTTTCAACCCCTAGTTGCCATATTCATCTGAATAATGTTTTGCATGTGACTAGTGCTAAGAAAAATCTAGTTTCCATTCATTGCCTTGCTGTTGATAATCATGCCTTCTTAGAGTTTCATCCAAATTCTTTCTTTATAAAGGATAAGGCTAAGAGGAAAATTCTATTTCGCGGCAAGTGTGAGGGCGGCCTCTACCATATTCCTCCCGAATCTAGAAGCCATGCTTTAAGCACAATAAAACTGACTACTGCAAGATGGCATAGTCCACTAGGACACCCATCTCTTCCTATTGTTCAAAAAGTAGTCAGCAATTTTAATCTTCCTTGTTCGAGTAGTGAAATAAAGACTCAGTCTATGATGTATGTCAACAGGGAAAAAGTCATCAGTTGCCTTATTCTAGTTTTTCTAGTCAGTCAAGAGTTCCTTTAGAATTAATATTTTCTGATGTATGGGGTTCTACTATTGATTTGGTTGGAAGAAAACAATATTATTTTAGTTTTATTGATGATTTTAGTAAATTCTCGTGGATCTATATGTAGTGCCATAAATTTGAAGTCTTTTCAGAAGTTTCATGATTTCCAAAATCTTGTTGAGCGTATGTTTAGCCATAAGATCATTACTATCCAATCAGACTAGGGTGGTGAATAAGAAATGACTTAGTTCTTTCTTCACCAAAATTGGTGCATCCCATCGTGTATCCTATCCGCATGCCCATAACAGAAGGGCCTGCAAAATGTAAAGATCGTTACATCGTTGTAGTAGGGCTTTCTCTATTCGCTCACGCATCTATGGCATTGAAATTTGTTGATGGCAGTTAGCACGCCAAGTTGTGAACCGCAAGCGTACGGATCAGTTGCACTCTTCCCACAGAGTGAATCCCCAAGGTTTATCAGTCCGTGGAACTTATAGCACAAGATCTATTTCAACTAGTATTGTTAGTATTAACTTGGTGTTTATGGGAGATTCAGATCCAATCTACTAAGCATGTACACATAGATAACACATAGAGCATAGGTAACCCATCTAGAGCAACCTAGACTATGCATATGTTGCAATTCGGAGCATGGATAGCAAAGCAACTCATGTATGATTTTAGTAAAAAGCATCTTTAAATGTACACCTCTTGTCCGGATCCTGAAACCCCCCACCTTACCAAGTTCAAGTATTTATGTCAATTTCAGTTCATATTAGAGAGAGCATTAGTTCAATGGTGCAATAACCTAGTACAAAAATTAAAATAAAGCGGCAATGATCATCATCTTTTAACATGATAAGAACTTAAATCATCACAATTAATCACATATCATTAGGTTCAGGTGATGCATATTTTATTTAGCATGACATGGCGAAATAAACACACAAACTCAAAATAAAGAGAAAATAAAACAGAAAAGTAAAACAAAAAAATACTATGCACACCCAAAACACATGCTGAAATAAATAAAAAGAAAAGAAAAAAAACTCAAACCACATGTGTGAGTTTTTATTCGACCCCCTTCATCTCTAATCCAAGTCATCTTGCGGTGGGTCATAATGCGGCTCTCCCTAAGGTGCTTCTCCTTGCTGTTGGTACTCGTGATAACCCTGCTCGTAGTGCTCCTACACTCCACCTTGGTACTGATCTAGAGGCACAATCCCCATCATGCCGAACTCATAGGTGATGGTCACGTTTTCGTCCTCAATCCTGTCGGCGGCTTGCCTCACAGCATCTGCATGTTGTAAATTTCTTTGTATATATGCGCCTATGATGCGCGCACTTCTTTGTGGTTGTGGCATGTGGCCAAATTGAGCAGACAATGGAGCATATGCTAGGGTCCCTAAAAAGGAGGTGGCATGTAGCCATGGAAAGCATATGGTGCCGGTGGAGGTGGCTGCGCTGGCTGCTGAAAGTCCGGTCATACTGGATACGTGGGTTGTTGAAAATGAGGTGCATATGGGCCTTTCCCCATGTTTCTGTCAGTGCCTCCAGCCATTGTTCTTGCTGCCATCCTTCATGGACTCCCTCGTAACTTGGTGCATTTTGAAACTCAGTTTCCCAATAGCTCTAGCTAGGTGGTGGCATTGGTACTTCTGGTGCTGCTTGGGATGATGAGCCTTCTTCTATTATTTGTCCTCTCTTATCTTTCTTTGCTAGAAACAAAATTCCTTCTTCTAGTCAATTAGTCTTGCCCACATGATAAATTCCCAGTTTTCTGTTGGGCAACTTGAAATTAGTGACTCCAACTCTCCCTGTCCCCACCAATTAAGTGTGCATTTTTCATTGTCCTGTCATCAATGCTTCCTCCTTTTATGAAACACTCAGTGACTCTTTCAATATCTGGCTTTAGAAAGGATGCAATCATGATTAGGTAGTAACCTAATCCAACAGTTCTGGTCCCTGATGTAGCTTCAGCAAGCCATCTGTTTATCATCAACAAGGAGGGGTTATGATGAGGATACCACAAGTACATCTACACCAGCAGCACCTCAGGCGCCTCCAGTTGCTCCTCCACCTCAGGCGCCTACAGTTGATCATCCAGTTGGGCCAATCACTCGAGCCCGTGCGAGAGAATTAAACTTCATCATGGTGTTAAGGAACGAAGGCCCATCGGAATAAGAAGATGGCCGAATAGGGCAGCCTAGGTGGGGCGCCTAGGGTTGGGCGCGCGTGACCCCTTCGAACTCCAGGGGCTGCGCCCCCTTTATTTAGTCCGAGTCCTTTTTCTTTACGACTTGAGTTTTGTTTTACATCTAGCTTTAGCTACTCTTGAACACGCGCAAATGCGCGCTGTCCTTGTGTGATTCAGAACTCCACCTTCGAGTGATATTTAGATTGCTCGCCTCTTTTTCTTGTTCGTTCTTCGATTGCGGACAGGAATCGATCTTCGTGATCAGGCTGATCTCGCACCGACGAGGTTGGTAACCATCAGGAGTTGGTTCAGCGATTGCATTGGCGCTTCGGGTTCGCTCGTCGTAGTCGGATCGTGAGGGTCTACTTCCACCAAGTCGAATTTATCTCCACTCACCGAAAGATCGGGCACTTCGACTCTATCAAGTGGTATCAGCTTTCCATGTTGATCGGTGAGTTTTACCGAGTGTTTTTCCCTTCCTACAGTCCACAAAAACCAAACAAATTTTTTTTTTCCAGGTTAGATCCTTTGTCCCAGCAACCGTTTAGCCTCGCACATTCTTTCAATAAGTGTCTTTGTTGAATTTGTGTGCCTACTCGTTCAATTGTTGCTAGTTACTTGTGTTTAATCTCTTGTTTCTCGTTTTTCCTCTAACCCTAGTTTTCACCGCCGCCGCCGTTCCGCTGCTCGCCAACCCTACCAGCCGCGCCCACCGCACCCCCCCTTCACGACAGCCGCGCCGCGCCATCCCACCACTCCGATCGCCCCTCCCCTGTCAAAAAAAAAGATAGAAAGCAATCAAAAAAAAGGAAAGTGCAAAAAAAAAGAAAGCGAAAGAAGCAAAACAACAGAAAAATCCAACAGGGAGACGGAAGGTGATCCGGTTTTATTTCGGTGGAAATTCCTTGCGCGTACCGTGAACCCCCCTGGGTCACGACCCTCCGGGGCAACTCCGTAACCCCCCCCCCACGCATACCACGCCCTTCCCCACGCATCCCGTGCCAACTTTTCATATCCATATCTCTCTTTTTTTTACCGGAATACCCTGTACTTTCGGAAAAAGTGTGTGCCATAATTTGCTGTTTGTGATCCTCTGTGTTCATATTATCAGTTTTGGGGCACCCTCTGTGAAAAAAAAACAGAAAAAAAAAAACAAAAGAGGTGCGCCCTCTGTTCTTTCGATTTCCCTTGTTACCAGCAACTCTTGTTACGTGTTTGGCACTATAGTTCAACTTTGCATTATTGTTTGATTGTGCTAATCCTTCATTTGAGTGCAGCCTTCCCAAAAATCCACATAGTTCTACGACGAGCGGCTTTTGTTTCTCCAGGCAATCGCTCCTCCAATCTTTCACAAGTTCCACCAGTTGGTTGCAGTTCGCCCCTGTGTGCGTGGTAAGAACGGATAAGAATTTGATAACAGCACTAGTGTGAGCGCCTTGTGAGCCGTTACACCCCTGTTTTGTCGTCGCTTTTGTTCTTGTATTTGCGCTAACCATGGCAGATGATGTCGACGCGGGGGCTAACCAGCTGCAGGGCATACGGGCGCAAGTTGACGGGCTTGTCACCGACATTCAGACGATTCATGAACGGCTGGACTCGACGATCTCTTCGACGACCGAGCGGTGTGATCAGCTCGACCTTGCACAGACGGCCGCTAAGGCCACACTCGACTCAGTTGTGGCAAGACTCGATGCATTGCATACAACAGTCGCAGAGTTGCAGCAGGGTTATGGTGGTGACTCGGACCAGGACGATGGCGACCGCCGAGGCCGTGCCCGCCGCGTGCCACGCCGTCCCGGTGGTAATGATTCCTTTTCCAAGATTAAATTTAAAATTCCACCTTTTAATGGAAAATATGATCCTGCTGCATATCTTGATTGGGAATTAGAAGTTGAACAGAAATTTTCATGCCATGATATTCTTGCTAATTCTCAAGTTAAAGCTGCTATTAGTGAATTTACTGATTTTGCTTTAATTTGGTGGCGTGAATATAAACACAAACATCCCAATACCATTCCAACCACTTGGGAGCAATTAAAAACTGCTATGCGCCACAGATTTGTGCCTTCTTATTATGCTCGCGATTTGCTTAATAAAATGCAACGTTTAGTCACTTTCTTCCCCACTACTGCATAATAAAGCTAGTTCATCTCAAAGTCAATAATTTTAGTCTCTTCATTCTTCTCAAGACACGGTGGCTCATCCAAAAATGAAATACTTACAGTATGGGATTGCAAATATTTTTTTGTTGCCTGTTTTCTTCCTTCGCAATTTTCTTCCAGAATTCCTTTAAATCTTCTTCTTCCACTTCTCCATGTATTGGGGCTTTTGGATTGAAACCTAGTAGTGTTGTAATGACTCCAAATGTAATAATCTTTTCTTCATTCTTTATTCTAAAGGATAGGCATGGAATTTCTTCAATGGTTTCCTCGTTCCATTGTATGACCTTTTTCATGGTCATGAACATCTCCACAGCCACATCCTTGTGTACACTAATAGGGCAATTAAGAGCAAATTGCATCCACCCAATATTTCCCAGGAGCTTGTAAATATCATTATGAAATCCAATATCCTGAAGAAAGTCATCATTGAAGTCATGGTTGGCAACGATTCTTCCTTCAATATTCTTCAGCCGCTCTTCCTCCTCCTTACTTTTTATCATGAAGCCGTATTCCGACTTCTTTTTGGTGAAGCCCCCACGAGAGCGAGTTGCTCTCCTTGAAGTGTTCGGTGAGGCTTCGGGAATTCCATGTGGTTCATTGAACTGCATGGAGGAGCTTCTCATGTTCATCCCACCAAGCAACCTACAATTGTAGCGTGGTGGTGCCCCGTCGACGTCCATGCCTCGCGGCGACTCGAAGATTGAGTGCCGCCGTGAAGCACTCAATGTAGATGATGCTTCAGCTATTGATCGCAACTTCTTTGACCTCCCAAAAATTGTTTCAAAGCTCTTCATGGCTGCACACTCAAGCAAAACAGCTCGCCGGGGTTTCTTGTCGATGAGAAAATTGCACAAGAACAAGGACTAGCAAGAGGTGATTGCTGAATTTTTTCTAGTGGCTGGAATTCTTTGTATGAGTGGTGTTTTGAAATTTTTAGAGGCTATTCAAATGTGTTCTTGGTGTGTTGGATGAAAAATACAATGAATAAGTGAGAGAGGGGGTACCTACCAAAGGGGGGCGCCTGGTGGCTTAAAAAGACCTCAGGCCGATCAGCCTGAGGCACAACAGGCCGATTGGCCTGGTGTCTTCCTGGCTCCTTTCCTCCTTTCTTTCTTCACATGCATCTTAGACAATAATTGTACTAAAATTTCAGCACCTCACATGAAAGGCACTGCCCAAGCAATCTCTTTTACTCCTTTGTGTTGTCACTTTGTTGAAAAACATGCACCTATGTGTCACAGCCTTGTTGTTTTCTCAATTTCACTCAATGCCTTCTCCTTTGAGCTGCAACAAACAAATATGGCAGGCCACTCTTAGTTTCTTTATGCATGTGTGGTAGGTGAGAGTGCATCCATGATTGTTCCCGTGATCACAAGTCAAACCATTAGTGTAAATGAAGCTCATAAACCCTCCAAATCATGTTTAGATGCTTAATCCTCCTCTAATTTCAAAAATTAAAAATTAACTCAAAGCTAGCAATGAGTTCAAATAAATATAGAGGAGTTTTGAAGCATCAAAAATATTTCTAAGTCGAAAGGATTTCCAACTACATTAATTTTGGTTGCATCGGTTTCGTTCATTCTCTTGAATTGAGATGAAACAATTTCAATTTCAACCACTGGGTGATGGGTTTAGGCTCTAATTTTGGCCAAAAGTGAGAGAGGGATTTTGAATGAAATAAATAAATGTAGCTAAGAAAAATTCTAATTCTAGGAAAGTCGATGAGTTTTTTGTTCAAGTTTAAGCAAATCAAAATCCTATGGTCACGCGAGTCCTAGCTTATGTCAAAAAATTACAAAGTAAGAACAACTCGAGGTCTACTCATGTGTTTATCATGAAAATAAGCTAGGCTAAACATCATGGTCAAGATGTAAAGTCTGATAGGATGGGGATATTTGGTTCCGATCTTCCATGAAAAATCAAATAAAAATTGGGATGCCTCATGTCATTGGTTTACGAAAAAGAGAGAAATAGAAAATGACTCAGCGAATAAAACTCCAAAAATTGTCTTGACCGAAAGTTCTACTTATTAAATGTTCATTAGATATGACGTAGCAAAAACTAGGACTCACTTAATTGAAACTTCAAATGACTTCAGGGTTGTCCTCCCAGTAGCTTATTCTTGACTTGATGATCGGGTTGCCTCCCACAAAACGCTTTGTTGATAGTCTATAGCTAGACTCTTCAATTCTTCACTTCGGACCAGCACTTAATGTTGGCACTGCAATCTTTAGCACCCGCTTCTTCAAGATCTTCGACTTTGATGTAGGTACAGACTTGGCTATCTTTTTGGTTTTCACAACTAGCGTTCTTCCTTCTTCTGGATGATAGCGACTTTTTCTGCTGGCTTATTTCCTTTTGCCTTCTTGTTCTTCTCCTAATACTTAATACGACGATGTGATGGTATATACTTGCTAGAAATCATGTTGCATACCTCAAAGCATGGGCGAAACTTGAACGCGCTCATAGTGCCATTAATATCAAGCTTGATCTCGCCTTTCCCAACATCTATGTTTGCTCTTGCGGTCTTCGGGAACGGCCACCCCAGGATGAGCAGGGATTTAGCTCCTTCTCCCATCTCGAGTGCCATGAAGTCAACAGGGACAAAGTGATTCTCGATCTTCATAGGTAC
The DNA here is from genome assembly GCF_000263155.2 of Setaria italica. Taxonomy (NCBI): domain Eukaryota; kingdom Viridiplantae; phylum Streptophyta; class Magnoliopsida; order Poales; family Poaceae; genus Setaria; species Setaria italica. The sequence goes on along the minus strand of NC_028456.1, from coordinate 6,976,291 downwards.
ATCTTCAGCAATGCCTTTAGGATTGCGAACGGTGTTGTCCGCCAACTCCAGGCACATAGCAGTTGGTTTTAGCTCTAACATGCGTAGCTTCTCGAACACAGCTTTAGGCATGATGCTCACACTTGCACCAAGTTCACATAATGCCCTTTTGAACATCAGTGCTACAATTGAACATGGGATGCTTGGACATCCATGATCTCTTTTCTTCTCGGGAGCTTGATTAGCGATTGCAGCACTGCACTCTTCTATCATCTTGATGTGATCTGTAGTGAACTACGAAATCTCTTGCTTGTTCGTCAGGATATCCTTGAAGTAGCAAGCATAGGTTGGAACTTGTAGAGCATCTAGTAGTGGCATATTGATGTTCAACCTGCGCACAACTTCAACAAAATTTTCAAACTGTTCGTCAGTTTTTCCTAGATGATAGCGTGGTTTCTCTAGCAGAATCTTTGTGTCATCTTGATCAACCATCTCAAACTCTGGCTCTTCTGTCTCAATCTTTGGAGCTAGGGTAGGTGTCTTCTTTTTTGAAGTCATCTCAGCTTCAGCAGCTGGTTTAGGCTTCCTAGCTCCCGTTGGACATTCTGGATCTTCTGTTCCTTGCCTGAGCGAGTTTGAATAGCTTTAGCTATCTCTGAATTCATCGGTTGTCCTGGAAACTTCCCTTGATTGCTTGTAAAATGTCCAGCTAACTGTGTAAGTTGAGTCTCCAGCATCTTCATCATGTTCATCACTTGGTGGTTTGAACTTCTGACCTCCATCACCTTGCTATCTATATTTTCCAAAATCTTGTCCATATCCTTGAACTTAGTGACAATGTCTTTGTTAATCTTGCCTTGCTCCTCCATAAACTCCTTCAGCTAAATGCGTAGAGGCACTGTGTTCTGGATGGACGAGCTTGAATTGAATTGAGGTCTATTCTGTCCATACCGATAGTTGGATGGTGGAAACCACTCTCCCTTCTTCATGTAGTGTAGCAATTTTGCTTCCTTTGGACAATTCTTTCCGACATGGCCATGGTCGCCATACTCTTCACATGTTGATCTTGCTTCTGCTGCCTTCAGGTCTATAGCTTGAGCTTCCTTTATTTCCATCTTCTCCAGTCTCCTTATCAGCAAGTCTATCTTTCCTTCGAGTAATTGATCATGCTTCACCTGCAACACTCCTTGTGTATTTCCAATAGGTTGAGCTGGGAATGGCGCCCAGATGCTGCCCATGCATCATTGTCCGCAACCTTCTTGAATAACTTGAAAGGTTGAGTTAGGGTGAGGTCGATGATTGATCCTCTAGCCGACGCGTAGATGATTGCCCTTGATGCTGGTGTCAGCCCTTGATAGAACTTCTAGACTAGGTTGTCCTTTGGGAACTTATGATGTGGAACTGTATGGACATAGTCATTGAAGCGCTCATGAGCTTCAACAATAGTCTTGGAAGCATATTGAGCAAAAGTAGCTATCCTGTTATTAAGATTCTGAGTCTTGGCTGGTGAATACTATTCAATTAAGAAAGCCTTCATCAACTCATCCCAATTCTGAATTGTTGCCACCGGTAGAGAGTAAAACCATTGAAGCGCTTTTCCAAGTAGAGAGTAAGGAAACAACCTTGCTCTTAGTTTATTCTGAGTAACTCCATCCACATTGAAGGTGTTGCATAGCTATGTAAACGCTTATAGATGAAGATTAGCATCCTCCTTGCTAGTGAAAGGTAAACTCTGCACCATCCTCAGTCTTGAAGTATCGATCCCAAACGGTCGGCTGATGCCACCCAATTCATGGATAGGTATGTCATTGATGTTCGGGATGCAAAGTTCCCCAATAGTAGGCTCTTGCTCCGGCTATTGATGTCCCATTGCAGGTGCTTCCGATATTTCTGGAGCAACTATCGCTCCTCCTGGACTTGCTGGTGGTGTCAAATTTGAAGTAGATGATGATGATGTTTCTAACACTTCCAATTCTTCCTTAACAGCTAAAACTTCAATCTCTAGCTTTCTTGCTTGTGCTAAATGTCTTCCTTGCCTGTAAAGTTTTTCTAGATCATCAACAAAAATTTTCAGTTTGTTGGAGAGGTAGCCGTCCATCTCCTGTTAGCGTTAGTGAAAGCAAATAGATATATACAAGAACTAGATCTGAAATTTTGATTGAGATTGCACAAAAACAAAAAGATTAAAAAGAAAAGACTGAAAAATCATGAACAAAAAGTTATATATACAGATGCATAGTTAAATTAAACTTGACTATTAGTTCCTCGGCAACGGTGCTAGAAAAGCTTGTTGATTGCTGTTAGCATGCTAAGTTGTGAACCACAAGCGTACGGATCAGTTGTAGCTCTTTCCTCAGAGTATTCGCCCAAGGTTTATCAATCCGTGGAACTTATAGCACAAGATCTATTTCAACTAGCACTAGTAGTATTAACTTGGTATTTATGATAGATTCAGATCCAATCTACTAAGTATGTACAAACAGATAATAGATAGAGCAAAGGTAACACATCTAGAGCAACCTAGACTATGCATATGTTGTATTTAGAGCATGGATAGCAAAGCAACACATATATGATGTTAGTAAAAAGCATCTTTAAATCTACACCTCCAGTTCGGATCCTAAAACCCCAACTTACACAAAAAAGATCCTGTCACAATCACCTTTATCAGCGTAAGTAGGTTAAGGGCACGATCAGGAGAACATGTCATACTCATCGGTAGATCAGGCATGCAAATCTGGTCACCATGACCACAAGAACACGCTAAGCAATCTATCATCGATTCATAGATTGAAAATCAAGCAAACCCAATAAAGCATAAAACCATCAAAGGAGATACTTAGATCGCTAAGAATATGAACACATCTATTACTTTACCATGAATGATTGTACATCACAAGATCACCACCAGGATCCTATCTTGATTCTGATGACTCCTACCTCCGGAACTCTAGCATGATCTTCCTCGCAGGGTGATCAAGCCTGCAAAGGTTTGCCTACACTAACCCCCGACAACTGCACAGTTCTCGGCTCTCCAGAGAGGTGTCCTTCAATCTCCTTCACCTCCTCTGTTGCTTCACGTCGAGTACGTCATCTTCGATATGGGGCTCGGTGGATCTTTTGGGGTATTTATAGTCTAGAGAGCGCATGGCAAAAATTGGAAGGTGAGGGGACGAAGGAAACCCCTAGGCCGATTGGCTTGGGAGGGTCTAGGCTGATCGGTGTAATAACCAGGTGTTAAAAAGCTTAAGAATGGCTATCAAGGTGTTAATGATGAAATTTGGATGCCAAGAAGGTATTATGGGCCAAAGTCAACTTTAGGTCAAAATTTGACCAGAAATGCAAATTTGAGATTCAAAACCGAAGAAATTTGACAAAAATGTGAAGGCAAGCCTTGAAGGCATTTAGAATTCAATGGAATCAAATTGGAAGTGAAATTCAAGTTATAAGCACCTCAAATTCATAGTCAAAGATGGATTGACTTGGAAGTGCTGTTCATGGTCTAAAAATACAAGTCTGAAATTAGTAACAATCAGTCAACTTTGAATTTAATTTCTAGCAGAATTTTCATTGAAGCTGGGAGATGTTTTAGAGAAGAAGTGGACTTTGATATGTAGTGAAGCTATTAGACATGTTGTTTTACAGAGAAAATAAATAATCCACATTTTAAATGGGGTTCAAAGTTTGAAAGTGGTAGAGTTTTCAGCTCAGCTGCTGAAACTGAGGTAAGTCTGAAACCAGTGTGGAGTATGCCACTTTGAAATGCAGTTCTGGAGAGTTTTTCTATTACAATTTGAAAAACCTTGGATCCCAAGTGAACTATGATGTCCATTAAACCTTTTGAGTATGTTGTTGGATAGGGAAAAGAAGGATTTCAATTTTAATTTGGAGCTCAAATTTGGAAGTGCACAAATTTTCAGATTTAATTGTCAAACTAGTCCGTTTGCTTCTTTTGCAGTAGTGACACTAAGAACACGATGAGAAATAAAGCAATTATTGTCACCTTTGTCCGGTTAGATCTCAGTCTCATCATTCACAATTTTTTCATCATACTTTGGAGCATCTTCTACTTCACTTTTATATGCCCATTCACCTTGCTCATTCACAATCATATTCCTTCTACTAGGACATCCAGCAGCAATATGTCCACAACCTTGGCACTTGTGACACATAATGCTTTGGCTATGTGAAGATGATGTAGCGGTTGATGTAACTAAAGGGGCTGCTGCACTTGTAGCAGGACGCCGAGTGTCTTGCTGAATTGCAGGTGAAGAAGCACTAGAAACCATTGTCTTTGCAGCACCAATGGATGGAGAAGGCCTAGCTACAGCGCCTTGTGATCGACCACCAGCAACAGAGGTACCAAGCTGCTGCCGGCGCCATGGAGTTGACATAGATCGAGTCATATAGGACCGACCAGATCCTTCTTGCTGAATCTTCCTCTCAGTGCTCATAGCTTGATCAACAAGATCTTGCAGAGTATGGTATGGAAACATCTCAACAAAATCTGAAATTTCACCATGCAAAAATCTTGCCATTTTTGACCCATCATTTATCTAATTCCAGATCTCATCAAGAGCAACTCCATTTCCTTGTAATAATCATCCACTGATTTGGAACCTTGTCTCAATGTTTGTAACCTATTGCAAAGGTCACATTGATAGCTTGATGGAACAAAATGCCTTTTTTATCACTCGCTTCATCTCAACCCATGTGTTGATATGATCACAACCCAACACAAGCTGAGTTTCTTGTATTTGATTCCATCAAGTGAGAGCATAACTAGAGAATTCAACGGAAGCAAGACTAACACGCTCCTCCCAATCAAGATATGCATCGGTATTTACCTTTCCTGAAAATTTTGGAAGACTTAACTTCACACGAGCAATGTTGTCTAGATCAGCCCTATTGCAACCACATTGATGTTCACCATCATGACCAGCACCACGACGATGATTTTGGTGATATCCAAACCGCCCATGGTTTGCAAAAGGATTTTTATCATCATCATATCCCTCCTCATGGCTGCCTTGAGATTCATATTCATCATCAAAGCGAACACAATGACCATGTCAACAATCACCTCCTGCACGCCGGTCCTCCAGCACACCTACCTACACCACGACCACCTCTAAAGCGGTCATGAAAACCATGCCCGAAACTAGAATTTTCATCACTGGATTCTTCATGTTGATGTTGTGGAGCCCTTCCACCCACAACAGGAAGACGTTCATTGAACATCCTCTCCATGGCCTCCAAGAGCAAGTGTTGTAGTTGATATAACTCAACTCGCTGAACAGGGGCTTCTTGCTCTCCACGATGGCCACCACGAACACTCGAATCAGATCCTGGCATGTTAGGATATTGCAAGAGAAAGTGGAATAGGAAAAATTTGTGGAATCACACAACTTCACCTCTTGCTTACCCAAGTTCTTACACGTTCTCAAGGACTATGAGTGTGCTAATGTAGTGTATCCCAACTATGATTAAGCAATAGAAAGGTTTACGAAATGAGAAGTCCGATTTATGGCTTTTTGTGCAGCTATAGGTGGAAGTTCAAGGCTATGGTACTGTAACAAAGTGTATATCCCGTTCAACAAAATGTAAATAGTTTTGTCTAGAAATCACCACCAACTTGAGTTGCAAATATGAAATTTTTGGTAACACGATCCGCAACACAGCCCCTTTCAACTTCTCTTTTCTTTCTTCTCTTTTTTTTCCTCTCTTTTTTTTTCTCATTCTTTCACACTTTTTTTTTCTGATTTTTGGCACTAACAGCAAACACAAGATAACATATGATGGGTGCTAAAAAAAATTAAAGCATGGCAGAAGAACAACGATGGTGACTAGCAACAAGATGAACGCAACACACAAAGCAACAGTACCACAAAAGGACTATGGGATTTTTTTGTGTGGCTTTTTAGTGGACTGTAGGGCATGAACAAAACAAAGTAATAGATGGTAAAGTAAAGGATAAATATAAGGGTGATAACCAAACCTACTGTGACAACGATAGCTCTGATTACCACATGATTACTGTGACAAGGTCCTTGGGATGACCCAATGTTCATGGCAGTAGGTCTTGAACAAAGATAACTTGCTGCAAGCAGCGGGTAAGTAGCTTTATACCTCACAAAGGTTGGATGGCGACCAAGTGACAGGGAGAGAGGCACCGAAGAGAACTCCGACTCGATCTTCGAACGAGCACAGAACCACGATCCGGGGTGGATGCGACCAAGCGACGGGGTGAGAGGCACCGAAACCTTGAAGACTTTGACTCGATCACCGAACAACCGCAGAACCACAATCCGGGACTAATCCACACAAAACGGTGCAGCCTAACTAGAAGTCATAGATCATGAATTAAGGGACCTCAAAGAGATCTTCTTCATAAGTCCTCGAAGAACAGGGAAGAACAAGGGTGTGCAAGGCACTCAGCAGCTCGGCTGCAAAACCATATGAGGTTATCTATTCATCAAAATTCAACTTGTTTTTCCAGTAGTACATAGGGGGTATTTATACTAGGAACAACCCTCCTAGATAGGTATGAACTAACATCTCCATGTTGGAAGGTGTTGGCGCTGAAAATTAGCCTATGATCCTCAGTGTCGGACACACGACCTGGGAGAATATGCTTAACTTCTGTTCAGGTTATCCCCCTGGTGCGGTTCATGCGGCGTGCCAGTCAATCTGACCTGTTCATTGACAAGGAAACAAAAGTATTAAATTCTAGGGGCTCCGATCGGCTAACGTTCCGATCTGCCTTTAAAAGCGTATCGGCGAATCGGTTGATTTACTGTAGAGGTGACCAGCTATAAAACAGCCGATACCATGTAGCGATTGTAAAGAAAAGCTACTAGAGCAAACTAAACAATGCTAGATAAGCAACACTTGGGATAGATCTAATCGGCTGTATGATAACAAAGAACGAAAGCAATAAAAGCCGACAGTTCGTACCTCAAGCTGGATAACTGATGATAAAAACTAAAATAATAGGTAAGACCTACGATTCTAGTTGATATCGATAACTGGTGAATAAATCTAAACAAAATAATAGTGATGTGCTTGAAGTTAAAGCCTAGATATTACTCGATAAGCGGAACTTACAGAATCGGCCAGAGATCGTGTCGATGCAGCCCTTCCAACCCGTATGAACTCGTGAAGAAAAAAAAGGTGTTTTGGCGAAGTCGCCGACTTGAAAGTAAAGTACGAGGAAAAAGTAGATTTGTTGTATTGATTGATGTATTGTCTTTTTACAAACCTCTAGAGGTGGCTATTTATAGCCTGTTACAACTGATTTCCTAACCGACTAGGATCTATCTCTAATTTTAAATGATAACAAATATCTACAAACACAACTCATATCGGAGTTGGTTACTATCTCCCCACGGGCCAATCCCCTTCTTCAGCTGATCTTCTTCCTGGCCCACCTTAGGCCCATACTGGCCAAGCCGCTCCGGCTCCCAATCGGCAACCTTCACTGACTCCTTTTGCTAGTCAGCCGAAATGCTGTAGCTTCAATCGGCCGATTCCTAACTGTAGCTTTTAGCCCGCCGCATCGGCCCGCCTTTCTCCTTCTTTGACGCCGATTCAAAACACGTGTCAAAATCCGGAGTTAACTCATGCCCCTAGTTTCGGAGTAAAATGCAACTTTTGCTTCGAAATTCTTCTCAATTTTAACTCTTTCTCCGAGGCAAGCGCGGCAAAGACTCCTTTCTATTTTGCAGTCATCTATCTGATGATTACAATCTTTTTGAACTGGGCACCTAAGGCAACCGCTCCTCTAAAATTTGTGCAGACGGCGTGGTAAAAATCCCGCCTTTACCCTTCTCTCTAACCGTCTTTAAATACATGCATCCTCCGCCGCTTCTTCTCCACGAGCTCAAAAATTCTTCTTTCCCCGGCAAATTATCTTCTGTCACCTTCCGGCTGCATTCCTCCAACGACCCTTCTCTCATCCTCACCCCGCTTCATTTTCTCGAATGGCGGCTCCATCGGTGACCATGAGCTTCATTCCAGAGGTAAATATCTAAAGCTTTACCCTTCACTTTTTACTGCCCACGCATCTTTTAGATCTATTCTTAGTTCTCCCTTTGCATCCTTCTTAGGAAATCAGGCAGCGAATCACCATCCATATTTCTGATGCACCCGGTCTCATCGGCCTTGGCCCCATGGGGAATCCAGATCCCACCGATTTGATCAACCTGGAAACCATAGGATTCCCTTCAAGCAGTCACCCATGGATTTAAGCCAGTGGACGGGCGCATTTAGATCCGAGCCAAATGAAACCCTTGGCTGGAAGGAGTGGTTCCAAAGGATGTCCAAATCTAAGAGGGTTCTCTGGGATGAACTGAAAATAGGCCAATGTATAAATTTGTCCCTGTCTCAGATGGAGAAGAATGAACCCTTGGTTATGGCGGGCTCTTACTTCTGGTCCAACGCTCTCAATGCGTTTCTTTTCGGACATGGGCCCATGACCCCCACCTTGGCTGATGTCTTGATGCTGACCAGCCTCGACATTTCTTCCCCTGATTCGCCCTTCGACTTCTTGGTCAAACCAACCATCACCTGGAAACAAAGGGAATCAATGGGTGGAAAGGATACATCAATAAAAACATGAAGACCGGGCCCATCGGCAAAGCAGTCGGCCCTTCTTCCAACACACAAGCTTTGGTCGAGGCCTTGGCAAGAGGATCTACTGTCCCTCTAGGAAAACACCTACTGGGATCGGCTTACCATATGATGCACCAAATCACCGTCAAACTATCATCTGGAGAGCCGATTGGGAATCCTGGTGGTCCTTGGTGGTTTATCACTCTCTGGCTCAACTTATACATGAGCAAGGTCTTCCAGGAACGAGTTGAGACCAAAACATTCCCCAACATTGAATAAGAGGAAAACCCATTAGTACGACTACGATGCATTTCCTTTGGCGAGGCAGCATCGGCCTTCCCTGGCAGTAAATTCACTCCCACAAAAATAGTCGAGTATTTCAGATGCTTCTATACTGGCTTCAGTGAAGAGACCACGACTAAGTACCCACACCAGAGGACTGAGCCACTCTTTGAAAATCCTGTCTGCTTCAACTCAACCACCAGTTCCTTTGATAATGAGCTTACAGACATACTGATCAAGCCTGGAATCCTGCCAGCAAACTTCTTTTCAGGGAAGAACTCTCCAACCTATGAATTTTATAACCCATTAGTAGCAGCGCGATAACTTGGCCTCGGACAGTTGCCGATTGGGATTTATTTTGCTAGCCGCGTGAAGTTTTGGGATGAACTCACCAAAGGACTTGAATACAATCGGCTGTGCAGCTTGACATCGGACTCCATTACCATGGACCTAGCCAACTGGGTGGTAGCCCCTTTTGTTGTTCAGCAATTCAAACTATGGTGGGGTGAATGGAAACAACACCTCTTCTGTGTATCTTTCGCAACATATTGCAATGACTTGGATCCTGACAACATTAACCCAAATGCAGCGGTACCAATCTTTCTGGCTGATTTGACATTGTACCCTTTGTACTACAGGATTACCACTGATTCCTCCTTTTCTTGCAGTCTGGAAGTCAACTCCCCCCAACGTGCAGTCGTAGCGGCAGGCCGATAGAGAACCGCCATCCATATACATCATTTCCAATCATCGGATTTTAGGGCCCCGTCCATCGAAGACATCACCACCGGCTGATTGAAGCAGAAACTAAAGATATCTTCTTCAAAGAAGACAAGCCGTCGGGTGCGCGCCCGCACAGAATCGGCTGATCAATTGGCGATGTTACCAGCCGAATGTTCAGTCGCACCAACTCTTCCAATTGTTCAGGAGGTTGATCCCCAGGCCACTACAGAAGCCGGATCGGCAGCCGCATCCTTATTGGTGGAGGTTATTCAGGTAACTCTATATGCTTCACATCTCTCTAAGCATTCTATCAGTATTAATTTCTATTTTTGTTAGGCTGCACAAATCATCTCAGAGCAAACCTCGCACCAATCGGCCACTCCCCAAGCAGAAACCAAACCATCAGCAATCCCTTTGGTTGAGGTAATGGATATACACTTTATTCAAGTCTCTTGATCTTTGACCAAAATTGACTGATTTCTGACGCAGGTCAGTCCGGGCACATGAATCATACCTTTCCAGCAACCATCGGCCGAACGATCTACAGAGGTAAAATAACTAGTATCAAGTCTCAGATTTAATTATTCCTTCGTACTTACAAAGGCCTTCTTCTTATCATTCTCTAGGAGGCTGGCCCGAGCACCGCGCTGATCATCATTGAATCTTCCTCTTCTGATGAGCCAATCGCGCTGATCCCCGAGATGAGGGCAGCGCTAACACAAACAGATGAAATCCGTTTCAAAGAGGTGAAAATTTTGATGTTTAAATTGATTGATTTTCTACCGCCATCGGCTAACCTGTTTCTTTACTTTACCAGGAGCAAGACACTCCCAACAACAGCCTCTTTTCCTTTGCGGTCGCAATCTCTGATGATGAGGAGGTCGCCTCGTGCCAGGTTGCTCTGAGCTCAATTCCTGATGAGATCCGCACCAAGCTCCGGAGTATACGGATCCTTCTCCAGGATGATATCGGCCAATTGGTGGAAGATGCCTCGCCGATTCGGCAGCTTTTCAATGAAATCAAAGGCCGAGTCCTAGAAGACGCAGAGGAAGCTCTTGCCCCTATAACATACATTGAATCGATGAAAATTCCAGTATTTAGAGCTTTGCGGCATATGGCCGATCATGTCAAGCTGGCAAAGGCACGTGAAGAAGAAAATTCTTACAAGGATCAAGCTCAAGAGGTGCATCACCGAATCGGCATCCTTGAAAACTCACGCCCAGATATCGTCAGCGCCATAGACCATCTCAAATAGCATAGGGCAGAACTTGCCAAGGAGATGGAGCAGGTCATGAAGGCCATTGTCACCAAAGAGAAGAGACTCCATGACCTCCCGGCCGTTATCGCCAACTTGAAGCAGGAGAGGCAAAACCTTGCCCATGAGGCCACCCGACTTCACCGTAGCATGCCGGAGGTCCCTGGATCAGCCAATGACGATCAGAGGATTTTAGACTCGGCTAATCAGATCCGTCAGCAGGCGATCATGGCCATCAATACCCTCCTTGGGTGAATGTGTCAGAAATTGAAGTGTCCTCCACAAACTTCTGTATAACCATTTAATGCTCCTTTCTTCGTTGTTGTGTGAATACGAATTTGAACATTTTCTCTTCGCAGCTTTTAGCCCAACGATCATTTGCTTTGAATGGACGCCTTTGCTAACCGTTGCCCCTTACCTTTTTCCTTCCTATAAATATGGGGTCTCTATGTTTCTCCCATGGGCACTCGCATCTCCAACCTTCTATATTCTGCTCGACCGTTTTCAAATCTCCAACCAGGCGCAAACATGTCTTCTTCCTCCTCCGTCAATCAGGTATGGAACCCTTCTTACGCTCCTCGATCAATTCTTCTTGACACCTGACCGTCTGTGGTTTTTCCAGCCGACTCGGCTCAGCCCTGATCTGGAGCGAGCTATCAAGATTATGCACTCCTAGGAACTGCTGACGCAGGCAGATAGAGACTTGATCGCAGCCCACCGTGAGGAACTCAAAGACCATCTTCTAGCCCATGTCAAGAAAATCATGGATCACATCGAAGCCAACAGCTCCAGGAAACCACCTCCGCCGCCAACCGATAGGAGTCATTAGCTACCCCGCCAGGTGGCTCTCGAAGATACCATGGAGGATCTGGAGGAAAGGAGCACCCGTCTCTTCATAGAACTAAGCCGGGTCCAAAGAGAGATCAATAAAAACAAAGCCCAGCTGAAACGTAGTTAATCATATTCGAACCCGATGAATGTATTGGTACTTTTTGGTCTAAGGGCAACTTGTACCATGTCGGCCATGTATCCCATCGCTGCACCGAATAATAAATCGGCCAATCCGGTCAGAGGTTTCATCCTTAAGGCGATGTCTCCCTGCATCGGCTATATGAACATGAGTCAATAGGAATCGGCCACAATGACTCGACATGCTATATCATCGGCTACGCGTCTACCCATATGCTAGGATAGTATCTCTTCGAATACCTTCCATTTAAAGCTCTTGTGAATTCCTCTCCTTCGATGGTCTCTAATATGTATGCATTTCCCGGTGCACATCGACCGATTTTATACGGCCCTTCCCAAGTAGGTGACATCTTGTCGTATTTGGGATCTTTAGACCCTATCGGCAGTACTAGTTTCCATACCAAATCTCCTTGGGAGAACTGCTTGACCTTGACTTTCTTGTCATACCACCTGGCAACTCTTTTCTTATTCTCCTCAATACTGATCAAGGCCCTCAATCACTGACCTGCCAAATCGTTGAGCTCCCCTTTCATAAGGAGAGAATACTCATCGGCCGTCAACTGATCTTGAAGTGACGTGCGTCTAGACCCCATCCTTAATTCCCAAGGTAACACTGCCTCATGTCCATATACCAATTGATAAGGAGATACCTTGGTAGCGCCGTGGCAAGCCATCCTGTAGGCCCACAAGGATTCATTCAAAGATGCGTGCCATCTCTTGGGCTGTTCCTCTATCTTCCTTTTGATTAACTTGATTATCCCCTTATTGGATGATTCGGCTTGACCATTAGCTTGAGCATAATACGGAGAAGAATTTAACAACTTAATTCCCATATCGACGGTGAACTCCTCAAACTCTCCCGAAGTAAACATTGTCCCCTGATCGGTTGTGATGGTCTGAGGGATACCAAACCGATAGATAATGTGCTCTCTCATGAATTCGATCATGACGGCCGACGTCACATTTTTTAAGGGGACTGCCTCTACCCATTTGGGAAAGTAGTCAGTGGCTACTAATATGAATTTGTGTCCCTTGCTTGATGGAGGATAAATCTGTCCAATGAGGTCTATTCCCTAACCCCTAAACGGCCATGGTTTAATTATCGGGTTCATAGCTGAGGCTGGTGCACGTTGCACATTCCTGAACTTTTGGCAATCCTTGCACCCCTTATAATACTTAAAGCAGTCTTCGAGTATCGTGGGCCAATAATAACCATTGTTCCTAATCATCCACTTCATCTTGTGAGCCGATTAATGAGCCCCACATACGCCTTCGTGAATTTCCACCATCAGAACCTTCGCTTCTTCTACTCCAAGGCATTTGAGTAGTACTCCATCAATGTTCGATAAACAAATCATCTTCAAGTAACACATATTTTGTGGCCTGAAAATGTATTCGCCGGTCCACTTTCTTGGATGGATCTCTTATGTAATTGGTGATCTCCTTTCTCCAATCGTCGGCTGCAAGCACCAGAGTCATGGCGCCTTGAATCGGCCGATACCCAAAAGCATGCTGGGCAAGTCTGTTGGCTTCTTCGTTGTAACTTCTGGGAATATGCTCAATAACCGCAGATTGAACTCCTTCAATAACTGGAGGCAATCTTCATAGTAAATCCTCAAAATATCATCCTTGCATTCAGACTTCCCGGTCAATTGATCCACAACGAGCATGGAATCCCCAAAAATCTCCACCGCATCGGCCTTGATTTCCCTCAATAATTGGATACCCTTTAGGACGGCTCGATACTCCACTTGATTATTTGTGGCGGATGCCTCTATCGGCAGAGAGAAATCATAGCTTGCCCTCCGAGGTGATATGAGGATGATGCCCATTCCTGCTCTAGCCCCACATGAAGAACCGTCGAAATATAGTGTCCATGGAGCTGGCTCGACGATGGCGATTTCCGGTCCACAGTGTTGGGTTATGAAGTCGGCCATTACTTGACCCTTGACAACTTTGGCTGATTCGTACCTTAGGTCAAACTCTGATAGAGCTAGAATCCACTTTCCAATCCTTCCTTTCAAAATCAGCAATGAAAACATGTACTTGACCACATCATCTTTACATACAACTATGCACTCTGCCGATAACAGGTAGTGCCTGAGTTTAGTGCATGAAAAATATAGACAAAGGCACAGCCGTTCCACCGGGGGATATCTAGTTTCAGCGTCCAGGAGTCTTCTGCTGACATAATAAATCACTCTTTCTTTTCCTTCAAATTCCTAGACCAGCGCTGACCCAATAGCTCGTTCGTTGGCTGATAGGTATAATTTGAATGGCTTGTCGGCCTGTGGCGTAACTAGTACTAGTGGCGAGATTAGGTACTGTTTGATGTCGTCCAATGCTCTCTGCTATTTCTCACCCCATGCAAATTCTTGATCGGGTTTTAATTTCAACAAAGGGGTGAAAGCTTGAATATGTCCGGACAAGTTAGATATGAACCGTCGGATGAAATTGACTTTGCCGATTAAGGACTGTAGCTCGGTTTTGTTCTGCGGGGCCACAACTTTATTGATGGCAGCTATAATCTTCCGGTTGATTTCTATCCCACACTCATGGACCATGAAACCCAGAAATTGTCCAGCCAAAACACCGAAGGCATATTTGTTTGGGTTCATTTCAACCCATGCTTCCTTGTGCACTCCAAAACCTTTCGCAAATTGGCCAGATGCTCCTGATGCCCCCTTGATTTGACCACGACGTCGTCGATGTAGATCTCCACCAGGACACCAATAAGCTTGTGGAAAATATAATTCATTGCCCATTGATATGTAGCTCCGGCATTTTTCAAACTGAAGGTCATTACTACCCACTTGAACAAACCGAGGTGGCCTGGTCATCTGAAAGCCGTCTTCGAAATATCTTCTTCGGCCATTAATATCTGATTATAGCCAGCATTATCGTCCATAAAGCTGATGACTTTGTGTCCCGTGGTAGCGTCTATTAAAACATCAGCCGTTGGCATCAGAAACGCATCCATTGGCATAGCCTGATTAAGATTCCCGAAGTCAATGCACACACGTAGTTTTGCATTTTTCTTGTATACAGGCACAGTATTGGAAATCCACTCGGCATAGCGACACTGCCGAATAAACCCTGCTTCGATCAATCTCATGATTTCAGCCTTAATATCAGGTAAAATTTTAGGATTACAACACCGTGCGGGCTACTGATACGGCCGATACCCTGGTTTTATAGGCAACCGGTGTTCAACGATGGACCGGTCTAGACTAGGCATCTCATGATACTCCTAAGCAAAGCAATCCTTAAATTCTCGTAATAGATTCGTTAACTCACGCTTATACTCAGGATCTAACTTAGCACTAATATATGTCGGCCTCGGCTTGCTGTTGTCTCCTAGGTCCACTATCTCCAATGAATCGGCCGACGTAAACTCGTGCCCAAGCTTTCCATCATCTCAGACGAACTGATCCATTTAACCTGATTCTTCAGAGCCGACTGCTTAGATCGGCTGTGGACCAAAATCAGACACCTTCAGGAAGTCGGTGTCCCAAGTCCTGCCAGATATGCATCTGACATGTTCGCAGCTCCACTGTTGCGCGTCGGCTGCGGCAACACTGTACGCGGAATCAGCGGTGACTATTTCGATGTTGTCGCTGACCCACTGGACGACGCATTGGTGCATTGTAGATGGGATGCAGCAGTTTGCGTGGATCCAATCTCGCCCGAGCAACATGTTATAGGACCCTTTGCCATTAATAGCAAAGAAAGTAGTGGGTAGGGTGTTACTGCTGATGGTGAGGTCGACGCAGAGTGTCCCCCGGGCCGGGGATACGTTGCCTTCAAAATCCTTAAGCATCATGTCTATCTTGGTCAGATCTTCTTCACCTTTGCCCAATTTGCAGAACATAGCATACGGCATGATATTCACGGCCGCGCCTCCATCTACCAGTAGTTTGGCGACTGGTCGTCCATCGACGTGTCCTTTGAGGAACAGAGCCTTGAGATGCTGACGTTTTTCGTCTTCAGGTTTCTCAAAAGTGGTTGTCATTGGCTCCAGAGCCAATTGCGCCATCAGCTCTTCTATTTCTGTCGCACCGTCCCGATCGGCGGGAGCCATGAATTCCATCAGCAGGATGAACACCATGCTAACGTCTGCTGCCGAATCGTGAGTGTCATCTTCTTCGTCGGTTTTTCTTCTAGGGCACCAGACTCGAGACCCGTCTCCTTTCTTACTCACCGTCTGCCTTTGTTCTTCTTCCTGCTGTTCCCATTGGTGCAGGCACTGGACCAACCATTTCTGGGACTTAGTCAGACCGTCCAGCCACCATCTAGGGTTTACTGGTTTGCCTGGTGGTTTTGCATGATCCCAGTCTGGTTCTCGCCCCAGGGGATTCTCGTCTGAGACTCTAGCTTCGGCCATTTCGCCCATCCGATTGTGTGCATTGGTCCTGCCCCCCGGCCGATTATGCTGGTTAACTCTGCCCCCCAGCCGATCACGCACTGAAACGTGCCAATCTCCTTGCTCGTGCCTGCTGATCGGCTCTAGTCCTCGATCCCTGGAGCGTGATCTTTTGAACGGACGGCTGCTGCGATACTGGCCGTTGCACTCGGGGCAGTTATCGACCAACGGTAATCTAAGGTTATTTTTCCAGCAGTGGATGAAAAACGGGCACCTCCAGTGATCCTCATGTAGGCGCATCATCTCCTCACGACGTTGTGAATCCTCTCGCTGCCGCTGATACTTGCTGAGTAAGTCTCGGGAAGTAACAGGCCGACGTGGCCGTTCTGATCTTTCACCTTTGTCTTCCATCCGTCCTTTTCCTTTGACATCCTCAAACATGGCCTGATTTCTAGGATCCACGGTGCCACTCCTTCTGGCCGATTCTGACATCAGGACTTTGGTTTGGAGTGCATTTTGTTGGGATACGAGGTAGGCTACACTAGCGCAAATCAAAAATTTTCAACCGCGTAAACCAGGAAAGCTGTCGTATAAGGATCACAGCATTACCACTCGATGCACTGATGCAGAAGATGTAGATTCACATCGATGCAGCAAAGTCGATTAGCGTAGTCGTACGTAGTCGATCACGTCGACGTCCAGCAGCTCCTCAGCAGCTCATCCACGTGCAGCAAGATCGCCGTCGTGCCGCGGCTCATCGTCAGCTCGACGTGGCTCGTCAGCGGCTCGTCGGTGGCTCGTCCAAGTGCTGTAGGCGCAACACCTCCTAGGTATCCACACGTGCAGGGAGGAAGCGTCGCAAGCTGGACTGCTAGGTTCATGAGTTGCAACAGGCGAGGGTGTGGGAGGCGCGTGGCAGATGAGTTTTGCCAAAAGGTGTAAACCCTAGGGCGTCCCCACCCCTCTATTTATAGAGGTTCCTAACGGGCCTCTGGGTTCGAGGCCCATTAGTACTTCTAAACCTAATCCAACTCAGATCACATCCGAATTGGGCTTCCAGCCCCTTAAGTGTGTGACCCTATGGGTTCGGATACGTATAGACATGGCCCGAGTACTCCTACTCGACCCAATAGTCGGTAGCGGCCTCTAGCAAGATGTGCCAACTCCTATACGCACACGAAGATCATATCAAACGAACCATCACAAGATTATATACATGCTATTCCCTTTGCCTCACGATATTTGGTCTAGCTTCAAGCCGACCGCTCTTTCTCGATCCTATGATTCGGAATCCCTTTGTAGGTTAACTCTTAACCGTACGTAGCATGGCCATGCATTTTCAGATCCGATCACTCGAGGGGCCCAGAGATATCACTCTCAATCAGAGAGGGGCAAATCCCTTCTTGATTGACCATGTCTCATAGCATGCTTCTTGACAAACCCGAAAGCTACCTTTATAACTACCCTGTTACGGCGTAGCGTTTGATAGCCCCTAAGTAAGTCGATCCACATCTTGAGTATATGCGACAATCAGGTCTAAGGACAAAGCGTATATGTTGTGTAAAGAGAGAACTACTTCTCATGTTGGGTCAGTCCTAGCACATGTCTCCACATGTGCCCATATTATTAGTTCAACATCTCCATGTCCATGACTTGTGAAACATAGTCATCAACTAATACATGTGCTAGTCTAATATTCATGTGTGTCCTCACATGAACTCTGACTAGGGACAACTTTGGAATAACCATACAAGTAAAGAGTTTCACATACAATTCACATAATTGCAAATCAATTCAAGTAGCCTTTAATGGATATTCAAGGAACACAATATAAATCATGGATACAAATGGAATATCATTATCTCTATGATTGCCTCTAGGGCATACCTCCAACAGTCTCCCACTTGCACTAGAGTCAATCTAGAAGGTACCTAATACCCATAGCTCTTCGGTTTCATTGGTTTCGCCGGAACCTCAAACCTGAGTCTTCCTTGTTCAATGGCCAACTGTATCTGTTGTTGCATATCTTGATCTCACCCCGGTTAACGAAGTCTCGAATGAGATGAAATCGCCGCATTACGTGTTTGTTCTTCTGGTGGTTCCTTGGCTCCTTTGCTTGCGCAATTGCCCCATTATTATCACAGTAGAGATTCAATGGGCTGGACGCATTCGGGAACACACCAAGCTCAATGAGGAAATTCCTTATCCAAACACCTTCCTTCACGGCTTCTGAAGCCGCGATGTACTCGGCTTCTGTCGTAGAATCGGCCACCGTCTCCTGCTTGGAACTCTTCCAACTAACAGCACCACCATTTAGCGTGAACACAAATCCTGATTGTGACTTTGAATCATCTCTGTCGGTTTGGAAACTAGCATCGGTGTAACCTGTTACAACGAGCTCCTCCTGACCTCCATAGACGAGGAACATATCTTTAGTCCTTCTCAAGTACTTAAGAATGTTTTTCACCGCTGTCCAGTGACTCTCACCTGGATCAGATTGGTGTCTGCTTGTCATACTTAGCGCATATGAAACATCTGGGCGAGTACTTATCATTGCATACATGATAGATCCAATAGCCGAGGCATATGGCACTCTACTCATGCGATCCCGCTCATCAGCAGTCGAAGGACACTGAGTCTTGCTGAGATGTATGCCATGTGACATAGGCAAGAACCCTTTCTTTGCCTCTTCCATGCTGAACCGCTTCAACACTTTGTCAATGTAAGTATCTTGGCTTAAACCTATAAGCCTTCTCGATCTATCTCTATAGATCTTAATGCCCAGAATATATGCCGCTTCCCCTAAGTCCTTCATTGAAAAACTATTTTTCAGTGAAGTCTTTACAGACTCAAGCATAGGAATGTTATTTCCAATCAGTAATATGTCATCCACATATAAGATTAGAAATACTACAGAGCTCCCACTAACCTTCTTGTAAACACAAGACTCTTCTTCGTTCTTGGTGAAGTCAAACCCTTTGACCACTTCATCAAAACGAATGTTCCAACTCCTAGATGCTTGCTTCAATCCATAAATGGATCTCTGAAGCTTGCATACCTTTCCAGCATTTTTCGGATCGACAAAACCCTCGGGCTGTATCATATACACGTCCTCAGCTAGGTTTCCATTCAGGAAAGCTGTCTTGACATCCATCTGCCATATCTCATAATCGAAATATGCAGCTATAGCTAGAATAATCCGAATGGACTTAAGCATCACTACGGGCGAGAAGGTCTCGTCGTAGTCAACTCCTTGAACTTGTCGAAAACCTTTTGCGACAAGTCGTGCTTTGTAGATGTGAACATTTCCATCCATGTCCTTTTTCTTCTTATAGATCCACTTGCACTCTATGGCTTTAACACCATCAGGCGGGTCAACCAAGTTCCAAACTTGATTGTCTCCCATGGACTCTATTTCGGATTGCATGGCACTCTGCCATTTTTCGGAGTCTGGGTCCATCATTGCTTCTGCATATGTCGCAGGCTCATCATTGTCCAACAATAATATTTCCCGCATTTCGCGGAGCCTTGGCGACCTTCGTGGTTGTGGCGGTGCTTCTCTTGCCATGGGTATCTCAACTTGTTCTGCTACGTTAGCATCACTCATTGATTCTTGCCCGATTGGCTCATCTTGAACTTCTTCAAGATGCACTGTCTTTCCACTCTTTTCTCCTTTGAGAAACTCTTTCTCTAGGAAAACCCCGTTCCGAGCGACAAACACTTTGCCTTCTGATCGGTTGTAGAAATAATATCCCAAAGTTTCCTTTGGATATCCCACGAAAATGCACTTATCCGACTTGGGTGTGATCTTGTCCGACTGCAGTCGCTTGACAAACACTTCACATCCCCAAATCTTTAGAAAAGACAAACTAGGAACCTTTCCAGTCCATATCTCATATGGTGTCTTAACTACGGATTTAGATGGTACCCTATTTAGTGTGAAAGCTGCTGTTTCTAGAGCGTATCCCCAAAATGACAACGGTAGGTCCGACTGGCTCATCATTGATCGAACCATGTCTAACAAAGTTCGATTACGTCGCTCGGACACACCGTTTCTCTGAGGTGTTCCAGGCGGCGTAAGTTGTGGAACAATTCCGCAACTCTTTAGATGATTGCTAAACTCGTGGCTCAAATACTCGCCTCCACGATCAGATCGTAAGGCCTTAATTTTCTTGCCACGCTGATTTTCAACTTCATTCTGAAATTCCTTGAACTTTTCAAAGGTTTCAGACTTGTGCCTCATCAAGTAGACATAGCCATATCTACTAAAATCATCAGTGAAAGTTATGAAGTATTGGAATCCTCCTCTAGCCGTCGTGCTCATTGGTCCGCATACATCACTATGTACGAGTTCCAACAAGTCTACTACTCTCTCAGGAAATCCTGTGAAAGGCGTCTTGGTCATCTTGCCTAGCAAGCAAGCCTCACATGTCTCGTATGATTCAAAATCAAACGAAGTTAGAAGTCCATCAGAATGGAGCTTCTTCATGCGCTTTTCACTTATATGACCCAAACGACAATGCCACAAGTAGGTAGGACTCAAATCATTAGGCCGAGGCCTTTTAGCACTTACATTACAGACAGGTGAACCATCAAGATTTAAAACAAACAATCCATTCACAATGGGTGCAAAAGCCATAAACATATTATTCTTAGAGATCACACAACCATTGTTTTCACTCGCAAATGAATAACCATCCCTCATCAAACATGAAGGAGACAAAATGTTTCGACTTAAACTAGGAACAAAATAACAATTATTCAACTCCATAATAAATCCTGACGGGAGGTGGAGTTGCATCGTCCCGACGGTCAAAGCAGCAACTCTTGCATTATTGCCCACGCGGAAATCAACTTCTCCTCTTTCCACGCTTCTACTTCTTATCATTCCCTGCATCGAATTGCAAATGTGAGCAACCGATCCGGTATCAAATACCCAAGAATTAATAACTGTATCAGCGAGAAATATGTTGTCTATAACATTAACAACAAGCGTACCTGAGGTAGAAGTACTCTTACTTCCGCCGTTCTTCAACGAAGCTAGGTACTGCTTGCAGTTTCTCTTCCAGTGACCAAGTTCATGACAGTAAAAGCACTCTTTATCTGGAGCAGGTCCAGCTTTAGCCTTGGGCGCTGGGTTTCGCTTGGACACTCCAGCCTTACCCTTCTTCTTCCAAGAATTGCCCTTCTTCTTGAAGGTAGGCTTGTTCTGTACAGCCATCACATGGCTGGTACTAGCGCTTTTCTTAATGTCTACCTCTGCTGTCTTGAGCATACCACACAGCTCACTCAGACCCTTCTCCGTCCCATGCATATGGTAGTTCGAGATGAAGTTCCCATAGCTAGGCGGAAGAGATGAGAGAATGAAGTCAGTGGCCAACTCTTTGCCCAGTGGGAAGCCTAGCTTCTCCAATCGCTGAGTGTAACCAACCATCTTGATTACATGTGGTCCTACTACTGCGCCTTCTGCTAACTTGCACTCCAGAAAGGCTTTGGACACATTGAACCTTTCGGTCCTAGCCTGTGTCTGGAACATGTCCTTGAGCGCCACGATCATATCGTAAGCCTCATGGTTTGTTTCGAACTGCATCTGCAGCTCGGGTTCCATGCAAGCAAGCATAAGGCAGCTTACTTCAAGGTTAGCATCACATGCTTTCTTGTAAGCATTCTTAGCAGCAGCGGGTGCATCCTCAGCAGGTTCTTCTGGTAGTGGGTTGTCTAGAACATCTTCCTTTTTCTCAGCCCTGAGAACAATTCTCAGGTTGCGGATCCAATCCGAGTAGTTTGTTCCATTCAACTTGTCCTTCTCAAGGACCGAACGCAAAGCAAACGATGTGGTGGTGTTGCTAGGTGCCATTTAATCTACAACAAAAGTAATGCAAAAATACACTAAGACAAACATATCCATGATAGAGCAAATTACATTAAACTATTTTAACAGAATCTACTCCCACTAAAATCAATATCCCTCTATTGAAACTTAGTGATTCAGGATCCACAACTAACAAGTCTACTAGTGAGCTTTAGCATCACCGCTAGCAAACGAGGTAGATCGGTAAGCAACTTTTGCTAATCATATCACATATGACTCCTGTTGTTGGGTGACATCTCCATGTCTCGGCGCCCAACCTTTATGCCCCAAGGTCCTTAACCGTTAAGATGACCTTGTTAAGCAAACCAACCCTTATGCATGTAAGTGTCCGACACAAACCCGTCTAGTCAAGGAAAACTAGTGGCACCCTAATTTCATAGACCCACCACTAATTGTACAAGACATGGGACGGTGCAAGTTCTAGTTGGGAGGGCATACTAACTTAAAATTTGCGAGGGATCGTTCTACTTCTAACATCACAGCATGCAGAAAGTAAAACATAAATCAGAATAGCATTCACACAGTTGTGACACAGTATGGCCCGTTTTTCATATGGTGATCTCCATCTCCATTGATCCTGTTCACCATGGTGATCTCCATCTCCATGTTCCATGTGCGCCATCCTCCTGGTGATGAGTCCTCCAAGAACTAGACCATGCTATTACGCCTAATAGCTAGTAAAGAATCTAGTAATGAAGATTACATAGTTGCTTGGATCATCACAGATTGGTACGCAGACCATTAATTACAATAAAGTGACAACACATATGGCTCCTGCCGTGTTGCCGTACGCGCGACACGCAGGTCACGAATTAGTTACACACATGCATCACATACACAAGGGGGCCATACTGATCACAAGATACATGCATACATCCTGCAAAATAGAGTTAGGCGTCCTAACGTTCCAAACTTCGGAGGCCCGAAACTCCATCTTCCAAGCCGAATTTGGGAAATCTAATTTCGCCGAAAACGGCAAAGCGGTTGAAATTCACGTGTAACTTTTTCTGTAGATCAATTTTCGTATAGAAATCGCCCCGATCCGAGATCGTACCGAAAAGTTACGGCTGATTTACCGAAGCATGCGCATACGGCAAAATCCCGACCTCGGCAGTAGATCACATCTACCATTGCACATCTAATGCGCCTGGCGTATGACCCTGGATCTCGATTTGACCAATCATATTGATCTTCCCTCACTGCAATTGGATTTACGTGTATCACTTAACTCCGATGGCGGAAACCGACCGGTAGGAGTATGTCGTTACACTACCATTGCAGCAAGGGCACGAAATCAGGACATAGATCAAACAGAGAACTCGCATATCTCCATATGCACACATCCCGAATCCAAAACTAAGCAGCTACGGCTCTGATACCACTGAAGAGATACGAGGTAGGCTACGCTAGCGCAAAACAAAATTTCTACCGCGTATAACCAGGAAGAACTGCCGTATAAGGATCACGGGATTACCACTCGACGCACTACTGGTGCGGAAGATGTAGATATGCGTCGGTGCAGTGAAGACGATCATGTAGTCGTACGTAGTCGATCACGTCCAGCAGCTCCTCAGCAGCTCGTCCACGTGCACAGCAAGATCGCCTCCGGTGCCGCGGCTCGTCGTCGGCTCGTCGTGGCTCGTCGGCGGCTCGTCGATGGCTCGTCCAAGTGCTGCAGGCGCAACACCTCCAAGGTATCCACACGTGCAGGGAGGAAGCGTCGCAAGCCGGATTGCTAGATCCGCGAGTTGCAACAGGCGAGGGCGTGGGAGGCGCGGCAAGAGTGTTCAGCCAAAAGGTGTAAAACCCTAGGGCGCCCCCACCCCTCTATTTATAGGGGTTCCTGATGGGCCTCTGGATCCGAGGCCCATTAGTACTCCTAAACCTAATCCAACTCGGATCAGATCCGAATTGGGCTTCCAGCCCCTTAAGTGTGTGACCCTTTGGGTTCGGATACGTATAGACATGGCCCGAGTACTCCTACTCGGCCCAATAGTCGGTAGCGGCCTCTAGCAAGACGTGCCAACTCCTATACGCACACGAAGATCATATCAGACGAACCATCACAACATAATATACATGCTATTCCCTTTGCCTCACGATATTTGGTCTAGCTTCAAGCCGACCGCTCTTTCTCGATCCTGTGATTCGGAATCCCTTTGTAGGTTAACTCTTAACCGTACGTAGCATGGCCATGCATTTTCTGATCCGATCACTCGAGGGGCCCAGAGATATCACTCTCAATCAGAGAGGGGCAAATCCCATCTTGATTGACCATGTCTCATAGCATGCTTCTTGACAAACCCGAAAGCTACCTTTATAACTACCCTGTTACGGCGTAGCGTTTGATAGCCCCTAAGTAGGTCGATCCACATCTAGAATACATGCGACAATCTCAGGTCTAAGGACAAAGCGTATATGTTGTTTAAAGAGAGAACTACTTCTCGTGTTGGGTCAGTCCTAACACATGTCTCCACATGTGTCCACATTATTAGTTCAACATCTCCATGTCCATGACTTGTGAAACATAGTCATCAACTAATACATGCGCTAGTCTAATATTCATGTGTGTCCTCACATGAACTCCGACTAGGGACAACTTTAGAATAACCATACAAGTAAAGAGTTTCACATACAATTCACATAATTGCAAATCAATTCAAGTAGCCTTTAATGGATATTCAATGAACACAGTATACAAATCATGGATACAAATGGAATATCATCATCTCTATGATTGCCTCTAGGGCATACCTCCAACAAATGAGAACAGTCGCACTCTTAGAGCATCTTGTGCAGCAGCTTCCCTGCACTGGATGATGAACCTATTCACATGCTCCACCATTGACGTGTCATCCAGGCCCGAGAACTTGGCGAAGTCGGGGACATTGTACCGGTAAGGAAACAGTAATAGGTCATAAGCAGGTGGGTATGGTGTCTTGTACGTGTAGGTCTGTACTCTTGGTTTCAGCCCAAACTGATCCTGAATCACCTCTACTATTCTCGCGGTCCAATGCACTTGCTGCTGATGTATGACCGGTTGAGGAATCTGCATGTGCTGCTGGCCTTGTGGTGTTGCAATCGGGTGATAGGCAGGCATGTGATATGGGTCTTGTGGCTGGATTATCGGCTGAGGAGCCGATGGCTGATGTAGCACAGGATCAACGTGATGTGGCGGGTCTGCCGTTTCTTCGTACAATACCAGTGGAGCCGCAGTCCTAAGGGTTTCTGGAGCCCCTGCCCCCCTGCCGATTTCTGTAGTAGGTTGTGGGTACTATGTTACTGTCGGCCGAGGGGCTGATTGGAAGAACGCCTACACTGGAGATTTTCCATAACTTGTTGACGGGTCTAGATCAGCAGGCGTTGTGGCTGCTCCCCACGGTGCCAAGTTTGGAAATGGCGGT
This sequence comes from Setaria italica, assembly GCF_000263155.2. Taxonomy (NCBI): domain Eukaryota; kingdom Viridiplantae; phylum Streptophyta; class Magnoliopsida; order Poales; family Poaceae; genus Setaria; species Setaria italica. The sequence continues at coordinate 6,950,831 of NC_028456.1, read as the reverse complement.
TGCGCGGGGAGAATTGGTGAAGGGTAAAATGGCGTTCATGCTTGACAGAGCATTGTGCCGCTGTACCCTAGGGGTATTGAAGTGTTGTACCCTCAGCTTTGCATCTGCATCGGCTGCAAAACCGAATGGGACATGTTTGGCACCGTTGGGAAACCTCTTGTTGGTGCCACGATGGGAGGAGCATAGGCCGGTCCCTGATACCCTTGAGCTGCGCCGTTGACCATGGAGCTAACGAAGGCATTGTATACAGTGTTCGTCATCACCTTGGACTGGTCGATCATAGCTTGATAGACCGACTGTTGTATGATATCAGACATCTTTCCTGAGTCCTTGGCGACGGTGATGTGGCGGGGAGTTAGAAGAGGAGCTTTCTTGACAGTCTCCTTGCTTCTGGTACGACTAAAGGATTGCAAGCAAGTCTTCCTGTATTCTTCTAGAGCCCTTGCCACTTCTTCCTTCTGGTCATCCTTGAGATCTGCTTCAGTAATTTCGATGACGTTATCTTCGGAGACCTCAGCAGCCTTTGACATGTTGAATGTTGTTTGGTCCCACCGGGTGTGCCAAAAGTGAGTTGGTGCTGAAAATCGGCCTATGATCCTTAGCGTCGGACACACGACCCGGGAGAATCTGCTTAACTCCTGTTTGGGTTATCGCCCTGGTGTGGTTCGTGCAGCGTGCCAGTCAATCTGACCTGTTCATTGACAAGGAAACAAAAGTATTAAATTCCAGGGGCTCCGATCGGCTAAAGTTTCGATCTGTCTTTAAAAGCGTATCGGTGAATCGGCCGATTTACTGTAGAGGTGACCAGCTATAAAACAGCCGATACCGTGTAGCGATTGTAAAGAAAAGCTACTAGAGCAAACTAAACAACGCTAGAGAAGCAACACTTAGGATAGATCTAATCGGCTGTATGATAACAAAGAACGAAAGCAATAAAAGTTGACAGTTCATACCTCAAGCTGGATAACTGATGATAAAAACTAAAATAATAGGTAAGACCTACGATTCTAGTTGATATCGATAACTGGTGAATAAATCTAAACGAAACAACAGTGATGCACACGAAGTTAAAGCCTAGATATTACTCGATAAGCGGAACTTACAGAATCGGCCGGAGATCGTGTCGATGCAGCCCTGCCAACCCGTACGAACTTGTGAAGAAAAAAAGGTGTTTTGGCGAAGTCGCGACTTGAAAGTAAAGTATGAGGAAAGAGTAGATTTGTTTTATTGATTGATGTATTGTCTTTTTACAAACCTCTAGAGGTGGCTATTTATAGCCTGTTACAACTGATTTCCTAACCGACTAGGATCTATGTCTAATTTTAAACGATAACAAATATCTACAAACACAACTCGTATCGGAGTTCGTTACTATCTCCCCACGGGCCAATCCCCTTCTTCAGCTAATCTTCTTCCTGGCCCACCTTAGGCCTATGCTAGCCAAGCTGCTCCAGCTCCCAATCGGCCAACCTTCATCGACTCCTTTTGCTAGTCGGCCTAAATACTGTAGCTTCAATCGATCGATTCCTAACTGTAGCTTCTAGCCTACCGTATTGGCCCACCTTTCTCCTTCTTTTATGCCGATTCAAAACACATGTCAAAATCCGGTGTCAACAAAAGGTCAATTGGTGAAGCATTCACGAGGTGACCTTTGAATCCCGCGCGTCTTCTTAGCGTCTGTGCAGTCCTCACTAAATCGGTCGTAACTCCTTATTTGGAGGTCCAATGGACATGTGGTTCATTTCGTTCCATCAAGTACTCAGTCATCTCCATAGCTATCGGGAATCAAGAGTTATGACTGATTCTGAGGGATGTCGGTACCCCACAGATCCCCACTGACCAAGATACTGGCCGAACCTAACAAGTGGGCCTACCTGACGAAGATGTGCGGGTCGAGGACATGAAGTTACTTGGAGTACACGTCAAGGCAACTAGACAGTCCAAATCTGCCCGGATATCGTGGGACGCGTATTGTAATCTGACTTGGATTACCTTTCATGTAATTCTCGAGTAGATTAAGTTCAAACCAACTTGTAACTCTTGGTCATCAGCCTATATAAGGTGGCCAAGGGAGCCTCCCAAGACAATCAGATCAATCTTGACCAATACAATCCAATAAACAGGACGTAGGGTATTACTCTTCGGAGGCCCGAACCTGTCTAAAACCCTCATGTCTCCTTCATATTCTTGTGATCACCTTCTAGTTCTTGGTTTCGCAATCATCCTCACCTACAAATCAACCACTTAGGTAACCCCCTGGTGGACTGTCGGGCTTATAAATCCGACAGTTGGTGTGCCAGGTAGGGGTGGTTGCGAGATCCTTTTTGTGACCTCGATGGCATCCCATCCCTGCGTAGTTTTTCCTGAGAGTATGAGGGACCTCCTCGCCAACGTGGTCCAGATTCAATTCGGGACCATGCCGGTGGATTCTGATCCAACCGCTTTTTCCATCAATTCAGCAGTTCCCGCTGACTCGGTGACTCCCATCGACTCGGCGGCTTCCGCCAACTTGGCGTATAGCACCAGCTTGGCTCCCATCGGATCTGTTCTAGCAAGATAAGTTCTCCACCCAAGGATCGTCATGCTGCTTGCCTACCAAGTCAACAAACACTCTCTCTAAGAAGATTCTAGATCTACTCATTGGCGAACACCCACCCATGCCCTCTGACCTGATCACGGGGCTAGATCGCATCAGTAGCACTATTGCTAAATGCATAGAGTTGTCTAAGGCGGCATTGGGCGAAACTAGGTTGGCGCAGGGTCCGTCTCACGTCCCCTTTGGCCTACGGAACTCGGCCACCAAGTACTCCGCCACACTCGATCATGTTTTTCGGACTGTGGTGAATTCTGGGTGCCTCACAATTGGGATACGAGGTAGGCTACGCTAGTGCAAATCAAAAAAATTTCTGCCGCGTAAACTAGGAAAACAGTCGTTCAGTGTGTGACCCTATGGGTTTGAATACGTATAGACATGGCCCGAGTACTCCTACTCGGCCCAATAGTCGGTAGCGGCCTCTAGCAAGACGTGCCAACTCCTATACACACACGAAGATCATATCAGACTAACCTTCACAACATTATGTACATGCTATTCCCTTTGCCTCACGATATTTGGTCTAGCTTCAAGCCGACCGCTCTTTCTCGATCCTATGATTCGGAATCCCTTTGTAGGTTAACTCTTAACCGTACGTAGCATGGCCATGCATTTTGAGATCCAATCACTCGAGGGGCCCAGAGATATCACTCTCAATCAGAGAGGGGCAAATCCTATCTTGATTGACCATGTCTCACAGCATGCTTCTTGACAAACCCGAAAGCTATGTTTTTAACTACCCTGTCACGGTGTAGCGTTTGATAGCCCCTAAGTAAGTCAATCCACATCTTGAGTACATGCGACAATCTCAGGTCTAAGGACAAAGCGTACATGTTGTGTAAAGAGAGAACTACTTCTCATGTTGGGTCAGTCCTAGCACATGTCTCCACATGTGCCTACATTATTAGTTTGACATGTCCATGTCCATGACTTGTGAAACATAGTCATCAACTAATACATGTATTAGTCTAATATTCATGTGTGTCCACACATGAACTCCGACTAGGGACAACTTTTATAATAACCATTGAAGTAAAGAGTTCCACATACAATTCACATAATTGCAGATCAATTCAAATAGCCTTTAATGGATATTCAATAAACACAATATACAAGTCATGGATACAATCACATATCATCATCTCTATGATTGCCTCTAGGGCATACCTCCAACAGTCTCCCACTTGCACTAGAGTCAATCTAGAATATATTTAATACCCATAGCTCTTATGTGCGCATCATGCTTAGACTACGGGAGAGGCTTTATCAACGGATCAGAAATATTCAAATCCATTTGTATGTTGCATTTCTTGATCTCACCCTGATTAACGAAGTCTCTAATGAGATGAAATCGCCGCATAACGTGTTTGTTCTTCTGGTGATTCCTTGGCTCCTTTGCTTGCGCAATTGCCCCATTATTATCACAGTAGAGATTCAATGGGCTGGACGCATTTGGGAACACACCAAGCTCAATGAAACATCCTCCTTCAAGGCTTCCGAAGCCGCGATGTACTCGGCTTCTGTTGTAGAATCGGCAACCGTCTCCTGCTTGGAACTCTTCCAACTAAGAGCACCACCATTTAGCATGAACAAAAATCCTGATTGTGACTTTGAATCATCTCTCTCGGTTTGGAAATTAGCATCAGTGTAACCTGTTACAACGAGCTCCTCCTCACCTCCATAGACGAGGAACATATCTTTAGTCCTTCTTAAGTACTTAAGAATGTTTTTCACCGCTGTCCAGTGACTCTCACCCGGATCAGACTGGTGTCTGCTTGTCATACTTAGCGCATATGAAATATCTGGGCAAGTACTTATCATTGCATACATGATAGATCCAATAGCCGAGGCATATGGCACTCTACTCATGCGATCCCGCTCATTAGCAGTCGAAGGACACTGAGTCTTGCTGAGATGTATGCCATGTGACATAGGCAAGAACCCTTTCTTCACCTCTTCCATGCTGAACCACTTCAACACTTTGTCAATGTAAGTATCTTGGCTTAATCCTATAAGCCTTCTCGATCTATCTCTATGGATCTTAATGCCCAGAATATATGCCGCTTCCCCTAAGTCCTTTATCGAAAAACTATTTTTTACTGAAGTCTTTACGGACTCAAGCATAGGAATGTTATTTCCAATCAGCAATATGTCATCCACATATAAGATTAGAAATACTACAGAGCTCCCACTAACTTTCTTGTAAACTCTTCTTCGTTCTTGGTGAAGTCAAACCCTTTGACCACTTCATCAAAACAAATGTTCCAACTCCTAGATGCTTGCTTCAATCCATAAATGGATCTCTGAAGCTTGCATACTTTTCAAGCATTTTTCGGATCGACAAAACCCTCAGGCTATATCATATACACATCCTCAGCTAGGTTTCCATTCAGGAAAGCTGTCTTGACGTCCATCTGCCATATCTCATAATCAAAATATGCAGCTATAGCTAGAATAATCCGAATGGACTTAAGCATCACTACGGGCGAGAAGGTCTCATCATAGTCAACTCCTTAAACTTGTCGAAAACCTTTTGCGACAAGTCGTGCTTTATAGATGTGAACATTTCCATCCATGTCCTTTTTCTTCTTATAGATCCACTTGCACTCTATGGCTTTAACACCATCAGGCGGGTCAACCAAGTTCCAAACTTGTTTGTCTCCCATGGACTCTATTTTGGATTGCATGGCACTCTGCCATTTTTCGGAGTGTGGGTCCATCATTGGTTCTGCATATGTCGCAGGCTCATCATTGTCCAATAATAATATTTCCTGCATTTCGCGGAGCCTTGCCGACCTTCGTGGTTGTGGCAGTGCTTCTCTTGCCATGGGTATTGTCGGGCATACTCCCCAGGCCCACGAGTAGACCTTGGATGGCCCACTAAGGGATGTACTCGGACAAGATCTGAACAAGGATAGGCGTATCCTTCTCGGACTAGTCTTGTATGTTTATGGAAAACTACTCGGGCCAATACCGAGTAGAACTTTGTAATAGTACTCGACTAGGACTCAGACTTGTAACCCTGCCCTCCTGCGTATATAAGGCCGGGCAGGGACCCTCCTCAGGACAACTCCAATTCATCAATCCCCAAGATCAATACAAACCAACACACAGGACGTAGGGTATTACGCGATCTAAGCGGCCCGAACCTGTCTAAATCGTGTTCCTTGCGTCACCATTGATTCCTTGATTCTCGACGACCCTTACCGCATAAAAGACCACCTAGGGTACCCCCTAGGCGGGTTGTCGGTCTAAAACATCGACAGCTGGCGTGCCAGGTAGGGGGGCTCGTCGAGTTTCTCAGCGTGAACTCAATGGCGAAAGTCATCATCAGGCCTGTCTTCTTCATCGAAGCCGGCACCACCTTTGTTTTTGGATCCTGGCTTTGCGTCACCGAAGGCTCGGGATCATTCCGGCGTCAGATCATCGACATTCACGAGAAGAAACCAGAAGATTTGACTAGAAAAAATCAAGATTTCAAAGTCAACGAGCTCGAGTTTGACTACGCGTCGGATCCGACTTCCCCTCGGACTACTCCAACTCCCCGCTCAGGGGTCGAGCGTAGCCGACCCCAGGACTCAAGGTCGGGCGAAGCGGAGCTTCACTGGGGGTCGGGCGAGGCGGAGCTACTCTTCCAAAGGGTCGGGCTCCGCCGACCCCAGGACTCAAGGTCGGGCTAAGCGTAGCTTCACTCGGGGTCGGGCGAGGCGGAGCTACTCTTCCAAAGGGTCGGGGTCCGCCGACCCCAGGACTCAGGGTCGAGCGAAGTGGAGCTTCACTCGGGGTCGGGCGAGGCGGAGCTACTCTTCCAAAGGGTCGGGCTCCGCCGACCCCAGGATTTAGGGTCGTACTCGCCTCGGATTCAACGACCCCAGTCAGCATCCAAATCGGTTTCGACTTCAACGCGGTTCCCGCACGGACTCCGCAACGCAACCAAAGTCCACCAAAGTTTTCTTGATCAAACCCGAGTCGACCTCGGGCATGAAGATGTTGACTCTGACTCATCCTACTCACCAGAGATATCATTATCTGGTCCAGCCCAAGGGTTGGTAATAACTTCGACATCTCAAGGCAGATTCATCCACTGGCCGGGATTGCGACCATCTCTTCTCGACCGTGACTACGACTCACGCCTTGTCGCCCATATAGACAACCTACCATTTGAAGAAGGTGTTCCACTCACTTCCAACTGCGAAGAAAGTTACACAGAGATTGCAACATCAAGCTCCGGAAGCTACTACCCGGACAGGGAGGTACTTGTTATTACTCAGAATAACATCCCGGGTACTAGCCAGAAATAATATCCCAAAGTTTCCTTTGGATATCCCACGAAAATGCACTTATCCGACTTGGGTGTGATCTTGTCCGACTGAAGTCGCTTGACAAACACTTCACATCCCCAAATCTTTAGAAAAGACAAACTAGGAACCTTTCCAGTCCATATCTCATATGGTGTCTTAACTACGGATTTAGATGGTACCCTATTAAGTGTGAAAGCTGCTGTTTCTAGAGCGTATCCCCAAAATGACAACGGTAGGTCCGACTGGCTCATCATTGATCGAACCATGTCTAACAAAGTTCGATTACGTCGCTCGGACACACCATTTCTCTGAGGTGTTCCAGGCGGCGTAAGTTGTGGAACAATTCCGCAACTCTTTAGATGATTGCTAAACTCGTGGCTCAAATACTCGCCTCCACGATCAGATCGTAAGGCCTTAATTTTCTTGCCACGCTGATTTTCAACTTCATTCTGAAATTCCTTGAACTTTTCAAAGGTTTCAGACTTGTGCCTCATCAAGTAGACATAGCCATATCTACTAAAATCATCAGTGAAAGTTATGAAGTATTGGAATCCTCCTCTAGCCGTCGTGCTCATTGGTCCGCATACATCACTATGTACGAGTTCCAACAAGTCTACTGCTCTCTCAGGAAATCCTATGAAAGGCGTCTTGGTCATCTTGCCTAGCAAGCAAGCCTCGCATGTCTCGTATGATTCAAAATCAAACGAAGTTAGAAGTCCATCAGAATGGAGCTTCTTCATGCGCTTATCACTTATATGACCCAAACGACAATGCCACAAGTAGGTAGGACTCAAATCATTAGGCCGAGGCCTTTTAGCACTTACATTACAGACAGGTGAACCATCAAGATTTAAAACAAACAATCCATTCACAATGGGTGCAAAAGCCATAAACATATTATTCTTAGAGATCACACAACCATTGTTTTCACTCGCAAATGAATAACCATCCTTCATCAAACATGAAGGAGATAAAATGTTTCGACTTAAACTAGGAACAAAATAACAATTATTCAACTCCATAATAAATCCTGACGGGAGGTGGAGTTGCATCGTCCCGACGGTCAAAGCAGCAACTCTTGCATTATTGCCCACGCGGAAATCAACTTCTCCTCTTTCCACGCTTCTACTTCTTATCATTCCCTGCATCGAATTGCAAATATGAGCAACCGATCCGGTATCAAATACCCAAGAATTAATAACTGTATCAGCGAGAAATATGTTGTCTATAACATAAACAACAAGCGTACCTGAGGTAGAAGTACTCTTACTTCCGCCGTTCTTCAAGGAAGCTAGGTACTGCTTGCAGTTTCTCTTCCAGTGACCAAGTTCATGACAGTAAAAGCACTCTTTATCTGGAGCAGGTCCAGGTCCAGCTTTAACCTTGGGCGGTGGGTTTGGCTTGGATGTTCCAGCCTTGCCCTTCTTCTTCCAAGAGTTGCCCTTCTTCTTAAAGCTGGGCTTGTTCTGTATCGCCATCACATGGCTGGTACTAGCGCTTTTCTTTATGTCAGCCTCTGCTGTTTTAAGCATGCCACACAGCTCATTCAGACCCTTCTCCGTCCCATGCATATGGTAGTTCGAGATGAAGTTCCCATAGCTAGCCGGAAGAGATGAAAGAATGAAATCAGTGGCCAACTCTTGGCCCAGTGGGAAGCCTAGCTTCTCCAACCGTTGAGTGTAACCAACCATCTTGATTACGTGTGGTCCTACTGCTGCGCCTTCTGCTAGCTTGCTCTCAACAAAGGCCTTAGACACATTGAACCTTTCGGTCCTAGCCTGTGTCTGGAACATGTCCTTGAGCGCCACGATCATATCGTAAGCCTCATGGTTTGTTTCGAACTGCATCTGCAGCTCGGGTTCCATGCAAGCAAGCATAAGGCAGCTTACTTCAAGGTTAGCATCACATGCTTTCTTGTAAGCATTCTTAGCAGCAGCGGGTGCATCCTCAGCAGGTTCTTCTGGTAGTGGGTTGTCTAGAACATCTTCCTTTTTCTCAGCCCTAAGAACAATTCTCAGGTTGCGGATCCAATCCGAGTAGTTTGTTCCATTCAACTTGTCCTTCTCAAGGACCGAACGCAAAGCAAACGATGTGGTGGTGTTGCTAGGTGCCATTTAATCTACAACAAAAGTAATGCAAAAATACACTAAGACAAACATATCCATGATAGAGCAAATTACATTAAACTATTTTAACAGAATCTACTCCCACTAAAATCAATATCCCTCTATTGAAACTTAGTGATTCAGGATCCACAACTAACAAGTCTACTAGTGAGCTTTAGCATCACCGCTAGCAAACGAGGTAGATCGGTAAGCAACTTTTGCTAATCATATCACATATGACTCCTGTTGTTGGGTGACATCTCCATGTCTCGGCGCCCAACCTTTATGCCCCAAGGTCCTTAACCGTTAAGATGACCTTGTTAAGCAAACCAACCCTTATGCATGTAAGTGTCCGACACAAACCCGTCTAGTCAAGGAAAACTAGTGGCACCCTAATTTCATAGACCCACCACTAATTGTACAAGACATGGGACGGTGCAAGTTCTAGTTGGGAGGGCATACTAACTTAAAATTTGCGAGGGATCGTTCTACTTCTAACATCACAGCATGCAGAAAGTAAAACATAAACAGAATAGCATTCACACAGTTGTGACACAGTATGGCCCGTTTTTCATATGGTGATCTCCATCTCCATTGATCCTGTTCACCATGGTGATCTCCATCTCCATGTTCCATGTGCGCCATCCTCCTGGTGATGAGTCCTCCAAGAACTAGACCATGCTATTACGCCTAATAGCTAGTAAAGAATCTAGTAATGAAGATTACATAGTTGCTTGGATCATCACAGATTGGTACGCAGACCATTAATTACAATAAAGTGACAACACATATGGCTCCTGCCGTGTTGCCGTACGCGCGACACGCAGGTCACGAATTAGTTACACACATGCATCACATACACAAGGGGGCCATACTGATCACAAGATACATGCATACATCCTGCAAAATAGAGTTAGGCGTCCTAACGTTCCAAACTTCGGAGGCCCGAAACTCTATCTTCCAAGCCGAATTTGGGAAATCTAATCTCGCCGAAAACGGCGAAGCGTTGAAATTCACGTGTAACTTTTTCTGTAGATCAATTTTCGTATAGAAATCGCCCCGATCCGAGATCGTACCGAAAAGTTACGGCTGATTTACCGAAGCATGCGCATACGGCAAAATCCCGACCCCGGCAGTAGATCACATCTACTATTGCACATCTAATGCGCCTGGCGTATGACCCTGGATCTCGATTTGACCAATCATATTGATCTTCCCTCACTGCAACTGGATTTACGTGTATCACTTAACTCCGATGGCGGAAACCGACCGGTAGGAGTATGTCGTTACACTACCATTGCAGCAAGGGCACGAAATCAGGACATAGATCAAACAGAGAACTCGCATATCTCCATATGCACACATCCCGAATCCAAAACTAAGCAGCTAAGGCTCTTGATACCACTGTTGGGATACGAGGTAGGCTACGGTAGCGTAAATCAAAATTTCTACCGCGTATAACCAGGAAGAACTGCCGTATAAGGATCACGGGATTACCACTCGACGCACTACTGGTGCGGAAGATGTAGATATGCGTCGGTGCAGTGAAGACGATCATGTAGTCGTACGTAGTCGATCACGTCCAGCAGCTCCTCAGCAGCTCGTCCACGTGCACAGCAAGATCGCCTCCGGTGCCGCGGCTCGTCGTCGGCTCGTCGTGGCTCGTCGGCGGCTCGTCGATGGCTCGTCCAAGTGCTGCAGGCGCAACACCTCCAAGGTATCCACACGTGCAGGGAGGAAGCGTCGCAAGCCGGATTGCTAGATCCGCGAGTTGCAACAGGCGAGGGCGTGGGAGGCGCGGCAAGAGTGTTCAGCCAAAAGGTGTAAAACCCTAGGGCGCCCCCACCCCTCTATTTATAGGGGTTCCTGATGGGCCTCTGGATCCGAGGCCCATTAGTACTCCTAAACCTAATCCAACTCGGATCAGATCCGAATTGGGCTTCCAGCCCCTTAAGTGTGTGACCCTTTGGGTTCGGATACGTATAGACATGGCCCGAGTACTCCTACTCGGCCCAATAGTCGGTAGCGGCCTCTAGCAAGACGTGCCAACTCCTATACGCACACGAAGATCATATCAGACGAACCATCACAACATAATATACATGCTATTCCCTTTGCCTCACGATATTTGGTCTAGCTTCAAGCCGACCGCTCTTTCTCGATCCTGTGATTCGGAATCCCTTTGTAGGTTAACTCTTAACCGTACGTAGCATGGCCATGCATTTTCTGATCCGATCACTCGAGGGGCCCAGAGATATCACTCTCAATCAGAGAGGGGCAAATCCCATCTTGATTGACCATGTCTCATAGCATGCTTCTTGACAAACCCGAAAGCTACCTTTATAACTACCCTGTTACGGCGTAGCGTTTGATAGCCCCTAAGTAGGTCAATCCACATCTAGAATACATGCGACAATCTCAGGTCTAAGGACAAAGCGTATATGTTGTTTAAAGAGAGAACTACTTCTCGTGTTGGGTCAGTCCTAACACATGTCTCCACATGTGTCCACATTATTAGTTCAACATCTCCATGTCCATGACTTGTGAAACATAGTCATCAACTAATACATGCGCTAGTCTAATATTCATGTGTGTCCTCACATGAACTCCGACTAGGGACAACTTTAGAATAACCATACAAGTAAAGAGTTTCACATACAATTCACATAATTGCAAATCAATTCAAGTAGCCTTTAATGGATATTCAATGAACACAGTATACAAATCATGGATACAAATGGAATATCATCATCTCTATGATTGCCTCTAGGGCATACCTCCAACAAATGAGAACAGTCGCACTCTTAGAGCATCTTGTGCAGCAGCTTCCCTGCACTGGATGATGAACCTATTCACATGCTCCACCATTGACGTGTCATCCAGGCCCGAGAACTTGGCGAAGTCGGGGACATTGTACCGGTAAGGAAACAGTAATAGGTCATAAGCAGGTGGGTATGGTGTCTTGTACGTGTAGGTCTGTACTCTTGGTTTCAGCCCAAACTGATCCTGAATCACCTCTACTATTCTCGCGGTCCAATGCACTTGCTGCTGATGTATGACCGGTTGAGGAATCTGCATGTGCTGCTGGCCTTGTGGTGTTGCAATCGGGTGATAGGCAGGCATGTGATATGGGTCTTGTGGCTGGATTATCGGCTGAGGAGCCGATGGCTGATGTAGCACAGGATCAACGTGATGTGGCGGGTCTGCCGTTTCTTCGTACAATACCAGTGGAGCCGCAGTCCTAAGGGTTTCTGGAGCCCCTGCCCCCCTGCCGATTTCTGTAGTAGGTTGTGGGTACTATGTTACTGTCGGCCGAGGGGCTGATTGGAAGAACGCCTACACTGGAGATTTTCCATAACTTGTTGACGGGTCTAGATCAGCAGGCGTTGTGGCTGCTCCCCACGGTGCCAAGTTTGGAAATGGCGGTTGCGCGGGGAGAATTGGTGAAGGGTAAAATGGCGTTCATGCTTGACAGAGCATTGTGCCGCTGTACCCTAGGGGTATTGAAGTGTTGTACCCTCAGCTTTGCATCTGCATCGGCTGCAAAACCGAATGGGACGTGTTTGGCACCGTTGGGAAACCTCTTGTTGGTGCCACGATGGGAGGAGCATAGGCCGGTCCCTGATACCCTTGAGCTGCGCCGTTGACCATGGAGCTAACGAAGGCATTGTATACAGTGTTCGTCATCACCTTGGACTGGTCGATCATAGCTTGATAGACCGACTGTTGTATGATATCAGACATCTTTCCTGAGTCCTTGGCGACGGTGATGTGGCGGGGAGTTAGAAGAGGAGCTTTCTTGACAGTCTCCTTGCTTCTGGTACGACTAAAGGATTGCAAGCAAGTCTTCCTGTATTCTTCTAGAGCCCTTGCCACTTCTTCCTTCTGGTCATCCTTGAGATCTGCTTCAGTAATTTCGATGACGTTATCTTCGGAGACCTCAGCAGCCTTTGACATGTTGAATGTTGTTTGGTCCCACCGGGTGTGCCAAAAGTGAGTTGGTGCTGAAAATCGGCCTATGATCCTTAGCGTCGGACACACGACCCGGGAGAATCTGCTTAACTCCTGTTTGGGTTATCGCCCTGGTGTGGTTCGTGCAGCGTGCCAGTCAATCTGACCTGTTCATTGACAAGGAAACAAAAGTATTAAATTCCAGGGGCTCCGATCGGCTAAAGTTTCGATCTGTCTTTAAAAGCGTATCGGTGAATCGGCCGATTTACTGTAGAGGTGACCAGCTATAAAACAGCCGATACCGTGTAGCGATTGTAAAGAAAAGCTACTAGAGCAAACTAAACAACGCTAGAGAAGCAACACTTAGGATAGATCTAATCGGCTGTATGATAACAAAGAACGAAAGCAATAAAAGTTGACAGTTCATACCTCAAGCTGGATAACTGATGATAAAAACTAAAATAATAGGTAAGACCTACGATTCTAGTTGATATCGATAACTGGTGAATAAATCTAAACGAAACAACAGTGATGCACACGAAGTTAAAGCCTAGATATTACTCGATAAGCGGAACTTACAGAATCGGCCGGAGATCGTGTCGATGCAGCCCTGCCAACCCGTACGAACTTGTGAAGAAAAAAAGGTGTTTTGGCGAAGTCGCGACTTGAAAGTAAAGTATGAGGAAAGAGTAGATTTGTTTTATTGATTGATGTATTGTCTTTTTACAAACCTCTAGAGGTGGCTATTTATAGCCTGTTACAACTGATTTCCTAACCGACTAGGATCTATGTCTAATTTTAAACGATAACAAATATCTACAAACACAACTCGTATCGGAGTTCGTTACTATCTCCCCACGGGCCAATCCCCTTCTTCAGCTAATCTTCTTCCTGGCCCACCTTAGGCCTATGCTAGCCAAGCTGCTCCAGCTCCCAATCGGCCAACCTTCATCGACTCCTTTTGCTAGTCGGCCTAAATACTGTAGCTTCAATCGATCGATTCCTAACTGTAGCTTCTAGCCTATCGTATTGGCCCACCTTTCTCCTTCTTTTATGCCGATTCAAAACACATGTCAAAATCCGGTGTCAACAAAAGGTCAATTGGTGAAGCATTCACGAGGTGACCTTTGAATCCCGCGCGTCTTCTTAGCGTCTGTGCAGTCCTCACTAAATCGGTCGTAACTCCTTATTTGGAGGTCCAATGGACATGTGGTTCATTTCGTTCCATCAAGTACTCAGTCATCTCCATAGCTATCGGGAATCAAGAGTTATGACTGATTCTGAGGGATGTCGGTACCCCACAGATCCCCACTGACCAAGATACTGGCCGAACCTAACAAGTGGGCCTACCTGACGAAGATGTGCGGGTCGAGGACATGAAGTTACTTGGAGTACACGTCAAGGCAACTAGACAGTCCAAATCTGCCCGGATATCGTGGGACGCGTATTGTAATCTGACTTGGATTACCTTTCATGTAATTCTCGAGTAGATTAAGTTCAAACCAACTTGTAACTCTTGGTCATCAGCCTATATAAGGTGGCCAAGGGAGCCTCCCAAGACAATCAGATCAATCTTGACCAATACAATCCAATAAACAGGACGTAGGGTATTACTCTTCAGAGGCCCGAACCTGTCTAAAACCCTCATGTCTCCTTCATATTCTTGTGATCACCTTCTAGTTCTTGGTTTCGCAATCATCCTCACCTACAAATCAACCACTTAGGTAACCCCCTGGTGGACTGTCGGGCTTATAAATCCGACAGTTGGTGTGCCAGGTAGGGGTGGTTGCGAGATCCTTTTTGTGACCTCGATGGCATCCCATCCCTGCGTAGTTTTTCCTGAGAGTATGAGGGACCTCCTCGCCAACGTGGTCCAGATTCAATTCGGGACCATGCCGGTGGATTCTGATCCAACCGCTTTTTCCATCAATTCAGCAGTTCCCGCTGACTCGGTGACTCCCATCGACTCGGCGGCTTCCGCCAACTTGGCGTATAGCACCAGCTTGGCTCCCATCGGATCTGTTCTAGCAAGATAAGTTCTCCACCCAAGGATCGTCATGCTGCTTGCCTACCAAGTCAACAAACACTCTCTCTAAGAAGATTCTAGATCTACTCATTGGCGAACACCCACCCATGCCCTCTGACCTGATCACGGGGCTAGATCGCATCAGTAGCACTATTGCTAAATGCATAGAGTTGTCTAAGGCGGCATTGGGCGAAACTAGGTTGGCGCAGGGTCCGTCTCACGTCCCCTTTGGCCTACGGAACTCGGCCACCAAGTACTCCGCCACACTCGATCATGTTTTTCGGACTGTGGTGAATTCTGGGTGCCTCACAATTGGGATACGAGGTAGGCTACGCTAGCGCAAATCAAAAAAATTTCTGCCGCGTAAACTAGGAAAACAGTCGTTCAGTGTGTGACCCTATGGGTTTGAATACGTATAGACATGGCCCGAGTACTCCTACTCGGCCCAATAGTCGGTAGCGGCCTCTAGCAAGACGTGCCAACTCCTATACACACACGAAGATCATATCAGACTAACCTTCACAACATTATGTACATGCTATTCCCTTTGCCTCACGATATTTGGTCTAGCTTCAAGCCGACCGCTCTTTCTCGATCCTATGATTCGGAATCCCTTTGTAGGTTAACTCTTAACCGTACGTAGCATGGCCATGCATTTTGAGATCCAATCACTCGAGGGGCCCAGAGATATCACTCTCAATCAGAGAGGGGCAAATCCTATCTTGATTGACCATGTCTCACAGCATGCTTCTTGACAAACCCGAAAGCTATGTTTTTAACTACCCTGTCACGGTGTAGCGTTTGATAGCCCCTAAGTAAGTCAATCCACATCTTGAGTACATGCGACAATCTCAGGTCTAAGGACAAAGCGTACATGTTGTGTAAAGAGAGAACTACTTCTCATGTTGGGTCAGTCCTAGCACATGTCTCCACATGTGCCTACATTATTAGTTTGACATGTCCATGTCCATGACTTGTGAAACATAGTCATCAACTAATACATGTATTAGTCTAATATTCATGTGTGTCCACACATGAACTCCGACTAGGGACAACTTTTATAATAACCATTGAAGTAAAGAGTTCCACATACAATTCACATAATTGCAGATCAATTCAAATAGCCTTTAATGGATATTCAATGAACACAATATACAAGTCATGGATACAATCACATATCATCATCTCTATGATTGCCTCTAGGGCATACCTCCAACAGTCTCCCACTTGCACTAGAGTCAATCTAGAATATATTTAATACCCATAGCTCTTATGTGCGCATCATGCTTAGACTACGGGAGAGGCTTTATCAACGGATCAGAAATATTCAAATCCATTTGTATGTTGCATTTCTTGATCTCACCCTGATTAACGAAGTCTCTAATGAGATGAAATCGCCGCATAACGTGTTTGTTCTTCTGGTGATTCCTTGGCTCCTTTGCTTGCGCAATTGCCCCATTATTATCACAGTAGAGATTCAATGGGCTGGACGCATTTGGGAACACACCAAGCTCAATGAAACATCCTCCTTCAAGGCTTCCGAAGCCGCGATGTACTCGGCTTCTGTTGTAGAATCGGCAACCGTCTCCTGCTTGGAACTCTTCCAACTAAGAGCACCACCATTTAGCATGAACAAAAATCCTGATTGTGACTTTGAATCATCTCTCTCGGTTTGGAAATTAGCATCAGTGTAACCTGTTACAACGAGCTCCTCCTCACCTCCATAGACGAGGAACATATCTTTAGTCCTTCTTAAGTACTTAAGAATGTTTTTCACCGCTGTCCAGTGACTCTCACCCGGATCAGACTGGTGTCTGCTTGTCATACTTAGCGCATATGAAATATCTGGGCAAGTACTTATCATTGCATACATGATAGATCCAATAGCCGAGGCATATGGCACTCTACTCATGCGATCCCGCTCATTAGCAGTCGAAGGACACTGAGTCTTGCTGAGATGTATGCCATGTGACATAGGCAAGAACCCTTTCTTCACCTCTTCCATGCTGAACCACTTCAACACTTTGTCAATGTAAGTATCTTGGCTTAATCCTATAAGCCTTCTCGATCTATCTCTATAGATCTTAATGCCCAGAATATATGCCGCTTCCCCTAAGTCCTTTATCGAAAAACTATTTTTTACTGAAGTCTTTACGGACTCAAGCATAGGAATGTTATTTCCAATCAGCAATATGTCATCCACATATAAGATTAGAAATACTACAGAGCTCCCACTAACTTTCTTGTAAACTCTTCTTCGTTCTTGGTGAAGTCAAACCCTTTGACCACTTCATCAAAACAAATGTTCCAACTCCTAGATGCTTGCTTCAATCCATAAATGGATCTCTGAAGCTTGCATACTTTTCAAGCATTTTTCGGATCGACAAAACCCTCAGGCTATATCATATACACATCCTCAGCTAGGTTTCCATTCAGGAAAGCTGTCTTGACGTCCATCTGCCATATCTCATAATCAAAATATGCAGCTATAGCTAGAATAATCCAAATGGACTTAAGCATCACTACGGGCGAGAAGGTCTCATCATAGTCAACTCCTTAAACTTGTCGAAAACCTTTTGCGACAAGTCGTGCTTTATAGATGTGAACATTTCCATCCATGTCCTTTTTCTTCTTATAGATCCACTTGCACTCTATGGCTTTAACACCATCAGGCGGGTCAACCAAGTTCCAAACTTGTTTGTCTCCCATGGACTCTATTTTGGATTGCATGGCACTCTGCCATTTTTCGGAGTGTGGGTCCATCATTGGTTCTGCATATGTCGCAGGCTCATCATTGTCCAATAATAATATTTCCTGCATTTCGTGGAGCCTTGCCGACCTTCGTGGTTGTGGCAGTGCTTCTCTTGCCATGGGTATTGTCGGGCATACTCCCCAGGCCCACGAGTAGACCTTGGATGGCCCACTAAGGGATGTACTCGGACAAGATCTGAACAAGGATAGGCGTATCCTTCTCAGACTAGTCTTGTATGTTTATGGAAAACTACTCGGGCCAATACCGAGTAGAACTTTGTAATAGTACTCGACTAGGACTCAGACTTGTAACCCTGCCCTCCTGCGTATATAAGGCCGGGCAGGGACCCTCCTCAGGACAACTCCAATTCATCAATCCCCAAGATCAATACAAACCAACACACAGGATGTAGGGTATTACGCGATCTAAGCGGCCCGAACCTGTCTAAATCGTGTTCCTTGCGTCACCATTGATTCCTTGATTCTCGACGACCCTTACCGCATAAAAGACCACCTAGGGTACCCCCTAGGCGGGTTGTCGGTCTAAAACATCGACAGCTGGCGTGCCACGTAGGGGGGCTCGTCGAGTTTCTCAGCGTGAACTCAATGGCGAAAGTCATCATCAGGCCTGTCTTCTTCATCGAAGCCGGCACCACCTTTGTTTTTGGATCCTGGCTTTGCGTCACCGAAGGCTCGGGATCATTCCGGCGTCAGATCATCGACATTCATGAGAAGAAACCAGAAGATTTGACTAGAAAAAATCAAGATTTCAAAGTCAACGAGCTCGAGTTTGACTACGCGTCGGATCCGACTTCCCCTCGGACTACTCCAACTCCCCGCTCAGGGGTCGAGCGTAGCCGACCCCAGGACTCAAGGTCGGGCGAAGCGGAGCTTCACTGGGGGTCGGGCGAGGCGGAGCTACTCTTCCAAAGGGTCGGGCTCCGCCGACCCCAGGACTCAAGGTCGGGCGAAGCGTAGCTTCACTCGGGGTCGGGCGAGGCGGAGCTACTCTTCCAAAGGGTCGGGGTCCGCCGACCCCAGGACTCAGGGTCGAGCGAAGTGGAGCTTCACTCGGGGTCGGGCGAGGCGGAGCTACTCTTCCAAAGGGTCGGGCTCCGCCGACCCCAGGATTTAGGGTCGTACTCGCCTCGGATTCAACGACCCCAGTCAGCATCCAAATCGGTTTCGACTTCAACGCGGTTCCCGCACGGACTCCGCAACGCAACCAAAGTCCACCAAAGTTTTCTTGATCAAACCCGAGTCGACCTCGGGCATGAAGATGTTGACTCTGACTCATCCTACTCACCAGAGATATCATTATCTGGTCCAGCCCAAGGGTTGGTAATAACTTCGACATCTCAAGGCAGATTCATCCACTGGCCGGGATTGCGACCATCTCTTCTTGACCGTGACTACGACTCACGCCTTGTCGCCCATATAGACAACCTACCATTTGAAGAAGGTGTTCCACTCACTTCCAACTGCGAAGAAAGTTACACAGAGATTGCAACATCAAGCTCCGGAAGCTACTACCCGGACAGGGAGGTACTTGTTATTACTCAGAATAACATCCCGGGTACTAGCCAGAACAGAACCCCCAGGCGATTAGCACAAGTCGACTACATCTCTAAAGATGAGTCTACAGCTGATGCCCCTCACAATGAAACTTCCGAACAGTGCAACAAACGAAGGGCACGCGATGCCACTCGAGCCGAGCGACGACAGTCGATGGCTACAAATATTCCTGTTACAAATCTTGAACGGGCTTTCAACGCAGTCCAGGCTCAGGAGCATAATACTCCACTCGCGGCTATCGCTTCAATCAACCTTTTAACGATATTGATGCCTCAAGATAAGGATAACGCAGCCACAGCTCACCTCGTGCGGCGTGGCAACGGACTAATCGCACAACTCGCAGAGCAAGCTTACAAGCTACTCGACAAAGAATCACCAATCCCGTCCGTTCCTCGCATTACATCGCATCAAGACGGAAGCAGGGGGGGCTGCAGATAAAAATGCCACCCCATGAAACGATGATGCAGTCAACCAACCCCGGCAACATAGCCAAGGTCCAAGCAAGCATAAAGCTCCTACTCGACAGAAGGATGTTGGTGAAGTCAACTGCACCAACTCGGTTAAAAGTATTCGCCCTACTCGGAAGGTCCGCGAGATGTCCAACTTCAGCGATCTACGAGAAATCCTTAACAGTCGGCGCGAACGAGAAGTCGACAGCTACAACCACTTTCCTGCTTTCACAAACCGGGTAATGAAAACAAAATTACCCGAAAAGTTCAAACCAACCGGCATTACCAAGTACGATGGCAAGCAAGACCTAGTTCAATGGCTACGCTGTTACTCGCTAGCCGTCCAAGCAGCCGGGGGTAACAATGACACTAAAGTCATTCATTTCCCCATATGCATGGAACCCGCACCACTGACTTGGCTCGAGTCACTCAAACCCAAGTCCATCGACTCTTGGGCAGACTTGAGAAAGGCTTTTACCAACAACTTCGCCGGCTCCATGGCTAGACCAGGCAACAAAATCGACTTAAGACAAATTAAGCAGAAAGAGGGCGAGACCCTGCGCGACTATCTGCGACGGTTCTTCGAAAAGAAGGCTACTATAGTGGACATCTCCGAAGCAGATGTCATTGAGTGCTTCCAAAACGGACTCTATGATCGATGAACATACCAAGACTTTGGTCGCCGACGACCAGCCGATGTCAAAGAACTCAAACTCATGGTGCAACAGTGGGCCGATGAAGAGGACAAAGAACGAGAACAATTCGGTTCCCACTGTAATCGCAGACGCGACAACATCCACAACAATGAAATAGATAAAACTCGGCATAACGATGCTCGGAACTCCTATCCGGGTAACCACAATCGCAAAAGGAAACCCGACAACACCGTTGCTGCCATGACCAATTCCGAAAAAAAGGGACATCGCAGATACGACGAAGGACCAACCTTCACGGAGCTACTCAAAAAGCAGTGCCCATGGCACCCGACTAGCAAGCACTCTGCAATAGACTGTTACAGCATGCGCCGAGTCATGCAAGACTTACCCGTACCACCAACTCCTGAAGAGTACGCCAAAAACAGAGATAAGGGTAAAAAAAAAGCCCGCAATGACGAAGATGAGGACAGCGATTTCCAACCAGCTTCAAAAACCGTCAACGTCATTTTTGGCGGCAGTCCTAGCACCGCATCCAAGCGAGCTAACAAACTCGTACTCAGGGAGATCATGGCCATCGAGCCGACGGACCCCACACCGCTAAAGTGGTCGGAAGTTCCAATTTCTTTCAGCAAAAAAGATCGATGGACAAAATTTTTAGAACCAGGCCGTTTTCCACTAGTCCTGGATCCAGGCTTACATGTTCAAAGTTAACCAAAGTACTCATCGACGGCGGGAGCGGCCTCAACGTTATTTTCACCAAAACATTAAGGAAAATGTGCCTCGACGTCACTGAAATGCTTACCCCAACGGATTCACCTTTCTGTGGCATTATGCCCGGAAACGCGGCCATACCACTGGGACAAGTTGTCCTTCCAGTCACCTTCAGAACTAAGGAACATTACCGCACCGAGTACATCAGATTTGAGGTCGCCGACTTCGAGACATCTTATCACGCTATACTCGGACGGCCAGCACTAGCCAAGTTTATGGCCATACCACATTATGTCTACCTGGTACTCAAAATGCCAGGTCCCAAAGGAGAGCTCACGCTACGAGGAGATCTCTGGAGATCCTACGAATGCGACACCGAAGTCGTGGAAATTGCTACGACTACTCAATCTCCTAGTCCCATACAGCAAATCTTCACAGCCTCAAAAAAGCTTCATCCAACTAAACTTGAGATCCCGGAAACCAAGTCAGGATCCACGAAAGTGAAACCTGCTAGTGAGCAAGACTTCAAGTCAGTCGACCTCCAGACCGGTGATCCTTCCAAGACAGCCCTCATCGGAACAGGGCTAGATCCTAAATAGGAATTCGCGCTCGTCAGTTTCCTTCGGGCTAACCATGATATCTTCGCTTGGAAGCCGGCTGACATGCCAGGTGTGCCCAAGGAACTTATCGAGCATTCCCTCAACGTCGATCCCAAAGCTACTCCAAAATGGCAACGACTACGCCGGTTTGCTTAGGACAGACGAGAAGCAATCAAAAAAGAGTTAGCCAAGCTACTCGCGGCAGGATTCATCAAGGAAGTCTTCCATCCTGACTGGCTCGCCAATCCTATGCTTGTTCGTAAGAAAAACAACGAATGGAGAATGTGTGTCGACTACACCGACCTCAACAAACACTGCCCGAAAGATCCTTTTGGGCTACCCAGGATTGATCAAGTAGTTGACTCCACCGCCAGGTGCGCCTTGCTATGCTTCCTCGATTGCTACTCCGGCTATCATCAGATAAGCCTCAAAGAGGAAGATCAAGCCAAAACAGCGTTCATCACGCCCTTTGGAGCTTTCTGCTACAAAACAATGTCCTTCGGACTAAAGAACGCAGGACCGACTTATCAAAGGGCCATACAGATGTGCTTTGAAAAACAACTTCATCGCAATGTCGAAGCTTATGTCGACGACGTCGTCGTCAAAACAAGGAACCGAGAGGAACTCATTGCTGACTTGGAGGAAACTTTCTCCAGTCTCCGTGCTTTCCGATGGAAACTCAATCCTACTAAGTGTGTCTTTGGAGTACCTTCTGGCAAACTACTCGGGTTCATCATTAGCCATCACAGCATTGAGGCCAACCCAAGAAGATATCTGCCATCACAAACATGCAGGCACCAGCCAGCATTAAGGATGTGCAGAAACTCACAGGCTACATGGCCGCTCTCAACCGGTTCATCTCGAGACTTGGAGAACGGGGACTACCCTTCTTAAAGCTTCTCAAATGCCAGGACAAGTTCAAATGGATGGAAGAGGCAGATAAGGCATTAACACAACTCAAAGACTTTCTGTCAAAGCCTCCTGTACTCACTGCTCCCTCGCCGAACGAAGACTTGCTCCTATACATCTCCGCTACTACTCATGTCGTCAGCACGGCAATAGTAGTCGGCGTCTGCCTGGATCATGTCCATAACATAGCAAGGCAACTTTCGTAGCTCCTCTAGCTCTAACTCCAACCTTGCAATTACACATTGGTCATTCCTAAGATTACTTACAGCAGCTTCTAAGCAATGTTCGGTTTCCTTGCACACTTCAGCTTCGTACGTTAGCTTCTGGAATACTGCATACTCACGCTTGACCACCGTGTCATGCTCCTACTTGAGGTTCCGTTTGAGCTTCTCCTCCCTCCTCATGGAATCTGTTTGTCCGACCAAGTCTGCATCAGTGCGACGATATCCAAGAAAAACATGATTTAACAAGTCGGCATAACATACCCATCAAGTTCGAAGTGAGGATCTCCTTCTCAAAAGCAAAGTCAATTTTGGCCTTTTGTAGGTCGGCCTTGAGGCGAGCATTGGAGTCCTTGCACTCCTTGAGGTTCCGCTGGAGTCTAGCTACTTGCATCGCGGAATCTGCATAACCAACACAGGATCGCATTAGCATCAAGGTTGTCAAAGCAAAAAATTGATTAAAACAGGTCAGCACACCATACCTTTCATGAGTCCATCATGCACTATCTTCTTGAGGTTCTATCAAGACAACTGGCTCTCGAGATATCCTTTTGCCTTCTTGAGCTTGGCCTCCAAGCGCTCTGCCTTTAGGCGATATTGCTTGGCATGATGGATCCTGTTTGCCCTCTTATGAGCACGCTCGGCCAAACCCTGCTTACATTCTAACAATCAGACCTCTGCAAAGAAACTGGATTTCAGATATAAGTCCTCCGGGTTGGTTGGCACACTTACGAATAACAACTCAAAAATCTCGGAGGATGACTACCGTAGCTTGGCAAGATCCTTCTTGTCCTGTGCTGCATCCCCTTGCAAGGTCAACCCCAGAGACGTCCAAGGTGTCAGAATCATTTACTCCATCCCAGGTGGACCTCTCAGGGAGTTGACCATCCCTGGGTGGCTCATCCTGCTGAAGCTCGTCCCTGGCATCCTCTTCAGCCTCCTTCTCGATCTCAGGGTCGATCATGACATCCTTATCTACCTCCTTCGTGACCTTGAGGTCGGCCATGGCATCTTCAGCAGCTTTGGAGCCAATCTCATCCTATTGCGGTGAGTCGGTGCAACCTCCATGACGTGACCATCATCACCAGTCCCAACCTCTATGGCTGGCGACTGCTCGACAGTGCGACCGCTGTGTTGGCATACGAGGTAGGCTACGCTAGCGCAAATCAAAATTTCTACCGCGTAAAACCAGGAATAACTGCCGTATAAGGATCACGGGATTACCACTCGACGCACTGCTGGTGCGGAAGATGTAGATATGCGTCGATGCAGTGAAGACGATCACGTAGTCGTACGTAGTCGATCAACGTAGTCGTACGTAGTCGATCACGTCAACGTCCAGCAGCTCCTCAGCAGTTCGTCCACGTGCAGCAAGATCGCCCCCGGTGCCGCGGCTCGTCGTTGGCTCATCGTGGCTCGTCGGTGGCTCGTCGGCGGCTCGTCCAAGTGCTGCAGGCGCAACACCTCCAAGGTATCCACACGTGCAGGGAGGAAGCGTCGCAAGCCGGACTGCTAGATCCGCGAGTTGCAACAGGCGAGGGCGTGGGAGGCGCGGCAGGTGTGTTTCGCCAAAAAAGGTGTAAACCCTAGGGCGCCCCCACCCCTCTATTTATAGAGGTTCCTGACGGGCCTCTAGGTCCGAGGCCCATTAGTACTTCTAAACCTAATCCAACTCGGATCAGATCCGAATTGGGCTTCCAGCCCCTTAAGTGTGTGACCCTATGGGTTCGGATACATATAGACATGGCCCGAGTACTCCTACTCGGCCCAATAGTCGGTAGCGGCCTCTAGCAAGACGTGCCAACTCCTATACGCACACGAAGATCATATCAGACGAACCATCACAACATAATATACATGCTATTCCCTTTGCCTCACGATATTTGGTCTAGCTTCAAGCCGACCGCTCTTTCTCGATCCTGTGATTCGGAATCCCTTTGTAGGTTAACTCTTAACCGTACGTAGCATGGCCATGCATTTTCGGATCCGATCACTCGAGGGGCCCAGAGATATCACTCTCAATCAGAGAGGGGTAAATCCCATCTTGATTGACCATGTCTCATAGCATGCTTCTTGACAAACCCGAAAGCTACCTTTATAACTACCCTGTTACGGCGTAGCGTTTGATAGCCCCTAAGTAGGTCGATCCACATCTAGAATACATGCGACAATCTCAGGTCTAAGGACAAAGCGTATATGTTGTTTAAAGAGAGAACTACTTCTCGTGTTGGGTCAGTCCTAGCACATGTCTCCACATGTGTCCACATTATTAGTTCAACATCTCCATGTCCATGACTTGTGAAACATAGTCATCAACTAATGCATGTGCTAGTCTAATATTCATGTGTGTCCTCACATGAACTCCGACTAGGGACAACTTTAGAATAACCATACAAGTAAAGAGATTCACATACAATTCACATAATTGCAAATCAATTCAAGTAGCCTTTAATGGATATTCAATGAACACAATATACAAATCATGGATACAAATGGAATATCATCATCTCTATGATTGCCTCTAGGGCATACCTCCAACAGTCTCCCACTTGCACTAGAGTCAATCTAGAAGGTACCTAATACCCATAGCTCTTACATGCTGTGGCGGATCCACTTCGGATCTACTGGGTTAAACATGATTTAGCCGCCTGATATGCGACACTCATGCCTAAGCCGAGTAAACACGAAGTGCCGTCGGATTTTCCTCCGATTTAACCACTTTGAACAGGACCGATTTAGCAGACTCACATGAAGGTGAGCGGTTCCAGAGAGTACAACGAGTCCACCAATGTTAACAATTTAACAACTACATTTAGTTGCGAAAAGAACATCAGAGTTTTACAAGATTTCGGAAAAACAACCGAAGATAAAACCACTAGCGGAAGCAATCGTCGGGGTCGGATGTCCTAGTGAGGCCAGCTGGGACATCACTGATCCCTCTCCTCGCCGTCCGAGGAGGGATCCCACTCGACCGTCCAGCCCGACAGGAGCTGGGGCGGCCAAGCGCCAGCCAGAGAAGGGTCGGGAGCAGCAACTTCACCTGAAAAATAGGAGCCACAACAAGGCTGAGCTACTAAGCTCAACAAGACTTAACCGATAGGAGTAAAACTACTCCTCCTTCTAGACATGCAGGGCTTTTTGGCTGAGGGGTTTGTTTGCCAAAAGCACTAAGTAAAACCCTATTTTCAAGTTTTAGCTCTGGTTCTAAGTTCCTTAACCAGTCTAGGTTTTGCTTCCTATTCTAAGCAATCATAGAACCCAAGCAAGGCATGTATATATCAACAAACCATGTTATCATCAGATTCCTCATTTACTCAGGGTGACATAGCGATCAAGCAATCTCAAACTGTGAGAGGCAGACAAATCGATTCGAGTTCTTTAACCATGCATGGTGAACCTAGCCTCACGACATCCGCGCACCCGGAGGTCGCTTCCTGTGTCGGCCTTCCCCATCAATCCCCTAACCCGTGTCGGGCCCATTTCCTTTGGTGCAAGGTTCCATAGACCCGGCCTCTGCCGTCCTGTGATCACGCTTGCCACCACGTGCGACAGCCAGCAGGGGAACTCCGTTCCAAGAACAATGGGGCGACCACTCACGTCTAGGTTCAATCCGGTACTAGGCTTCCTCATCCCATACTAAGTATGAGGCTAGTACTTTCAAACACTTGATCATGAACACCACCACTGTCGGGCCTTAGCAAGTTTTCGTAGACAGACGGGGCAACCATCCAACCACCAAAGAGTTACCAAAACCCTGCCCCGTCCATCGTCCTTATAGTTATAACCGAAAGGGTAGACATGCAACTCCTACAACTCGCGAGTGACAGGAAAAAAATCACTCGGCTTTTACCGTCTTCTAGTTAAGCAAGGCAACTACTCGGTCCAACAACTAGTGCTCAGATCATGGGAATAACTAAGTCATGCATCTAGGGTTTCAAACAACTCCTATACATAAATGCACAAGCATGTTACAGAAGGCATGCGCAAGTTTGGAAACAACGCAGGGTTCTCATGCAACCGGGGCTTGCCTTCGAGCAAAGAGGAAGGAAACTGCTCGACTTCGGGGGCGACTTCGGCTTCAGCGGGCAGGAGCTCAGCTACAGCTTCGTCTTCTGGCGCCGGGTGTAGCTCGTAGAAGCCGTCGGCGAGGTGCAGCTCTACACGAATGCAATGCAAAAGTTAGCATAGACGGTTATTTCAACAGCAACACTGGCTCGCCTGAGCCCAGAAACTCACGACAAGGAGCAGGAGGGTAGGGAGGTTCAAGAGAGCTGGTGATGACCAAGAGGCAAGGGTCGGAAAGGAACTTATGATCTGATCCTTGAACTAGAGGATGTGGTATACTAGGAATCCTCAGACGCAAGCGCTGAAGGGTTCCTAAATTTTACACATACACCCTCGGGTTGAAGAAAAAGATCACAGCCGAACCCTCGGGCGAGGCGGATAAGGGTCGGCGGAACAGATAGGGTCGGGCGAGGCGGAACCGGGGTTGGGCGGATAGGAGGGGTCGGGCGAAGCAGACTAGGGTCGGCAGCTTACCTTCTTCCTAAAAGGAAGGCTTGGGGTCGGGAAGAAGCAGACTTGGGCGGAGGGACTAAGGCTTTGGACAATGGCTAAGACCGGAAATGCTACGGCGGCGGCGGTGCTTCTTGCAGATCACAAGAGAGCTTTTACGCAGCACGGAGGAGCAAGCGGCTGGGTGACTTGGAGAAAACTGAGGGAGAAGCTGAGAGAAGAGTTACTCAAGAACTTGGTGTGTGGCGCTAGGAGCTTGAGCCGGGAACGAGAGAATGGCTGAAGGCAACAATGGCGGAGGGAACTCCGGCGGCTGGTGCATTCCTTTTATAGCTGCTGGAACGGAGAAAGGAAGCGGCGCGGGAGAGAGAGAAGGGGAGCGGCGCGAAGGCCGGGGAGAAGCAATGGAGTGCTCTGCCGGGGCGGCGATTGAGCGAAGAGGGCGGTGGTGCAGGACTCCGGGGGTGACGCCAGCGGTCATTGGGTTCTGGCGTCAGGGCGGCGCAGGAGTAGGTATGCCGGTGGTTGAGATTTGGCGGAGGCGGGCGTCGCCGTGCGGAAGATTTGATAGAAGCGACCGATTTAACGGCGCTAGAATCGAGGGCGCACAGGTGAGAAGACAGGCAGCCGTGGGCGCGCGGGCGAGCGCGGAGCAACAAATTGTCGGGCGACTTCTGACAGGGCGGGGAAAGGAGCTGTCGCTGCCGTGGTCGGGGTTGGCGATGGAGGAATCGTCGTGTAGCGGAGACCAGGCGGCGCAACTGTGGTCGAAGTGACGGAAAAGATGGGCGACATCGGGCTCTGGGGCCGGGATCTGGCGGCGTGATGATGGGCGCGGGAGGCGAGGCTCTGCAGAAAGGTTGCAGAGGGGCTTCCGCTGCCATTGGGGAAGGGGGCGCGAGAATCCACTCAGTCGCTAGCCAGAGACAAAACTGAGCGGCGGTGTCGGAGAAGACGAGCCACGCGGCAGGGAGACTCTGAAGCGGGCATGCAACTCGAGTGCGCCTGTCGCGGAGGATCTGGGGGAAGAGATCTCGCGGGTCCACCGGGCGGATAGAACGGACGTTTGAGGAAGACTTAGAAGGATCTGACGGTGGGCTGAGCTCGCCGGGGTCGGGATCGGAGCGAAGCGGGGAGGGGTCGGGTCTCAGGGGTCGGGATCGGGCTGAAGGCTGACCACTCAGGCGCGGTAAAACAAGACAGATGACTATGATCAAGGGCTCCGATTAAGATTAACTCGGAAGATTAGGGGTCGGTCGTCACACATGCGCATCATGCTTAGCCTGCGGGAGTGGTTTTATCAACGGATCAGAAATGTTCAGATCCGTGTGTATTTTGCATATCTTGATCTCACCCCGATTAATGAAGTCTCGAATGAGATGAAATCGCCGCATTACGTGTTTGTTCTTCTGGTGGTTCCTTGGCTCCTTTGCTTGCGCAATTGCCCCATTATTATCACAGTAGAGATTCAATGGGCTGGACGCATTCGGGAACACACCAAGCTCAATGAGAAAATTCCTTATCCAAACACCTTCCTTCGCGGCTTCCGAAGCCGTGATGTACTCAGCTTCTGTCGTAGAATCGGCCACCGTCTCCTGCTTGGAACTCTTCCAACTAATAGCACCACCATTTAGCGTGAACACAAATCCTGATTGTGACTTTGAATCATCTCTGTCGGTTTGGAAACTAGCATCGGTGTAACCTGTTACAACGAGCTCCTCCTCACCTCCATAGACGAGGAACATATCTTTAGTCCTTCTCAAGTACTTAAGAATGTTTTTCACCGCTGTCCAGTGACTCTCACCTGGATCAGATTGGTGTCTGCTTGTCATACTTAGCGCATATGAAACATCTGGGCGAGTACTTATCAATGCATACATGATAGATCCAATAGCCGAGGTATATGGCACTCTACTCATGCTATCCCGCTCATCAGCAGTCGAAGGACACTGAGTCTTGCTGAGATGTATGCCATGTGACATAGGTAAGAACCCTTTCTTTGCCTCTTCCATGCTGAACCACTTCAACACTTTGTCAATGTAAGTATCTTGGCTTAAACCTATAAGCCTTCTCGATCTATCTCTATAGATCTTAATGCCCAGAATATATGCCGCTTCCCCTAAGTCCTTTATCGAAAAACTATTTTTCAGTGAAGTCTTTACGGACTCAAGCATAGGAATGTTATTTCCAATCAGTAATATGTCATCCACATATAAGATTAGAAATACTACAGGCTCCCACTAACCTTCTTGTAAACACAAGACTCTTCTTCGTTCTTGGTGAAGTCAAACCCTTTGACCACTTCATCAAAACAAATGTTCCAACTCCTAGATGCTTGCTTCAATCCATAAATGGATCTCTGAAGCTTGCATACCTTTCCAGCATTTTTCGGATCGACAAAACCCTCGGGCTGTATCATATACACGTCCTCGGCTAGGTTTCCATTCAGGAAAGCTGTCTTGACATCCATCTGCCATATCTCATAATCGAAATATGCAGCTATAGCTAGAATAATCCGAATGGACTTAAGCATCACTACGGGCGAGAAGGTCTCGTCATAATCAACTCCTTGAACTTGTCGAAAACCTTTTGCGACAAGTCATGCTTTATAGATGTGAACATTTCCATCCATGTCCTTTTTCTTCTTATAGATCCACTTGCACTCTATGGCTTTAACACCATCAAGTGGGTCAACCAAGTTCCAAACTTGATTGTCTCCCATGGACTCTATTTCGGATTGCATGGCACTCTGCCATTTTTCGGAGTCTGGGTCCATCATTGCTTCTGCATAGGTCGTAGGCTCATCATTGTCCAACAATAATATTTCCCGCATTTCGCGGAGCCTTGCTGACCTTCGTGGTTGTGGCGGTGCTTCTCTTACCATGGGTATCTCAACTTGTTCTGCTACGTTAGCATCACTCATTGATTCTTGCCCGATCGGCTCATCTTGAACTTCTTCAAGATGCACTGTCTTTCCACTCTTTTCTCCTTTGAGAAACTCTTTCTCTAGGAAAACCCCATTCCGAGCGACAAACACTTTGCCTTCTGATCGGTTGTAGAAATAATATCCCAAAGTTTCCTTTGGATATCCCACGAAAATGCACTTATCCGACTTGGGTGTGATCTTGTCCGACTGAAGTAGCTTGACAAACACTTCACATCCCCAAATCTTTAGAAAAGACAAACTAGGAACCTTTCCAGTCCATATCTCATATGGTGTCTTAACTACAGATTTAGATGGTACCCTATTAAGTGTGAAAGCTGCTGTTTCTAGAGCGTATCCCCAAAATGACAACGGTAGGTCCGACTGGCTCATCATTGATTGAACCATGTCTAACAAAGTTCGATTATGTCGCTCGGACACACCGTTTCTCTGAGGTGTTGCAGGCGGTGTAAGTTGTGGAACAATTCCGCAACTCTTTAGATGATTGCTAAACTCGTGGCTCAAATACTCGCCTCCACGATCAGATCGTAAGGCCTTAATTTTCTTGCCACGCTGATTTTCAACTTCATTCTGAAATTCCTTGAACTTTTCAAAGGTTTCAGACTTGTGCCTCATCAAGTAGACATAGCCATATCTACTAAAATCATCAGTGAAAGTTATGAAGTATTGGAATCCTCCTCTAGCCGTCGTGCTCATTGGTCCACATACATCACTATGTACGAGTTCCAACAAGTCTACTGCTCTCTCAGGAAATCCTGTGAAAGATGTCTTGGTCATCTTGCCTAGCAAGCAAGCCTCCCATGTCTCGTATGATTCAAAATCAAACGAAGTTAGAAGTCCATCAGAATGGAGCTTCTTCATGCGCTTTTCACTTATATGACCCAAACGACAATGCCACAAGTAGGTAGGACTCAAATCATTAGGCCGAGGCCTTTTAGCACTTACATTACAGACAGGTGAATCATCAAGATTTAAAACAAATAATCCATTCACAATGGGTGCAAAAGCCATAAACATATTATTCTTAGAGATCACACAACCATTGTTTTCACTCGCAAATGAATAACCATCCTTCATCAAGCATGAAGGAGACAAAATGTTTCGACTTAAACTAGGAACGAAATAACAATTATTCAACTCCATAATAAATCCTGACGGGAGGTGGAGTTGCATCGTCCCGACGGTCAACGCAGCAACTCTTGCATTATTGCCCACGCGGAAATCAACTTCTCCTCTTTCCACGCTTCTACTTCTTATCATTCCCTGTATCGAATTGCAAATATGAGAAACCGATCCGGTATCAAATACCCAAGAATTAATAATTGTATCAGCGAGAAATATGTTGTCTATAACATTAACAACAAGCGTACCTGAGGTAGAAGTACTCTTACTTCCGCCATTCTTCAAGGAAGCTAGGTACAGCTTGGTAGTTCGAGATGAAGTTCCCATAGCTAGGCGGAAGAGATGAAAGAATGAAATCAGTGGCCAACTCTTGGCCCAGTGGGAAGCCTAGCTTCTCCAACCGTTGAGTGTAACCAACCATCTTGATTACGTGTGGTCCTACTGCTGCGCCTTCTGCTAGCTTGCTCTCAACAAAGGCCTTAGACACATTGAACCTTTCAGTCCTGGCCTGTGTTTGGAACATGTCTCTAAGCGCCACGATCATATCGTGCGCCTCATGGTTTGTTTCGAACTGCATCTACAGCTCGGGTTCCATGCAAGCAAGCATAAGGCAGCTTACTTCGAGGTTAGCATCACATGCTTTCTTGTAAGCATTCTTAGCACCAGCGGGTGCATCATCAGCAGGTTCTTCTGGTAGTGGGTTGTCTAGAACATCTTCCTTTTTCTCAGCCATGAGAACAATTCTCAGGTTACGGATCCACTCCGAGTAATTTGTTCCATTCAACTTGTCCTTCTCAAGGACCAAACGCAAAGCAAACGGTGTAGTGCTGCTAGGTGCCATTTGATCTACAACAAAGTAATGCAAAATACACTAAGACAAACGTATCCATGATAGAGCAAATCACATTAAACTATTTTTAACAAAATCTATTCCCACTAAAATCAATATCCCTCTATTGAAACTTAGTGATTCAGGATCCACAACTAACAAATCCACTAGTGAGCTTTAGCATCACCGCTAGCAAACAAGGTAGATCGGTAAGCAACTTTTGCTAATCATATCACATATGACTCCTGTTGTTGGGTGACATCTCTATGTCTCGGCGCCCAACCTTTATGCCCCAAGGTCCTTAACCGTTAAGATAACCTTGTTAAGCAAACCAACCCTTATGCATGTAAGTGTCCGACACAAACCCGTCTAGTCAAGGAAAACTAGTGGCACCCTAATTTCATAGACCCACCACTAATTGTACAAGACATGGGACGGTGCAAGTTTTAGTTGGGAGGGCATACTAACTTAAACTTTGTGAGGGATCGTTCTACCTCTAACATCACAGCATGCAGAAAGTAAAACATAAACAAAACAGCATTCACACAGTTGTGACACAGTATGGCCCGTTTTCATATGGTGATCTCCATCTCCATAGAACCTGTTCACCATGGTGATCTCCATCTCCATGTTCCATGTGCGCCATCCTCCTGGTGATGAGTCCTCCAAGAACTAGAACATGCTATTACGCCTAATAGCTAGTGAAGAAGCTAGTAATGAAGATTACATAGTTGCTTGGATCATCACAGATTGGTACGCAGACCATTAAATACAATAAAGTGACAACACATATGCCTCCTGCCGTGTTGCCGTACGCGCAACACGCAGGTCACGAATGAGTTACACACATGCATCACATACACAAGGGGGTCATACTGATCACAAGATACAAACATACATCCTGCAAAACAGAGTTAGGCGTCCTAACGTTCCAAACATCGGATGCCCGAAACTCCATCTTCCAAGCCGAATTTGGGAAATCTAATTTCGCCCAAAACTCCATCATGTGTAACTTTTTCTGTAGATCAATTTTCATATAAAATTCGCCCCGATCCGAGATCGTACCGAAAAGTTACGGCTGATTTACCGAAGCATACGCATACGGCAAAAATCCCGACCCCGGTAGTAGATCCCATCTACTATTGCACATCTAATGCGCCTGGCGTATGACCCTGGATTTCGATTCGACCAATCATATTGATCTTCGCTCACTGCAACTGGATTTACGTGTATCACTTAACTCCGATGGCGGAAACCGACCGGTAGGAGTATGTCGTTACACTACCATTGCAGCAAGAGCACGAAACCAGGACATAGATCAAACTGAAAACTCGCATATCTCCATATGCACACATCCCGAATCCAAAACTAAGCAGCTACGGCTCTGATACCACTGTTGGCATACGAGGTAGGCTACGCTAGCGCAAATCAAAATTTCTACCGCGTAAAACCAGGAATAACTGCCGTATAAGGATCACGGGATTACCACTCGACGCACTACTGGTGCGGAAGATGTAGATATGCGTCGATGCGGTGAAGACGATCACGTAGTCGTATGTAGTCGATCAACGTAGTCGTACGTAGTCGATCACGTCAACGTCCAGCAGCTCCTCAGCAGCTCGTCCACGTGCAGCAAGATCGCCCCCGGTGCCGCGGCTCGTCGTTGGCTCGTCGTGGCTCGTCGGTGGCTCGTCGGCGGCTCGTCCAAGTGCTACAGGCGCAACACCTCCAAGGTATCCACACGTGCAGGGAGGAAGCGTCGCAAACCGGACTGCTAGATCCGCGAGTTGCAACAGGCGAGGGCCTGGGAGGCGCGGCAGGTGTGTTTCACCAAAAAAGGTGTAAACCCTAGGGCGCCCCCACCCCTCTATTTATAGAGGTTCCTGACGGGCCTCTGGGTCCGAGGCCCATTAGTACTTCTAAACCTAATCCAACTCAGATCAGATCCGAATTGGGTTTCCAGCCCCTTAAGTGTGTGACCCTATGGGTTCGGATACGTATAGACATGGCCCGAGTACTCCTACTCGGCCCAATAGTCGGTAGCGGCCTCTAGCAAGACGTGCCAACTCCTATACGCACACGAAGATCATATCAGACGAACCATCACAACATAATATACATGCTATTCCCTTTGCCTCACGATATTTTGTCTAGCTTCAAGCCGACCGCTCTTTCTCGATCCTGTGATTCGGAATCCCTTTGTAGGTTAACTCTTAACCGTACGTAGCATGGCCATGCATTTTCTGATCCGATCACTCGAGGGGCCCAGAGATATCACTCTCAATCAGAGAGGGGCAAATCCCATCTTGATTGACCATGTCTCATAGCATGCTTCTTGACAAACCCGAAAGCTACCTTTATAACTACCCTGTTACGGCGTAGCGTTTGATAGCCCCTAAGTAGGTCAATCCACATCTAGAATACATGCGACAATCTCAGGTCTAAGGACAAAGCGTATATGTTGTTTAAAGAGAGAACTACTTCTCGTGTTGGGTCAGTCCTAACACATGTCTCCACATGTGTCCACATTATTAGTTCAACATCTCCATGTCCATGACTTGTGAAACATAGTCATCAACTAATACATGCGCTAGTCTAATATTCATGTGTGTCCTCACATGAACTCCGACTAGGGACAACTTTAGAATAACCATACAAGTAAAGAGTTTCACATACAATTCACATAATTGCAAATCAATTCAAGTAGCCTTTAATGGATATTCAATGAACACAGTATACAAATCATGGATACAAATGGAATATCATCATCTCTATGATTGCCTCTAGGGCATACCTCCAACACGCTGGTCGCCTCGGTTTGGCCCGAGCACCTCATTAGCTGTGCGCTGCTGTCATCAGACCGCACGCCAGTCCTGCATCATCATCACAACCAGCAATCCATGCAAGATTAGACTACAATCATAAACATAGACAGTATAAAGACAGCGGCACTTACAGGGTGCTCTTCTTCCTCAAGCGCAACTTTGGGCACAATTGCGGAGGCGGAATGGATGTATCTCCACTAGAGCCGCTACGCATCTTTGCCTTCAACGCCTCCTTGAGGCGAGCCACATTAGTTGTGGTAGTCTTCTTGAGTTCCGACTCCTTGTCCTTCGTGGCCGGGCTCGTCGCGTCGGACTCCACCTAGCTGACCGACCTGGTCGAGGCAGCGGTACTTGGCGCGGCTTTCTCCTTCCTCTTGCCGGCCATCTTCTTCCTCTTCCCACTCAACTGAGGCACCTTGGGAAGGGGCTGCTTGCGCATGACCTGCCAGGTCTGCCATCCAACCTACCCGACGCCCTGATCCTTCTTGGCCTCTTTTATCGCGCTCACGACCGACCCAAAAGAGGACTCCGAGTGAAACTCAAGGTTGACAGGTGGCGCAACCGGCGCATCAGCTGGACAGATCTTTGGCGGCGTCACTTTAGCCTCGCCAGGTAGTGGCGATGGGCGAAAATAAACAAATGCATCATCCTAGTCAAGTCATTGCTTCAAGTCAGAAACATCACGCACTGCATCAAAACAAAGCTGAGTACAATCTTACCAGGGTAGGCGATGGCCTCTTCAACGAAAAGGCTTTGGGGGCGTCTCTGTTGCTAATGACACCCTTGAAGAACTCACACACCCGTCTGATGACCTCCTCGTTGGGCACCTTGTCACGGACCTCCCGGGTCAGATCATCAAGCCCCAAGTACTCGTACGATGGACGGTATTTGATGGGATGCATCGCTCTCTAACAGAAATTGATACTGATGGCCGCGGCTGTCAACCCTTGTGCCTTTAGGTCGACGATCTTTGCCAACAGCTCATCGACTTGGACCTATTCTTCCAAGGTAGGTAGATTTTGTGACTCGGACACTGCCACGAGCCTGTACCCCATATGCGGTGGTAGCTCAGGTTTCTGATCCGCGATGAGGAACCACTCGGCATGCCACCCCTTGTTGTACTCCCTTAATTCCATATCAAAGTACTGCTGCATCCTTTTGGGTCGCAGCGAGAAACAACAACCCCCAATAACCCGGTCATTTTTCCCCTTAGTAATCATGGGTTTCAGTTGATAAAGATAGTGCCACAGATGAAAATGGGGGGGGTGCCCAAGAACACTTTGCACAGATGGATGAAAACATATATGTCCAAGATTGAGTTCAGATTCAAGTGTACCAGCTCAATCTTGTTGTAGTTGAGGAGGTTGCGGAAGAAGTCTCCTGTGGGGATCCCGAATCCACACTTGAAGAATGGCACGAACACCACTGCCTCCGCTGTGTCCTCCGATGGGAACTCCTGACCAGTGGTGGGCTTCCAGTCAGTAGCTCTTGCAGGCCAAGGAGGCCACGGTTGATGAGAGATTGGATGTGCTCCTGTGTCATCATAGACTTCCTCCACACCGAGGAAGGCTCCGGGGCATTGGGTTGAGCCATCTCTTCGAGCTCGGAAACTTGAGACTTAAATCTAAAAAGGACTAGGGTTTTGATGTGCATATAACGATGTGGCGGCTCGGGTGGTGGTGGCGTGTGCACAAGCAGAACGTGGGTTGTGGCGGCACGGCCTAGGGTTCGTGGGCGTAGAGGTGAAGTGCTCAGTGAGCTCAAGGCGGAGGCGCTAAGATAGATTGAAGATAAGAATTGCAACGGCTCCGTACCCCTCATGCTTTTAAAGGGGGTGACGGCGTGAGTTACGGACGGAAATCACGGGCCTTCCGTTACAACAACGCAACGTACAGGGCAAAATTAACAGGCATTTCCATTAGCGATGCGTGTGTGGGATGGAATCTGTGGGATCATTGTTGCGCTTTTAATGACGCGCCTCCGTGGCTTTGTCAATCCTCGTCCTCGGTGCTAGACACCTAGCTCTGGCCGGCGTGCTTCAGCGACTCTACCAGTCCTCGTCCTTGGGGGCTGAGCGCCTAATTCTACTCGGCGTGCCTCAACGGCTCCACCAGTCCTCGTCCTCAGATGCTGGATACCTAATTCTACTCGGCGCACCCCCATGGCTCCACCAGTCCTCATCCTCGGAGGCTGGGTGCCTAATTCTACTCGGCGCGCCCCGTGGCTCTGCTAGTCCTCATCCTCGGGCTGGGCACCTAATTCTACTCGGTGTGCCTCAGCGGCTCCGCCAATCCTCATCCTCGGGGGCTGGGCGCCTAATTCTACTCCGCATGCCTCAACGGCTCCGCCAGTCCTCATCCTTGGGGGTTGGGCGCCTAATTCTACTCAGCATGCCTCAGCGGCTCCACCAAAACTCATCCTCGGGGGCTGGACACCTAATTCCACTCAGCATGCCTCAGTGGCTCCACCAGAACTCATCCTCGGGGGCTGGACACCTAAATCTACTCAGCGTACCTCGGCGGCTCTGGCAGTCCTCGCCTCGGGGGCTGGACGCCTAATTCTACACGGAGTGCCTCGGCAGCTCCGCTAGTCCTCATCCTAGGGGGCTGAGCACCTAATTCTACTCGGAGCGCCTCTGTGGCCCCCACTAATCCTTGTCCTCGGTGGCTTGGCGCTTACTTGTACTCGGCAAAGCTTCCGTGGCAAAGCCAGTTTACAACCTTGGGGACCAGTATCCCAGTTCTAAGAAAGCACGCCTCTGCGACCCCATAAAACACAAGAAAAAGATGCAAAGGCATATTTTCATTCAGCTAAAATCAAATTCCTGGCATTACATATTATAAAAGACTGTGAACAGCTCTAGGATAGCTGACATCCCAGCATCAGAAGCTACAATGCAGAAAAAGAAAAAAACACAATACAAGAAAGCTAGTGTCATGGACAAAGTTGGCAGGGTTCATGATACAACCTCCTCATGAGGATTCTTCTAGCATCGTTACCCCCCGACTCTATCACAGAGACTGCGAAGGGAAGGAGCACCCGGGTGTTCCTCACAAGAATTGTTCTGGCATCAGGCTTCTGGGTGAATGCTACTCCTATCAATAACTACAAGTTTTAAGCCTACAAGCGCTATTACTCGAGCCATGCCTCTCCAAGCTGCAATGTTGGTCTATTTATAGTTGAGTGGCTGGCTAACATCCAAGACGCTACAATAAACTCATGGGGGCGCACGACAGAGCTCTTCCATGCCACCGTGGCTCCATAGTATTCACGTGACGATTGGCCTTATCTTCAAGTACTGATGATAGTACTCCCATGAAGTTGCTTCAATGGTGCAGTACTCCTATGAACAAGGACTTTTTGTCGTTTACCTATCATTGCTTCAGTCCTTATCTCCAGAGATTTGGGCATGCACTTTTGGTCGGTAGGCCTCAGTGGCTCTACCTATCTTTTTCCTCGGGCACTGGGATCTACTTCAAAATACAACTTCTTTCTTCCTTGACCATTCGATAATTATTCTAATCGCTTCAATGCTCGGGGGCTACTCCTATGGAGTGTGTCTTGTGACGCCCTCCATATCCGTCGCTTTGACTCGCTAAACGCTGGCTTCTATCAGCTCAGCACTTGTCTTTGCTCTACGCATTGGCTCTGCGTTCGCTCGAATTTTCTTCTTTTTGAGCACTGCATAGCCTCTCCGTCACCATGACACCATCACAGCTTTAGCCGACCTAATTTCAAGCTTTGTTGTGATGGCCTCAAGTTCCTATTTGCCTACACATCGCTCGGGAGCTTGAGGGATATGGGTACCCCACGGGTAACCACCGATTAGGATACTAGCTAGACCTGACAAGTGGGCCTGCCCGACCAGGACGTGCGGGCCGAGGACATGAAGTTTCATGGAGTACACGTCAAGGCAACTAGACAGTCCAAATTTGTCCGGATATCATGGGACGTGTATTGTAATCCGACTTGGATTACCTTCCATATAATTCCCGAGTAGATTAAGTTCAAACCAACTTGTAACTCTTGGTCGTCAGCCTATATAAGGTGGCCAAGGGAGCCGCCCAAGGCAATCAGATCAATCTTGAGCAATACAATCCAACATACAGGAAGTAGAGTATTACTCTCCGGAGGCCCGAACCTGTCTAAAACCCTCGTGTCTCCTTCGTGTTCTTGTGATCACCTTCAAGTTCTTGGTTTCGCAATCGTCCTCACCTACAAATCAACCACTTGGGTAACCCCCTGGTAGACAGCCGGGCTTATAAATTCGACAGATTCATTATGCAGGTCCGAACAGATCAAAACAGGAACAGTTTGGGTGTTTGGCTTCATTAGGTTGATCCGCTCGTACCCAAACATTCCTTGCTGGTTTGTTTCTTGTGGTTTGCTCTGATTGTTGCGTTTCTTCTTCATTTAGTACAATACCCACCTCTTCATGTGTAAACCTAGTCACAACCAATGTAAAGGATTTAGATAGTATAAAATTCTCAAGTATGTTGAAGTTAATTTCAGCAAGGAAAGAATGCACCTCGTATTGGAATTTCTTAGCACGGCTGCGCGTAATTGGTCCTTCGTACACATGTTCTTGTGTAACCGCTGGATGTCCTCATCAAGTTCTTTCTATAAATATCAATCTCCTTGATGATAGTGTTTGGCAGTTTCAACATGGAAGAGATATATGTTGATTGGGATGTAATAATAGAGTTGACAAGCATAATATCTTAACAACAATCTCCCCGAGTATGACAAAAATATAGTGGTAGCTACAACCTTTCTTTCAATTCTACAGAGAAGAGGAGCATAATCTCTTACCAAAGGTCTTGTGGTTCCCATTGGTAAGCCAAGATAAGTGAAAGGCATGGAGCCAACCAGACATCCAAAAGCATAGCAAGATGAGTCACTCTATCAAGTTCCACGTTGATTGGAATCAAGCTGGATTTGTGAAAATTAACTTTGAGTCCTGTACTCTGAGCAAAGGTGTTTAGCAGTGCTTTGAGGCACATTAGCTGTGGGGTGTCTACTTGCATAATGCGGAGGGTGTCATCTGCATATTGCACAATGGGAAAATCAGTTTGTGAATCCTGTGGTACTGGTGGTTTGAACATGTTTAATGTATAGGCCCTGTTTATAATGCTTTGCAGTAGGTCACCGATGAGTACAAATAAGAGTGAGGATAAAGGGTCCCCTTGCCTAACCCCTCTTTTACACTAAAATGCCTTTCCTGGAACTCCAGTAAGAAGAACCACAGAGGAAGCTGATGTAAATATGTTAGTGATCCACTGTATCCATCTACCAGGAAACCCCAAAGCTTCCATGACCTTAATGATTGGCTGATGTTCAACTATGTCAAAGGCCTTTGCAACATCCAACTTCAAGATCACAATGAAGATCTTGGAATGATGACACTGATATAAGTACTCAAAAGATCAGGCAAGACAATCTTGGATGGTTCTTGACTATATGAATCCATATTGATTTTTATGAACAATCTAGAGGATAACCTTTTGCAGCCTGTTTGCTAAGATTTTTATTATAATCTTCAAGGTAGCATTCAGGAGGGAAATTGGTCTAAAATCTGAGACAGTTTCTGGATTATGCTTCTTGAGAACTAGAAATACTCTGAAGACTAATCCTGTCATTATGAAAATCTTCACATAGCTTATTCACGTTCCCCTTGATAATATCCGAGCTCTTCTTGAAGAAATAACCATTATAACCATCTAGACTAGGAGCCTTGTTATTTGGTAATTCTTTAACTATTTGATCAATTTCCTCTGTTGTGAATGGAGCTATGAGGTCTTGTAGGTCAACATTGGCATGTAGGAGCTGAGCCATATCAAAGTGCATAAAAGTTTCATTTGATATACCAAGCCTTCCTCTGAGTTCCTGCCAAAAAAGAAAAGCTTTTTCCAAGTGGTCTGTGACCATCCTACCATCCTTGTCTTGTATCTGTGCATTTGTATTTTGCCTATATCTTTCAGAAGCCATTGCATGAAAGAATTTTGTGTTTTCATCGCCAAATTTCACACTTCTCTCTGTAAACCGCTTTTTCCAATACAAATTTTGATAGTGAAGCAGCTTTTGCATGTGCACTTTCATTATATTTCTAAAAGTCTTCTCACAGGGAAATAATCTTTTGAAATCCTCTAGCCAATCCATGAAGAGGATTACCTGATTGTAATTCTGTATGAGTTTTCTTAGGGAAGCTTTAGTTCTATCCCAGACTCTGATGCTGTCCCTCAGCTGCTTCAACTTTCGAGTGATACTTCTAGCACAATCTAGAATTGGTGTTAGTTTCATCCAACTATCAAGAACCAGATCCTTGAAGCCTGGTTGTAGAGGCCAATAATTTTCAAATCTAAATATATCTGATCTTGGAATGCTTGTTTGTATTTGTATTTTGCATGGCAGGTGATCTGAAGTTATCTTCGCAAGAGGCAAAACCAAAGTGTTAGGAAAAACTGTTGTCCAAGCAAGGGTTGTGAAGAACAAGTCTATCTGCTCTAAGAGAGGTTGATCTTGCATATTACTCCATGTGTAAGATCTCCCTTTAAGGGGGAGTTCAATAAGTCCAAGATGACTGATAATATTGTTGAATATAATGATATCATTGTGATTGCCCCAAGCATGTTTCTATTAGCAGTTGATCTCTAGAAATTGAAATCCCCAACTAATAGGCAAAGATCATCATCTTGGAAATCGAGATCATACAACCACTTAGTGAAATTATCCCTCTCTGGGTTGTGACAAGGTTGTACTCACTATATACTGCACAGATCACATAAGAGTAAACATACACACATTGTATAGGACTTAGTTCTATGCACCCAGGCACTATAGGAAGACAGTACCCTACTGGTCTGCCAGCGTAGTTACACCTAATTTTCAAACTCCTACGGCGTACCCGAACATGAGGGATCACGAAGGATGGACAGGGCCGTCACCACCTGCTGCCTACCCCTAGCAACCCGTGGGGCAAACCCATATCCAACGAAGCTAAACAACCCAAGCACACCACCTTGCATATATACATATACTAAAGTTCCTAGGTTTCGAGCTCCCTCATGAATTTTGACCCCACGTGGGACCCACATATTGTTCAGGTTGGACCCATGTGGGACCCGCACACTATTTAGGTGGGACCTACTCACATTCAGGTGTGATCCGCATGGGACCCACACACTGTTTAGTGGGGCCCATTTGGTGGTACCCACGGCACTGTTGATAAAAATGATCGATGGCGGTTTTTTCTATCATTTGTAGTTATATTGTATGGAAAGTATAAAATATATTTAATTTTCCCTATGTATGAAAACAATAACTAATTCATACAATAACTAAACTTTGTATACTATGTTCATATGTGATAGCTCCAATACTTTTTTTATTTTGCTTTCAGTTCATAAATTCAAAAAATATGATGGAATTATTCATTCATTACTAATTTCATCTTTTACCTCTAACAAAACCAAGAATCAGTGTAACATAGCACGTCAATCCATTAGCTATTTCTAGTAACACGCAAATGTCAATGAATTCCTAAGAAAAAAGTTATACAGACGACCATTGTGATAAAAACAATTGTTTGAATTTAATATTGGATTGAGCACAATAACATAACAAATTTGCATTTCATCGTTATTTCATGTTAACATTTGTATAGACGCGCATCGTGCGTCAACCTGACTAGTTGTTAACAACACTCCAGCCATCCCGAGCTATTGTGACCAGGGTTGAAGCCACCATAGACATGGCTATTGAACCGATAGCGTGGCATAGATTGACTAGCCTACGCAGGGTATATATGCAAACAAAGTATGTACTGTAGCAAGATCTAAGGACACACATGAGAGTATATAATCGTAAGATATTTTCTGAGACTAGTCAAGAAGCGTATCCTACACCCTAGCATTACTGTAAATAAAATAACAATACAAATTTGTATAGTTAACCTTCAAAATAAAAAATAAAATTAGTATTTTTCTTAATCTCTATCTCTACCTAATATTAAA
This sequence comes from Setaria italica, assembly GCF_000263155.2. Classification (NCBI taxonomy): domain Eukaryota; kingdom Viridiplantae; phylum Streptophyta; class Magnoliopsida; order Poales; family Poaceae; genus Setaria; species Setaria italica. The sequence goes on along the minus strand of NC_028456.1, from coordinate 6,907,737 downwards.
GTGCGGTTGTTTCTTCCAACCATCGTGGTTATTTTGCAAAATAATTCTCAACTTTTTCGTAATCAACTCGCGACCCTTGGAATATGTCTTGACGATTTTGCCAAAAGTCCTCAAACTTTACTGCAATTGTGGAGGTGGAGCTGCCCACGCCAGCCAGCCTCGACACTGGGGTCGGGCCACCCGTGCCGGGGTCGAGCCGGCTAGCCTCGCCTGGGCTGCGCTGTCTGTCGTCGTCGTGGAGCTCGAGCCGGCCGACTACAAGCGCCGCTGGTGGCCACGCCGGCCGCCTCCGCCGCGGGGTCGGGGCCAGGGTGGCCACCGGCATCAGGCCGAGGTGGCCGCGCCAGCCGCCAGGGCTCCTTCGCGGGGGCGTGGCGGAGAGGTGGGAGAGAAGAGAGAGAAGGAGGAAATAAGGTTGGCTGGTTGAGAGGGAAGGGTGCGAGGAGAGTTCGGCCAATAGGAACGTTCGGTTTTGGAGTCGTGGATTGATAACGTGGCAAATGTGTTTCTTTTCTGAACTTATAACACATTTTCGGACTACTAAACGATCTCGAATGGAAAAGTTGTCAACTACAAAGTTTAATATCTCATCGAGCTCTAAATTTTGTATGAAGTTTGTATTCATCCAAGATTGTATGCAAAAGTTTGTATTAAAAAATACAGCCTTCAAATTTAATCATTCCCATCCTTAGCTTTATTTCTATTTACGGACACAACAACGGTTGCACCATCATCGTCGTCATACATCTTGACGCCGCTCCCATTGTAGGTCGCCTTTTACCGCGGCAATTGGACTCCGAACCGCGGTACGCCACTTAGAGTTGTGCCTGCCTCTGCTTCCGTCGGAAAGCACGAGTTGCATGTGTGGATCCCACGTAATAAATAGCTGACATCAAACCACCCAAAAATATTTTCTACTACTATACTTGCAAAGAGAGGACTACCAGAAACAACGCACCAACATATTGTGAAGCGAAACTAACATATCAGGAAGAAGCAAATAATGATATGAGAGCTAATAAAGACCCGTAGCAATGCATGAGCATTTCTGCAAGTAAATATAAATAAAAAATCGGATA
>NC_028456.1:6904554-6906558 GCF_000263155.2 Setaria italica | reverse complement strand
TGCCACGAGAAAAATTTCCGAGGTCTACAATTCCCATTCCTATAACAAATTACATTATTGCCACGCCAACAGGATAATCACCCACCCCAGAATCAGATCGCCGGGACATTCCGGGCCTCCGCCGCCGGCCCCCCGACTCACCACAACGCCGCCGATACCTCCCAGCAGACAGATGGCCGCGGACAACCGCCCCACCGCCGCTGCGCCGTACCTACCGGCGGAGCTCATCCCGGACATCGCGCGGCACCTGACGACCCTCCAGGACTTCTTCGCCCTCCGCTCCACCTGCCGCTCCTACCGTGCCGTGCTGCCCCCCTCCCGCGCCGTCCTCGCCTCCCAGCCCCCGCACCTCCTCGTGCCCCACCACGCGTCCTCCCGGCGCTCACTCGCCCTCGTCCACCTCCCGCGCCGCCGCCTCCTGCGCTTCCGCGCGCCCACTCCCCCTCTTCCCAGCGCCGTCGTCGCCTCCGACGGCGCCCGCGTCGTCACCTTCGACTACTTTGCCCACGAGCTCTCCGTCACCCACCTCCTCTCCGGCGAGCGGGTCTTCGTCCCCGACACCCCCTTCCTGTTCTCCCGCGCAGTCCTCGCCGGGGACCTCGTCTTCCTCATCGCCCCCGGGTGGGTCCGGTACTGCCGCCTCGGGGATGGCCGATGGCGGGAGGCATGTTGCCGCCTCAGAAGCGGCGTTCGTGGCCTCTACATGATGGTCGGCATGCTCGCTGCCAATGGCGTCCTCTATGCGCTCCTCAACACCTGCCAGCTCGCTATCGCGGAGCTGAGGGACGATAAGGTTGAGTTAAAGCTGCTTGGAGGGGAAGTCAGTGACCATGTCAGAAATGCTTGGATGGAAAGCACGGATTTCATACTTGGGGAGTGTGCTGGTGAGCCCTTACTCATCTTCAAGGGGTTGGTCAAGCCGCAGTATAAGGTTTTCCGATGGGAACCTGGGGAGCAAAGGTGGGTGAGGGCTATGAGCCTGGGAAGGCGGACGCTTTTCGTATCTGGAAATGGCTTTGATGCTTGGCTTGGTCCAGATTCACCTGGAATTCGTGGGGATTGCATATATGAAGCTCTGCCACAGGCTGCGGGTTGGAGTGAGTACTTGTTAGTTGACAACACTTGTGAACTCGTCACTATTGACTACCATGGTGCACCAGAGTTAGATGCTGTAAGAAAGCAGGTTTGGGTGCTCCCAAGCTTATATTGATGTTGGCCTACGCAAGATCAAATTCTGAGGTTGAATGCATCAACATTAACTAAAGGTCCTTCTGCTCATCTGCACTATTCTTAGCTGTAAACTGCGTAATTAGAAAGCATGAATGCATTACTACTTGTTATCAAATGTTTAGTATTGTGCTGATTCTATTCGATTGCAAATGGTGTTCCAATACAATAAGTGTTCAGATCAAAATCTCATGTTGGCTGGGGTATCCTAAATTTAAGAGTTCCAAATGTGTCTCTAATCTTAAAATATCTCCACAACTTATATTATTGCCATGCTCTTCCTTGGGTCAGCCTCAGGCCTCGTTTGGCAGGGCTCCGGCTATGGCTGAAACAGCTCCGGCTGTGGCTCCTCCGGTGGAGCAGCTTCTGTGGTGGAGTTGAAGCCGTTTTAAAAAATGTTTGGCAGAACGGTTTCTTCTATCTTTTATAAATAGATGGAAGAGTTCAAATGTCCAATACCCTTACTTGTACATATATGAGTTTTATGTTTGCCCTGTTAAATGAAAAATAAGAATAGGAACTCTAGATTAACAAATAATTTGTCTAGCTGAGTTATTGGACCACAGAGCACACTGGTCCATATTCAGCCTGTTCGGCATTATATATTTTTCTTTTAACCTCTCTACTCCTTTTTTCTTTTTTTCACTCCTTTCCCTTCCCCCCTTTTTCTTTTCTTCACCTTTTTTCTTTCCCTCTTCTTTTTTCTTACCATCGACATTATTTTTTTTTATTTCCCCCCCCCTCTCACCTTTTTACTCTTTTCTCTAATTTTCCCTA
>NC_028456.1:6896432-6904454 GCF_000263155.2 Setaria italica | reverse complement strand
TGGCTGCACAGCAGCAGCCCAGCCCAGCCCAGCGCGTCAGCCACTCGCTGTGATGAACGCGGGCTGCAGCAGCAGCAGCACTGCAGCTGTGCAGCCAGCACTACCGAACAGGCCGATTATAGAATTACAGCCTTTTAGGCCCAAGACAGGCACGGGTGAGAGAGAATGAGGAGTGGATAAGAAGAGAGCGTTCTGCTCTCTGTTCCTAGCCGGCCATGGTCGAGCTCCTGGAGCTCAGCTCAGCGGCGCAGGAGCTAGTGGATGAGATAGGGACGTGGTGGAATCGGTCGTCTGGAAGATGGGGAGCTCGTCTGCGGTGGAAATCGGTGTACGGGAGTAGCTGGTTGGTGGCAGCGGCCCCGCCGCCCCCTCGCGATGCCATTGCTGAGCTCATCTCGGCACTCCACCGCCGCGCCCCGCGCGATGCTATCGGCCACGGCGCTGCTCTGAAGGCGAGGTAGGTGGCAGGGTAGTGAGTTGGGATGGCATTTTGGGGTGTGATTTCGGTGGATTTGATGGGCAATTTGGTATTAGTGCTTGCATGGATGGGGTGGAGCTGCGGGGAGCCGGTATTTTCAGCTCCGGCCGTCCAGTACAAATTGGCATGCGGCTTCGGATGGGCTTTGCACGCGAAGCCGGTTTTGACTTGTGCGTTTGGTAGGGCTCCTAGAGAAGCTGGTGCCGGAGCCATTCATGAAGCCCTGCCAAAGGCACCCTCAGTAAGACAGCTTTATAATCTAACATTTGAATTCCACATGGTGACAGACGATTGGGCTCCTTTTGGTGGTGGGATCTTCTGTTTATTCTCAATAATTTTAGGATGCTTGCTCCTTGCAAAGTGAAAATGGCGCTACTGCAAGATTCTGGCTTGATCCGTGTATTTTGGTGTTCTGAAATGGTCTTTTAGACAACTGTTTTCTTTTGGGAAAAAAAAAGCTTTTGGCACAGCAATTTCTATTGCAAACCAATGATCATCGGTTTTCTTGACCCCTATCCATTGAAGCTTCAGCTCAAAACTTACAAATCTGTAGAGTATTCTAGAAGCCTTCACTTTCTTTGAAGATGACAAAGATATTTGGTCCTATCTGTGGGGAAATCAAATCTTCTCCTCCAAACAATCTTACAACATGCTGGTGGGACCTTTCCATGGTTGATCCAGACTTTGCTTGGTTATGAAATCATGTTGCCACAGAAAGCACTAGCTCTTCTTCTGGCTTCTCTTTGAAGTTAGATTGAACATGTTACTTGCTTCGGCTGAAAAATGTCCTCTTGTATGACTGCACTGTATCTCCTGCACTTTATCTCAAGAAGGGTCCAAAGTTCATCTCTTCTTCCAATGCTCTTTCAGCAGTACTGTTGGTGTTTTCCTGGTTTCAGTTGGGACCTGTCTATATCCCTTTTTGACATATTGGCTGAGGATCGTTAACGCCTTGAAAAGCACTTCTTCAGAGAGGTTTTGATCCTTACATGCTGGTCAATCTTTTTAATGAATGATATTACTTTCAACAATGGGTCCTCGTCCCTTCCAATATTGGAAGAAGGGATTGAAGAATTAGTGTTGCTTATGCACACTGGGCTAGAACAATTGTAAAAGTCAAACACCGATATTGGCAAGAGTCACATTTCTAATGCTTAGTGTTAACAGAGGTCAACCAATGTACATGTATTTTTTTCCTTAATAGCAGATAAACACAGCTGGGGGCTCCCCTCATGTTTATGTTAGAAAAAGAATAAGCAGAGGGGTTTTCCAATTCTTTAATCTCTGTGGCATGTTAGAAAGTATAAGAAAAGAAACTGACAATGGAAGCTGATTATCACGTCTCTATTTTTATATTATTTTGGTAAATTGTCATGATTCCATTATGGTTGATGATTGCAAAATATGGATTGATGAGATAGAAAAACTGACTGACTATGGAAAAGAGGGAAGGAATTATAGAGCAAGGGTCCACAAATTGGCATGTCCAACAAGTCCATGCCACGCCAACGCAGGTTCATAGGTACATTACGCTATTTTCATATTTTGTGCACAAGATGATATTGTTGTGGCCCGGAGCATGCTATGGAACTCAACAAATTAGAAGTTCCACACATATTTGTATATAATCATACACTGCTTTTATATTTTACTTTCACATTTTTACTAGACTACTTGTTGACAGAAAAAGAATGAAATTTCAGGTAAAATATCTACTCCTACATTGTGAGATTCATACTATCAGAAGAAGGTTGCATGCTCACTCATCGAGCCAGAACTGCCAGGCCAGATCGAGTTCCATTAGTCCTACAGAGCAACAGCCCTTGCAGGTAATGGTAACTAGCAACTAGTCTGGTCGCTTTATCAGGAATGCTTTTTCTGGTGACCGTTGAGAGATGTTTTCTTGCTATAGGTTTCTCTTTTCTTTTTGTGAATGAATCTACATGATTACTTCTACCACCAGTGAGTTCATGCTGCGAGTGTTAGGAGAATATTTCCTCTCATTTATCTTGATTCCATCAATGTATTAAAATTTTAAAATAAACTGATTGCCAATAGATGTGTATATGGGCTTTACTTCTTTATTGCTATAAACTTTGGTCACTCTTTTAGGTTATCCATTAGCAGAATGTCGAATACACCTGTTTGAAATTCATTCCACAAGCCCCATTTATATTCAACTATTACTCTCTGCTTATGAATCAGTAAGGGTTTGTTGGCTACTACTCCTACCACCACACACACACACAAAAGGAAATTAAAAAAATCCTCCAGTCAATCTAGTGACACTACCTCCCTCAGCCAAAGTTGGGTTTACAGCAAGAGGCTGCTGATCCTTCTTTAAATCTTAAGAATAGCATCAGCTAACCAGCTTATACACTTTGACCTTTGTCTCGAGTTCTAAGAATGTTGCATTCTCTTTTCTTCGTGGTTCGTCTATTCAAATAGCCTTTATGTGTTTCCCTATCATGCTCTGTATAGACATCATTTGGAGTTTTAGGTTCTGCAGAGCCTTCAGTCTCCAATGAACAGTTCATGAAAGTACAAAATTGATAACTTATTCTTGGCAAAGTCGTTGACAAGCACATCTGGAGGCTATCTCCTTCAGGTGAATACACAGCAAGATCGGCCTATGATGCTTTATTCCAGGGAGCAATTCTCTTTAATCCATATGAACGCATTTGGAAATCTTGGGCCCCTCCCAAGTGTCGTTTCTTCATGTGGTTAGTAGCTCATAGGCGCTGCTGGACTGTGGACCGGCTGGCCAAACGTGGTCTCCCCCACCCAGAACATTGCCCCCTTTGTGATCAAAAAGAGGAGGATATCCAGCATCTCCTGGTTGGTCGTGTGTTTGCTAGGCAGTTCTGGTTCCAGTTCCTGCAACACGTTGGTCTAGCTGCCCTGGCCCCTCAACCTACTGATATCTCTTTTGAGGACTGGTGGGAGAAGGTTGAGCTGTTGGTTAATGGGGATATGAGGTAGGTCTTAACTCCCTTATCATCCTGGGGGGTTGGACCATTTGGAGGCACCACAATGATTGTGTATTCAATGGCGCTTCTCCTAGTATCGCTACAACACTGATTTTGGCAAGGGATGAAGCCCAGTTGTGGAGCATGGCAGGAACTAAGGGCCTCTCTCTGCTCACTGCCAGGGGAGTGGGTTAATCCCAGGTTTTTTTTTTGGTCAGGTCCTTCCTTTGCCTTTCAGGCAATCAGGATTTTTGGTCTGTGAGAGTGTAGGGGTGTGTGTGGGGTGTGTTGGTGTGTGTGTGTCTGTTTTGTGGGTGTTTGTGTGAGTCTATGTATGACTCTTCTTCTACTATTAATACAATGATACGAAGTTCTCCTGCATGTTCGAGAAAAATACAGTCCTATCAAAAAAATCTGGCGTCACTCAGAGTGCTGTGCCAAAAATTAAAGTGCCACTACCATTAGGGAATATAATAACATAATACAATCCAATCTCTACAGAACTGGCAAACTTGTTACAAATTGCAGATGGTTTATGAGCTTGTAGCCAATTTCTTCACCATATTCTTGCCATTCTCTGTAGGACAAGGAACAGCAATTTGGGGATACTCAGCCTGTCATTTGCTTTGCCATCAAAATAGCCTATGTAATTTTGATGCCGTTGCTACTATATGTTCCTTGCACACTAGAATTCGATCTCTTTACGTAAGCTTGATAGTGACCTTAAATGCAAGAGCCACATCGTGATCTCAACAATTTACCTTCATATTGTTTCCCAAAATTGCAGAATAAAAATTAATTCATATATTCATTTGAACGGTTACTTTGATGCTTTATTGCATTGCAGGTATAAGATTTTAATGGATCTCCCTCTGGACTCTTGAGCAATGAATTTCGACGTACTGGTTAATCTTTTCGTTTGCTGTTTCACCACATATCTGGGATTTCATGCCACGTTTCTTACAAATTTATTTGTGTATATGGATTCTGATTTGGACAAGGTAACCTCAAGTTCATTTAGGACCAGTACTTTGTATGCCAGGAGCAGACATGACACGATGGTCTGCAAATTCAGAATCGTCAAGCATTTTGATTTGCTTGTTCTAATAAATAAAGAGCTTTCGTTTAGTATGCAGAGCTGCTTCTGTAACCATGCATTCATGATTTTGACTTGTAAAGAATTCTGCTCCGGGCGGAATTTATACTGTAATGAAAATTACTTGAGACTTCCAGAAATGTTGGGAGGTTCACATTCTCCTATAGTTCTTTGCTCAAAACAACCAGATGTGCTCATGCAATTTTGTCATTGCATTCCATCACGCATGATGCTTAATCATAATACTGAGTTGAAGACTAGCAGAATCATTCATAAAATTAGGCTTATTAGCTGCAATGCTCATGTTATCGTCTTCATAGTTAAGTCCTGTACGGAATGGAATGAAGGGAATGCATACAAAAGGAGTGCACAAGATTTTGGAGGAATCGTGAAACGGTCCTAGGACCGGTTGGTCTCCAGAAGGTTAAGTAGCATTGGCCTCACTAAGAGGTCTGGGTTCGATCTCCTTTGTAAGCGGATTTTCAGGGGATTTCCTATGATGAACTTCGGCGGCCTAACACGTGCTGGAAACTGATGTTTGAGATCATCTCTTCCAAACAGGCACGTGAGTATGAGTGTAGGATGTAGACTTTACTTTGTGTAGGTGCGTGGGTGGGTGGGGGTCTATGTGTAAGTTCGGAGCTTCAGCAAGGTTATCTTTAAAAAAAGGATTTTGGAGGAATCATGGTGATCGTTCCGTGGGCCCTGGGTATTTGTCTTGACGAACTGACGATTATGCGCCCTTTGTGTTCACCGGGAGTCACAACATTATTATTACTTGCGATTATCCATTATCGGCTGTAGGCTGTAGTAATGTAGATTATCGGATGCATCATCAACTGCGAATCTGCGATTGCGTTTGCCTGGTGCATTTTCTGTGAGGTAAGTTAAGAGCCTAGAAAATCTTCCTGTGATGCTAATTGTTTGCCAAATGAAAGGTTTTGTTCTATAAGCGTACAACACGGTCTCAGCTGTTGTTAGAATCACAAAATGTAAATTGGATTAGAGGTGGTTAACATTGGAATCGTAGATCTTAACTACAAAATCATATAACCGCATATTTCATTGACTAGAATAGTAGAATCAGCCCCATTAATCCAGAGAGTAAAATGTAAAACCATATGATAGAGTTGAAGATTTTGATAACCATACCCCAGATTGTGGCACTGATATACTCAGCAAACAAATTAGGTATGAATTGAATATAGCACATTGATACCACGTTTGGATTGAAACGAACTCACCTACAGCAGACAAGAACACATTAAACATCAGTTCGCAAACTTCAGCATGCAAAATACACACAGAATGTCTCTAAGCACATAGGCAAACCCTGATATACGAGAGCCAGGAAGAAAGATCCGTTTAAAAGGATCAGGGTTCAGAAACAGCCTCCATACAGAATCAAAGTATTCAAGTGAGCGGTGGAACATGGTTAGGGCTACAAGACTGTTATCTGTGTTCAGGGATTGCTATCTCAGTATGACCGCTGCATTTCTCAAGGCCAGATACCTTTGAACGTATTCATTGGGAAGCATCCTGATCTGCTTGAACACCTCTGGATCAGCGTAGCGCAGCTTTGTCCTAGGATCCACATACGGTGCCTGCAATGGGAAATTCAGTTCACTTGCTGTTTGGCGGCCAAAAAGTAGAGGGAGAATGCAGCAGTAGGGATGTATAAGTTTGATAAAAAAAAAAAGCAACGTAAATAACTGTGTGTAGAGTCTTCTTTCTAGAATTCTGTTTCCTTTCATGTCAGTCATGCAGATACTAGAGCTGAGGCAAAAGCCAGGTCCAGTTTCATTAGGGATTCTTTCCTGCGGCCCAACCAGAACAGGCTAGGCCATTGCTCATTGGCTAGGACAGGACTGCTCAGCTTCAGCCAAATTGTTAACATAGGTCAGCTGAGGATGTCAATGCACAAACTGAAGGTTATACATGAAGTTTATACTAATAATATCACGGAACTGCGATGAAGTTTATACATGATGTCATCTGAGGATGTCCAATACACAGGTTATTAACATCATATGAGGCAAAATTTATACATTATGTCACTCTACCAGTACTGAATAGATGCCAAAAGAGTTGATAAAAAATTCCAGAAAAATGGACAAAATCCTTGCCATTAACCAAAGATAACTCAGAAATGATGTTGAATAAATTCTACAGCTGACTGCGAAATGTGAGAATTCAGATATCATACAAGCCAAATCAGATTGTCACTTTCAATTTGGAGAAATTAAATATCCACAAAATCTTGTTTCATAAGTGTTCCAACACAGACTAGCCACTTGTAGATACAGGTGACTCGTATGAAGTGACTGCCAGGAACCTACAATCGCCTAGTAGTTTCTAATCTAGCGCTACCAGCCACATAACAGTTTCGAGTCTTGCACAACAATGTATGGTTTTTAATTTAGCGCTACTAACCACCTAACAGTTTCTAGTCTAGCGTTACAATGTACCAAGGTTTTCTTTCTAATGGCTTCCACACACAAAAAAAGGAAAAAAAATGTACTGTGTAAAATGGTCCTAATCAGAAGTTTCAGGAGGGCGGAAATACACACTCAAAAGAGCATCATGACAGCTACATTCTCAAAAAACAATCTTCATCTTCACAGCTCCAACAGAAGAAAATGATACACATTTCCAAAAATGCGTGCAACGTTTGTTTAACATAAGTCCACCGTTCAAAAGGCAGTAAGGCACTATTATTGACTAGCACACTACTAACAGTCTTGTTTTTCTTAGCTCTAGCTTGTTATAAGTTACCCATTGGTCTTTCTTCTAACCCAGCTACCAGCTAATAGCACATACTCTAGAGAAAGATCAGCTTTTATGTCCTATAGACAAGTATTAAACAGGTCTTATACGGATAATACAATTACATATCAAGTCACGAGTTAGCACTGCAACAATATAGTAGTAATAAGGAAACACAGAATGACCATTATAGTAGTGTTAAGGAAACACATTGTCACCTTTATTTCTTCTTCCAATTTGACCTTTAGACACTGAATAAAACCATTTAGTGACCTTCTCAGATACCTAAGCCCAAAAGAAGGAACTAATATTGAATTAAACTTACCTCAAAACCTGTTATGTCACAGTATCTCTTTGGTGGGTAAATGGATGGGGGTGATTGAATATTCAGATCTGCATAAAACCAAATAGTGTCAACATACAATGTCTGTCTAAAACTAAGAAAACCATATATGCATCATATTCAAGATACCATGTTCACAATGTAACATCTTAATTTCAAGCCATGTTTTTATTTTTCCAATAATCCAGCTTGAATGTTTTGACTGATAAGAATCGTACACAGGACTACCTTAGATCATATTCTTCTGATTGTCTTTCAGTACATGATACAGTATCTAAAAAAATATACAAATGGCAAGAATAAAAACCTGATTTTCTAGTGGCATAATCTTTTATCAAACATAAATTCTCAGTTTGCTGGCTCCCCCCCC
>NC_028456.1:6860732-6894174 GCF_000263155.2 Setaria italica | reverse complement strand
CCATATGTAAACTCTACAATACAAGGAGCAGGGGGAAGGGAGACACCTACAAACTAGTTAGTTTGAACATACAATGAAAAGCGATTTGTTTGTGAACAAACAAGGACAGTGTGCTGTTGATTTTTCATGTTATGAGCTTTCTTATAAAACAAATGATGAGGTGAAAATTTATTTGTTCTCAGCATCATTGGCCATTAGGTGCCAATTTATTACAAAGATCAAGGTTCCCTCTGCAATGGTTTGCAAGAACCTAGAAGTTTTATATCAAAGATCTCCACCATATAATTTTATTGGCATTCATCCGTGTACGAAAGAATTGTATAATGATGACATTAACCTAAGGCTTTCTGTGTGAACAGTCAAGCAGCTACTCAGTAAAGACAATTTCAATATGAGATGATGCTTCTGCTGTCCAAAAATGGATATAGTTCAGAAGCTCTTTTTCTTTACCAAAATAGATGGTGCCAATATTCTTCAAGAATGTGCACTCTATGCCAATCAATTGTTGATGTAGATAAAAAATGCTAACTCTGAACAACCTAAACCCAATAGCAGCAACGAATTCACACCTCTATTTATCAGTACCAACAGTCCAACACACTTCCCAGCCCGAATAACAACAATCAGTCAATCACATGCATCCACCAGCCATGAAGCGCAACAGAGCACGATCTAAACCTCACAATTTTTACGCAAGTTGAAATCACCCACATAAACATGGAGAACGGAGGGGAAACAACAAACGGGTGGTTTCCAAAGACAAAGGAGAGCACCAAAGACTTAGTACGGCCACAACGCACAATAGTTGAGCAATAACCATCCAGCAGAACTCAGATGGAGTATCCAATCTGAGAAGAAGGGTGAACCGGAGGGTGCTTACAGTTGGGGCGGTCGGGGGGCATGGAGGAGGCATCTGCGGCCTGGAGGAGGTGACGGAGGTGCTTCCACTGGCGCCCCCGGGACTGGCCCTTGGGGTACTTGTCCGCCGTCTGCACCTTCTTGAACGACAGCGTCGGCGCCAGCACCATCTCCGTCCTCACCACCTCCGACTCCATCCTCCTATAATCTCCCGCGCCGGCGCGAGAAGCGGCAAGAGACCCGGCCTCGCGGCGGCTCCTCGGCTTGGAGCTTAGGGCTCGAGGCGACGCGGGTTGCCGGCAAGGAGGGTTCGGCACCGAGGGGGAATGCGAGAGAGAGGAGACGGGCGGCGAGGTCGGATGGTTCGCAAGAGGTGCTCTCCAGATGGGGCGGTCCCCGCCGGGGGCTCGTAACTTGCGGAAGCTAGTTTGGCTTTATAAGTTTAAAGCCCACTAGGCTCAAATAGTAGTCTAAATCAACATTTCAACCTATTTAGGTTCAACAATTTCTAAAAGTTGCGCGGGTGTTTTTTTATTTTTAACCTTTTTTTATTTATTTTTAAAAATAACCTGAGGGGGATTTGAGGGGGACTTTATCTGCGCAAATAACCCTTTTGGCCGCGCCAGATCGCCTAACGCGGCAGGAAGCCTCTGCCGCGTCGCGTGCACTGGCGCGGCGGGCCCCTGCCACGCTGGCGCGGCGAGTGCGGCGCCAGGTGTGCGCTGACGTGGCGGGAGCTCGTCGCGCCAGCCCGCCTAGCGCGGCAGCGGTGCCGCGCCACACCGCCTGGCGCGGCAGAGCCTAGTCTACAGCCGCGCGCCGGCTCCCTTCCTCATCCCTCCCTCCTTTCTTCCTCCTCCAGACACACCAGCGCCCTTAGCTTGTTGCGCCGCCCCACCCCCAAATCTACCCAAAATCCGGCGATTTCGGTGGGGGAAAGTAGTGGAAATCGATCCCTGCTTTGTATGGAAGGTATCCCATACTTTTTCTCGTGTTTTACCGTTGCATTTGGTAGATCGGAGGATGTTTAGGTGACTTAGGGTTATGTTGATGATTTCAATTTTGAATGAAATGCAATGGTGTTTTGTGTTAGATGATACGTAGTTCATACGCAATTGAGTCTCTGCTCGCGATATTGACGTGTAGAACTTGTTGAATGCTTCGATTTAGGTATATATTCATCCAATCGTGTGGTTTACATGACATGTATTTTTTTATATGTTCAATTAATTAGTCTCATATTTTTGTTCCTTAATATAGTTGCTATAGTTGATATGTTTCAGTGTTTGTATTTTGTAGATGGAGTGTTTACATTTTATCGAAATGATGTATATAGCTCGTATGAATTACGTGTGTAAAGTTTATTTGTGTATTAAATTTGTGGCACTTGATGTCCAGGTGAGATAACGTCGTTTGGTTGTGAATACAAGCGGCGTAGGTGGTATGTGCGTTATGTGAGCGAGTCCAATGGTGCTGGTCCCGTACCTCCTGCCCTTCCGATACCTCTTTGTAGATGTGGCGTGCAAGCAGAGGTGAAATAATCAAGGCATCCAAAGATAGCCGGAAGAGCCTTCTATGTATGCAAGTGGACTTTTGATCCAATGCCTGCCGCACCTTGTGATTTCTTTCAGTGGATTGATGGACCCAACAAATATGATCCTAGGATCCGCCTATTCCCATATCATAGCATAGAGCTTAAACCATACCATCAGTTTAGGCGTTGGGTTCCTCCTCCACCAAACCCACCTAGGATGACCGAGGAGGAGAAGCAGGAGGCTGCTTGTAGGCGTGTAAGGGATCCTCCCATGTGCAAGTGTGGGGTTCCTGCTAAGCTTATGCATTCTAACTTAGGGGATCCACCTAAGTTTACTCCATTCTTTCGATGCTCGCTAAAGACTCATGTAAGTATATTATGAGAATATTAGTATGTCGTTTAGCTAGCAGTTATAATTTTGCAGTATATTGTTCATACTTTTACTTGATGTTATTACTTGGAAGTTGGAGCAGTTTATGTATGAGTAGTTCACGTCACCGTTTTTTTGCAGGATGGGTGGCCATTGTGTGATTTCAATGAGTATATATACGGCCCAATGGCAATGTGGCCAACGGAGGAGCAAGTGCGGGAGTTCGAGAGTGGAAAGGAACCGTGGCCATGTGTGTCCTCTCCTAGTGATAGATGCAAGTGTGGTATATTGGCAACACAAGGTGTGGTGCCTTCTGAACTTGGATATGGTTCGTTCTGTGGAAATGCACATGGCGATTACTGGGTTAGTAACTACTCATCTCTTGTGTGTTATTAAGGTTGGAACTTGTTTCAAATTTGTAAGAATATGAAATTGTTGTTGCAGGAGGGAAGGACATGTGATTGGGAAGATTTTTCTGGTCGTTATGATTTGTTATTAAAATTGGGTAATACATCGGAACCATGGAAGTCAAGGAAACAACAAGAAATTAAAGAAAAGATTAGGAAGGAGTATGATGTGCCTATTCCTAACAACGACTTGCTTTGGAGGAAAATATATCAAGATATGGTGCATGAGACTGGAGTGGAACCTGAAGGACTTTATGCAAGGGAAACTATTATTAAGTATTGGAGGCAAAATAGATCCAAGTATCCACAACCTCTAACTGAAAATGAGAAGAGAGAAAATAGGAGGAAGTTGCAGGAGGAGAGGGAGTTGGAGAAACAAAGGTTGAGGGAGGAAAGAGATCGCTTAGGTTATGTGGTTGATCCGAATGCGAAATACCCTAAGGGTTCATGGGAAGAATATTTGCAGCAGGTTAGGGCAAGAAAGAGAAGGATTGAAATGGAAGAGTTACAACAAAAAGCGGAAGAGGCACAGATGGAGACGATGAAGGCTCTTGTTGCCGATTTACCTGTTGGTAAGGTTAATGTCGATAAGAAAGGGAAGGGAGTTGTTGTTGCCAGAGATGATGATGATGACGAGTTACTATATGAAGGTGACTCGGACTAGATGAACGTGTTGATGTAGCTGGATCATGTTTCTCTTTAGTTGTGAAAACTATGTTCATTTATGAGAAAACTATGTTTATGTTTATTCTGAGAACTACGATTAGTTGTCAAAAACTATTTTCATTTCTGAGAGAACTATGTCGAAACGCATCAAAGTTTCCTCTCCGAGCTAGTAGTGAGCGCTAGAGTGTGAAAGAAATAGTAGTAGCTTCGATCAAAATTTTTAGCATACTCGCAAGTCACGTGAGAACCGATATCACCATCAGAAGTGCTTACCTGAGAGGAGCGGGGCGAACTCCCTCGTGTCGACACTGTGCTTCTTGCAGAGGGCGTCGAGCGCCTTCTGGCTCCGGAAGGACGAAGCGATGCGCTCAGCGGCGGGCCACGAGGGCGCGCTCCCGCCGTCGTCACCGCTGTCGCTGGTGTCGACGGCGGTGGCATCCGGGGCGCGCACGGGGATGGGGTCGATGATTTGGATGGAGGACGAGGAGGAGTGGGCGGTGGAGGAGGAGGAAGGCATAGCGCTGGTAGAGCGGGTGATGGGGTGGCGGGCGGCAGGACGCTTCGCGTTCTCGTACGAAGGAAGCACCATCGAGTAGATTTGCGGTCAAGTTGCAGGAAGGAAGAGCAGAGGGCAGTGGCCCAGTTCTCTAGGCACAACACAACTGCGCGAGACTGGCGTGCATGCGTTGTGCGTCAGTGCGTGGAGTCCCAATGCAACACGGCCGCCAGGCTTCCCTCAATTTATTTTTCAGTCTTTGGACTGTTATTAAAATTGAAAATTTGATAACTGAGATCGAAAATTCGATAATTGAACCTGCTATCCCACTCATCTCTCCTCTGAATGATCTTGAAGTAATCAATATTCCTACTCCCACCGTATCTTTTTCTATAAAACTTCTATTGAAACCGGTATTAGGCCACCTTCAATGTACGATTTTATCGCATTATTACCAGTCTAATCGCATTATTACCAAGACTGTTGTATCATCTTTTCAATGATACTCCCTCCGTCCGTAAAGAATGTCCTTTTAGAAAATTTCGGACACAATAATACCTAATAACTGTCTGTTTAGTTTTCTGAATCCTAAATAAATGCACATGCATTGTAATCAGAGAAACAACATCAATTGAGCATTTCATTTAATTGGCTCTACACACTCCTCCATATACGTTTTTATTGGTGTGAATGTTACTTTAATTAGATGAGGTTTACTTGAAGGTAAAAAAATTCACTCTTTGTGGGACAAATTTTAGACTCTAAATGGACACTCTTTGTGGTAGGGGAGGGGCTTGCTGCACCAGAAGGAGTGGAGCAGCAGCAGTGCTCTACTGCGCAAATCGAAACAAAATTTCAGTAGGATTTGCCCGGGTGTGGTCGTTGCCGCATGCGCTGCCGCACCAAGCGAAACAAATTTTCAATATGTTTTGGGGGGGGCCTTGCCGCGCCACTCCGCCTGGCGCGGCAGGAGTACGCTGCCGTGCCAAGCGAAACAAATTTTCAGTAGGTTTCGCCCGGGGAGGGGGGGCGGGCCTTGTCGCGCCACTCCGCCTGGCGCGGCAGGAGTGCGCTGCCGCGCCAACCGAAATAAATTTTCAGTAGGTTTCGCCGGGAGGGGGGGCCTTGCCGCGCCACTCCGCCTGGCGCGGCAGGAGTGCGCTGCCGCGCCAAACTAAACAAATTTTGAGTAGGTTTCGCCGGGGGGAGGGGTGCTAGACTTCCGCTGATGAAACTTAAATAGCTTTTTTTGTTCTGATTTTTTTAAACTAGTTTGAACCACGAATACGCGATAGCCTACCAGTGCGAACATTTACGAAAAAAATACACGAAACACAAGTATGTCACGGAGCAAACATATAACATTGTACAGATAGAAATAAACCTAACATCCAACTTAGTCTTTTACACACGTGATAGAAATAAACCTAACAACCAACTTAGTCTTTTACACACGTGACGGTTCCAAAAGTCTTGCATACACATATAATATAAATTGCACACCTAGTGCATCACACTTGAGACATGCAACGTTCAGTGTCGTGACCGCCGCTCATCCGGAGGGCTAAAAGGATCTCTTGGGCGACGGTCCCTCCTTGGATGCGTGGGCAGCACATTGGCGCTGCCAACATCGGTGTGGTCCCGAGAACGACGCTGCCGGCGTGGCATCCGGGTACGAGGTGTAGGTTCCTATGGAATAATTGGGCACAAAGCATAAAATTTGTATGACACTTCGGGAGTGAACATTAAAATCTAGAATTGAATGTAGGGAAACTTGTGAATGTACCTGGCTGGACTCTCCCTGCGTTTGAGTCACAGGTGGAGCATCGATCATGCTGGAAATCTCCAGTTCCTCACCATATGTAGGGTCGTCATCCTCAGACTGCTCACCTTCAGAGTCCTCGCTTGCCTGAGGGGATGCGGGTTCCTTGCCTCGTGATCTCCTGCTAGGACCTGCAGCAGTGGACGGTGTTGCAGCCTTGGGGGGAGTCGCCAATGGAGTCCGACGTGATCCCGAAGAAGTACCCTGGCCATTGCCCCCGTGGTGCACATCTGAGGACGACATGCAGTTCATCCTCATGGCCATTCGCCTGCAGCTTTTCCGAACCCTCTGCCACATGTAAGCAGCATATATTCATGACTATGATATTGATAGGGTTACAAAGGTAGTATGAGTATAAGTGGAAATTAGTTTGGGCTTCTACCTCTGCAAACTGATGAAGCAGACCATCACCTTCTCCGACGGCGTGCTCCATAATCATGCCCGCCTCGTTTGAGAGCCTTGCAAGCTGCTGTCCCTGTACGCATAGTTTTCATTTCATGAGTGATCAATGTTACGATACTATGATTACAAACCGAAATCTTACCATGTAGTCATGGAGAGGTGCACGCTCAGGCTGTGTCCCATAGCGTGTCACCGTGTCGTACGCGTCAGCTATGTCGGCGTCTGAGTCAGACGGTGCATCCTCAATGGGCACATTACTCCAAGATGGTTTCACTTTAGTTCTCGTCGAAGTACAGTACCATTGTATGTACTCATTGTTTGGTACTGGTCGCCAGTACGGTCTACCTTCAGGATCGCATCTGTTGGCGCTAGAAATCGGTCAACCGAATCTCCAACGTCTGACACACGACCCGGGAGAATCTGCTTAACTTCTGTTCGGGTGATTGCCCTGGTGCGGTTCGCGCGGCGTGCCAGCCAATCTGACCTGTTGATTGGCAAGGAAGAATACGTGTCAGGTCTAGAAATCACGATCGGCTAGATTTCCGATCTCGAGAGAGCTTATCAGCGAATCGGCCGATTTGCCGTAATAAAGAAATCGGCTATGAAGCAGCCGATCACTGTAGCCGTGTAGACAAGAAAATACTGGAGTAATCGACACAATGCTATAGTAACAACACTAGGAATAGATCTAATCGGCTATGTGTGAAATAAGCAAATTTAATAGCAGAATGTAAAGAAAGCCGAAACCGCCGATCCCTAGCTGGATAACTGGTGATAAAACTAGAAAGACAGGTAAAACCTATGATTCTAGTAAATATCGATAACTAGTGAATAAATCTAAACGAAACAACAGCGATGCGCCCGGAGTTAAAGCTTAGAATTTACTCGGTAAACGGAACTTACAAGATCGGCCGGAGATCAAGTTGATGCAGCCCTGCCAACCCGTACGAACTCGTGAAAAAGGAGAAAGTATTTGGCGAAGTCGCCTGCTTGAAAGTAAGTACGAGGAAATAGTAGTTGGTTGTATTGATTTGTTTATGATTACAGATTTACAAAGGTAGCTATTTATAGCCCCGTACAGATGACTCCTTAACTGATTAGAACTCTATCCCTAATTCAAATAGAAAACAAATATTTACAAGCACGATTCTTACTAGGTTGGTTATTATACACTTCATGGGCTGATTTCCTCTTCATCCTTCCGATCCTTCCCAAGCCCATACCGGCCCAATTATTCCAGCCCCCTAATCGGCTGATTCCTTATCGGCAAAGGGTAACCGATTCGGGAATCAGACGTGTCCGATCCGAACCCCAAGGGTTAAGCAAGGCAGAAATCATCGGCCGATCCCGTACTGTAGCATCTAGCCGATCTTGGACTGTAGTGCCAACCAACCGATCTCCAACTGTACTTTCCCATTTCCTCTCCTCCTGACGCCGATTTCACTAGTGACGAAATCTGGCGTCAACACATGCCCCCCAGTTTCGGAGTAAAACATAGTCTTTTACTTCGAAATTCTTTTCAACTTCCCCTCCGAAACAGCTGTAATAAAAATATCCTTCCGTTTCGCGGTCTTTAACCTGATGATTGCAATCTTTTCGAAACGGGCGCCCACGACAACCACTACTCCCAAAAAACTCGAAACGCTGGCGTGGTGAAAATTCCATTTTTACCCCTCCTTAGGCGCCCTTTAAATAGCAGTTCACCCCGCACTTCTCCTTCAAGCTGACGTCTTTCTTCCTCAGCGCGTGTGCCTTCTTCTTCCCTCAGCACTTTCCCTTAGCTCCGAAGCTCCTCAGCGCCACCTTCCTGTTGCTTCTTCTTTTCCCCTCCAATGGCGGCACCTTCAGGCAATTCGCCCTCGCGCAATGCTCCAGAAATGGCGCCTTCGGCGGAAGTGACGACAGCGGTTGCTCCATCGTCAAAAGAAGGAGCTTCATCGGAGATCCCAATGGCGATCCCCATTGCGGCCTCATCCTCCGCAGCTGTACCGGCGGTCACGCCGACTACTAGGAACTTCATCCCAGAGGTTATTACCGAATCCTTCCTCTATCGGCAATGCATTTACTTTAGATCTATTTCTTACTTTTGCACCCCCCCTTTTCCTTTTTAGGTGGTTAGAGATCGCATCACCATCCACCTTACGGGAAATCCTAGCCTTATCTGTCTCGGACCCATGGGGAACCCAGATCCAATAGAGCTCATCAATTTAGAAACCCACATAATCCCCTTCAAACAATCCACCATGGACCTGGATCACTGGTTGGGCACCTTTAGGTCCTGGCCGAATGAAACCCCAGGTTGGAGGGAGTGGTACCAACGGATAGCCGAACCGAAGAGGGCCCTATGGGACGAGCTCAAAATCGGCCAGTGTATCAACCTGTCTTTGTCCCAGATGGAACGAAATGAACCGTTGGTGATAGCGGCCTCTTACTTTTGGTCTGATGCCCTCAATGCTTTCTTGTTTGGGCATGAACCTATGACTCCCACATTGGCCGATGTGGTTCTGTTGACCGGCCTTGACATTTCCTCCCCGGACACACCTTTCCGCCTCTTAGCCGCAACGTCACATCGGCTGGACACAAGAGGAATCGGCGGGTGGAAAGGATTCATCAGATGCAACAAAAGAGCCGGGTCTGTTGAGAATAGGGAGCACACGGCCTTTTTAATGATGTGGTTAGAAAAACATTTCTTTTGCGGAAGAGCAGCCGGCCCATCAACCAACACCCAGGCTTTAGCCGAAGCGCTATCGGCAGGAACCCCTGTTCCCCTTGGGAAACACTTGCTAGGGGCGGCGTACCACATGCTCCACCAAATCGGCATCAAACTATCCAAGGGGGAGCCGATTGGAAATCCAGGTGGCCCCTGGTGGTTTATCAATTTATGGTTGAACCTTTATATGAGCAAGATCACTCAGCAGAATGTGGGTCACATGATGTTCCCTAACATTGATTCGGCAGAAGATCCTACTGCTCGTCGCCGATGCACATCTTTCGGTGAAGTGGCGTCGGCCTTCCCAGGTTGCTTGTACTCTGCTACAAAAGTGGCCGAGTACTTCCGATGCTTCTACAACGGCTTTAATGAAGATGCAACCGTCTGGTTTCCTTATCAGCGGGATGACCCAATCTTTGAACTCCCAACCTGCTTCGACTCAACCACTGGCCGATTCGACGAAGAACTCACTGATGAGCTAATCAAGCCAGGAATCCTGCCAGCCAACTTCTTTTCGGGGAAAGATGCCCCCACGTACGAGTTCTACAATCCCTCTGCTGCAGCACGCCAACTCGGCATGGGTCAGCTGCCGATTCAAGTATATTTTGCTAGCCGAGTCAAGTTCAGAGATGGGCTCACAACAGGTCTGGACTACAGTCGGGTACGAGACCGGATCCCGGACTCCACCACTATTGACCTGAACAACTGGATAGTAGCCCTCTTCGCTGTCCAGCCATTCAAACTTTGGTGGGCCGAATGGAAACAATTCCTCTTCTGCAACTCAGCATCGGCATACTGCAATCTCCTGGATCCAGCCAACATCGACCCGAACGCCGAGGTATTTTCCTTAGCCGATTTTTACTCTTTTTCAACGTAGTTGAATACTAAAGCTTTGCTTCATTTCTTCAGTCTGAGAATCATGTCCCCCCAACACACAGCCGGAGTGGTCGGTTAATAGAGGGTCATCATCCATACACCGCCTACCCTCTCATCGGCTATGACGCTCCGTCCGTGGACATGATTGCTGGCCGATCGAAACAAGCTCAGAAGAGAGTTAGCAAGAAGACCAGCCGCCGAGTCCGAGCCCGTATAGAATCGGCGGATCCTCCCATGCTCGTATCGGCAGAGACTTTGGCCGCGCCACCCCCTCAGGCTACCAGAGATATCGACACTCAAGTCGTCGCACAAGTTGGGGCAGCCGCCGCGTCGCTGCTGTTAGAGGCCGTGCAGGTAAACTTATGTTTAATCCTTCCGATTGCCGTTTTGATATTAATCCTTCTTATCTTAGACTGCACAGAGTACCCCCATGGACATACAACAATCGGCTGCAACCCAATCGGCCATCAACGCACCCCCGCTTCCATCCGTTGAGGTACAACACAATTTCACCGATTCCCTTAGTGTTTGAATAATATGCTTACTCAACCTTCTAACACAGGTCATCGGCATGCCGAGCGCTTCTCAACCACTGATCTCTTCTCGGAAAGCTGGCCCAAGCACAACGTCGATCATCGTGGAGTCTTCCTCTTCTAATGAACCTATGGTACCAGCCCCTGAGCAGGGGACGACGGCTTCCCGAATGCAACTTGAAGAGATTCGATTCAAAGAGGTAAGACATCTTTCAGCTTTATTTAGCCGATTTGCTATCACCATCAGCCGATTTATTTTCTTCTTTATTATTTCCAGGAACAGGACACCCCTGACAATAGCCTCTTCTCTTTCGCGGTCGCCCTCTCTGATGACGAAGAAGTTGCTTCTCGCCAGGTCGCCTTGAGCTCCATTCCTGATGACGTCCGAGCCAAGCTTACCAGCATCCGACTCCTTCTTCAAGGAGACATCGGCCGATTAGTAGAAGATGCTTCGCCGATTCGGCAGCTTTTTGGTGATGTCAGCGGACGAGTGCTAGAAGAAGCGGAGGAAGCCTTGGCACCGGCTGCATTTATTGAGTCCATGAGGATCCCGGTCTACAGAGCCCTTCGTCACATGGCCGATCATGCCAAGTTGGCCAAGACTCGTGAAGAAGAAGACGCGTTCAAACGTCAAGCTCAAGAGGTGCACCAGCGTATTCACTTTCTGGAGGACTCCCATCCAGGGATCGTCGGTGAGATAGACCGCCTTAAACGCCGAAGGGCAGAGCTCGCCAAGGAGATGGAGCAGGTGACCAAGGCAATGAATGCCGAAGAGAAAAGGCTCCAAGAACTCCCTTCTGTCCTTGCCGATTTAAAACAGGAGAGGCAACATTTGGCCCATGAAGCCCTGAAGCTCCACCGTAGTGCGTCAGAAGTCCCCGGATCGGCGGATGAAGATCAATGGATCTTGGACTCTGCCGATCAGATCCGGCACCGGGCGATTGCGGCCATCGATGCCCTTTTGGGTAATCTGTAAAGGCACTGACTATTTTGTACGAACCTTTAATAACTGCTTTGACCGTCCTTCGCGACGCATCCTTTATTTATTGCCTTTCTTACTTCCGA
Source organism: Setaria italica (assembly GCF_000263155.2). Classification (NCBI taxonomy): domain Eukaryota; kingdom Viridiplantae; phylum Streptophyta; class Magnoliopsida; order Poales; family Poaceae; genus Setaria; species Setaria italica. The sequence continues at coordinate 6,882,435 of NC_028456.1, read as the reverse complement.
TAGGACGCACCCTTACCAAATATCCACGCCTCTTTCTCTTATAAATGCCGGCCTAGACTCCCCCTTCCGAGAGTACCAGCTTGGCTTCGGCTTTATTTTCTCAACCCGTTCTCGTCGGCGTGACCTTCTGTCATGTCTTCGTCGACTTCCTCTTCCTCTGTCAACCAGGTGAAACCCTAGCCTTGATTCCCCTCTCTCTTTTTAATTCTTTGGAAGAGGATGACCCTTTTTAATCTTTCTCTCTTTCAGCCACGGCGTCTTAGCCCCGAGCTCGAACGTGCCATCGAGCTCATACACTCTGATGACCCATTGTCGTCAGAGGATAAGGATTTAATCAGGGCTCATCGTGACGAACTTCAAGAACACGTCTCTGCGGACGCCCGTCGGGTCTTGGACTTTTTGAATGACAACACCCGCCGGCGACCTCAAGCCAACAGAAGTCATCTGCTTCCTTCACGGGTCATCCTTGAAGATGCTGCGGCAGGAACTTTGCGCCCGGCCATGGATCGGAGCCACCCTCTCCCCCGTCAAGTCGAAGCGGAGGCTTCGATGAAAGAGACAGAAGAAGAGTACATTCGTCGTATGATAGAGTTAGGTCAGGCTGAGAGAGAGCGTAAGAAAAAGAATGGCGAGGCCCTAATAGAGATGGACGAAGAGTACATCCGTCTCATGATAGAATTAGGTCGGGCTGAGAAAGAGCGCAAGAAGAAGAATGGTTAATTTATTATTTTTTGTTCTAAGGGCGACTTGTACCTTGTCGGCCGTGTAATCCACCGTCCGTACCGAATGAATACATCGGCCGATTTGGACGATTTCATGTTTTTCATAGATGAACCGTTTTGTATCGGCTGCGCGCCGTTGTATTACGGTCAATCTTTTATGCTCCGACCCATATACTAGGGTAGTATCTTTTCAAGTACCTTCCGTTCAAAGCCCTAGTGAACTTTTCTCCCTCGATTGTTTCCAGAATATAAGAATTTCCTGGAGCACATCTGCCGATTTTATACGGCCCTTCCCATGTAGGGGACCACTTTCCGAATTTAGGATCTTTCGACCCAATCGGCAATACTAACTTCCAAACCAAGTCCCCAGGGGAGAATTGTTTGACTTTGACCTTCTTATCGTACCATCTGGCTACTTTCTTTTTATTTTCTTCAATGCTTATCAAGGCTCTTAACCGCTGGCCGGCCAAGTCATCGAGTTCCCTTTTCATGAGTGACGAGTAGTCGTCGGCCGTTAACTGGTCCTGGAGCGAAATGCGTCTCGATCCCGCCCTTGACTCCCACGGTAGTACTGCATCGTGACCGTACACCAACTGATAAGGGGATAACTTGGTGGCCCCATGACAAGCCATCCTGTACGCCCATAGGGCTTCGGTTAAACATAGGTGCCATTTCTTCGGCTGCTCCTCTATTTTTCTTTTGATTAACTTGATTATCCCTTTGTTGGAAGATTCGGCCTGGCCGTTGGCCTGGGCGTAGTACGGAAAGGAGTTTAACAATTTGATCCCCATATCGGCTATAAATTCTTCGAATTCCCCCGATGTGAACATTATTCCCTGATCGGTTGTAATAGTCTGGGGAATGCCGAATCGGTAGACGATATGATCCCTTACGAAGTCGGCCATGATAACCGATGTTACGGCTCTTAATGGGATTGCTTCCACCCATTTGGTAAAGTAATCGGTAGCCACCAGAATAAATTTGTGCCCTTTGCTTGATGGTGGGTAAATTTGGCCCATAAGGTCTATTCCCCATCCTCTGAACGGCCATGGTTTGATAATGGGATTCATGGCCGATGCGGGTGCACATTGGACATTCCCAAATTTCTGACAAGCCTGGCACCCCTTATAATATTTGAAACAATCTTCGAGGATCGTTGGCCAGTAATACCCATTATTCCTGATCATCCATTTTATCTTATGGGCCAATTGGTGTGCTCCACATACCCCTTCATGGATTTCTCCCATTAGAGTCTTGGCCTCCTCTGTTCCCAGGCATTTGAGTAGGACGCCGTCAATCGTTCGGTAGAACAGGTCGTCTTCGAGCAGTACGTACTTAGTAGCATGAAAACGCACTCGTCGTTCCACCTTCTTAGACGGATCTTTCAAGTAGTCGGCAATTTCTTTCCGCCAGTTATCGACCGCGAGTTCCAGAGTCATAGCGCCTAGAATTGGCCGATATCCAGATGCGTGCTGGGCGAGCTTGTTGGCATCCTCGTTGTGGTCCCTTAAGATGTGCTCGATTACTGCCGATTTAAATTTTTTTAAGAGCTGTAAGCAATCCTCGTAATAAATTCTTAATACATCATCCTTGCATTCGGACCTCCCGGTTAATTGATCCACAATAAGCATGGAATCCCCGAAGACTTCGACAGAATCGGCCTTGACTTCTCTTAGTAGTTGTAAGCCCTTCAATACAGCCTTCTATACAGCTCGGTATTCCGCTTGATTGTTAGTGGCGGTGGCTTCTATCGGCAGAGAAAAATCATAGCTTGCCCCCAAGGCGATATGAGAACGATGCCGATTCCTGATCCGACCCCACATGACGACCCATCAAAGTATAAAGTCCAAGGCGCCGGCTCTACGAGGGTAATCTCTGGTCCGCAGTGTTGGGCGACGAAATCGGCCATGACCTGACCCTTGACGGCTTTTGCCGATTCATACCGCAGGTCAAACTCTGACAAAGCTAAGATCCATTTGCCGATTCGACCTTTCAAGATCGGCAGTGATAACATGTATTTTACTACGTCGTCTTTGCATACGACCACGCATTCTGCCGACAGTAAATAGTGCCTGAGTTTGGTGCATGAGAAGTAAAGACATAGGCACAACCGCTCCACCGGAGGATATCTTGTTTCAGCGTCCAGAAGTCTTCTACTGACATAATAAATCACTCGTTCCTTGCCTTCGAATTCCTGGACTAGAGCCGACCCAATAGCCTTTTCATCGGCTGATAAGTATAATTTAAATGTCTTACCAGTTTGAGGAGGAACCAATACCGGTGGTGAGACCAAGTACTGCTTGATATCTTCCAATGCTTTGCGTTCTCCTCCCCCCATATGAACTCCTGGTCAGGCTTCAACTTCAACAGTGGTGTGAACGCCTGAATCCACCCAGACAGATTAGATATGAATCTTCTGATGAAATTCACCTTGCCGATTAAAGACTGCAATTCAGTTTTATTCTGCGGGGCTACGACTTTGTTGATAGCCGCTATGGTCTTCCGATTTATTTCTATTCCCCGCTCGTGCACCATGAATCCTAAGAATTGTCCGGCGAACACGCCGAAGGCACATTTATTGGGGTTCATCTTCAGCCCATGTTTCTTGGTGCACTCTAGCACTCTTCGCAAATCGGCCAGATGCTCTTCATGTCCTTTGGACTTAACCACGACGTCGTCGATGTAGATTTCTACCAGAATGCCGATGAGTTTGTGAAATATGTAATTCATGGCTCTCTGGTACGTGGCGCCGGCGTTCTTCAAGCCAAAAGTCATCACCACCTACTCGAATAAACCAAGGTGGCCTGGGCATCTGAAGGCCGTTTTGGGTATGTCCTCTTCGGCCATAAGTATTTGATTGTACCCAGCGTTTCCGTCCATGAAGCTAATAATCTTGTGTCCCGCGGCAGCGTCTATTAGCACATCGGCCGTCGGCAAGGGGTATCCGTCCATCGGTGTGGCCTGATTAAGATTCCTGAAGTCAACGCACACGCGTAACTTTCTGTTCTTTTTGTACACTGGTACAATGTTGGAGATGCATTCGGCATAACGGCATTGTCGAATAAATTTTGCTTCGATTAGCCGAGTTATTTCGGCTTTTATGTCTGGTAGAATTTTAGGATTGCAGCGCCGAGCGGGCTATTGGTACGACCGATACCCTGGTTTTATGGGTAGCCGATGTTCAACGATAGATCGATCTAAACCGGGCATCTCATGATACTCCCAAGCAAAACAATCCTTAAATTCTCTTAACAAGTTTGTCAACTTACATTTGTATTCTGGGTCTAAATTTGCACTAATATAAGTCGGCCTTGGTTTGGTACCATCGCCTAAGTCTATCATCTCTAGTGAATCGGCCGACGTGAACCCGTGCCCTAGCTTCCCATCTTCTCGGACGAACTGATCCATTTATTCTGAGTCTTCGGAGCCGACTGCTCGGATTGGCTGTAAGCCAAAATCGGTCACCTTCAGGAAATCGGTCTCCCATACTCTGCCGGATATGCACCTGACGGTTTCGCAGCTCCACTGCTGCGTGTCGGCTGCCGCGATGCTGTATGCGGAATCGGCGTTGACTACCTCGATGTTGTCGCCGACCCATTGTACAAGACATTGATGCATTGTTGATGGGATGCAGCAATTTGCGTGTATCCAGTCCCGGCCGAGTAGCATGTTGTAGGATCCCTTGCCATTAATAATAAAGAAGGTAGTGGGAAGGGTCTTACTGCCGATGGTGAGGTCGACGCAGAGAGCGCCGCGAGCGTTTGACACGTTGCCTTCAAAGTCTTTGAGCATCATGTCTGTCTTGGTCAAGTCATCATCGCTCTTCCCAAGCTTCCGGAGCACGACATATGGCATGATATTGACTGCAGCTCCTCCATCTACCATTAATCTGGTGAGGGGGCGACCGTTGACATGCCCTTTGAGGAACAATGCTTTCAGGTGTTGTCGTTTGTCATCCTCGGGCTTCTCGAACGTGGCTATCATTGGCTCCAAAGCCAACTGTGCCATCTGCTCTTCTATCGCCGACATATCCTGTCGATCGGCAGGAGTCATGAATTCCATCGGCAGTATGAAAACCATGCCGATATCGGCTGCCGATTCATCACCCGCCGATTCGTCGCCCCCTTTATCATTTCTTTTGGGGCGCCATACCTGAGGCCTACCTTCCTTCTTGTCCGTCGTGCTCTGTTGTTCCTCTTCCTGCTGTTCCCATTGGCGGAGACGTTGGATCCTTCGTTTTTGAGATTTGGTCAATCCATCGGGACACCACTTGGGGTTTATTGGTTTGGCTCCTGACTTGGCGCGTTCCCACTTTGGTTCGCGTCCTAAAGGGTTCTCATCTGTCACCCGAGCGTCGGCCATCTCTTCAAGCCGACTGTGAACTTTGGCCCTGTTTTCTGGCTGGTCGTGTCGATCAAACTTGCCCCCCGGTCTGTCACGGCGTCATTCTTGTAACCGGTCATATCGGTCACTTCTGCCCCCCAGCCGATCACGCACGGGAGGGCGCTGGTCATCTTGGTCGCGCCAGTTCCTGCTGATCGGTTCTAGTCTTCTGTCTCTGGAGCGAGACCTGTTAAACGGCCGATTACCACGATACGGGCCGTTGCATTCTAGGCAATTATCGGCCGAAGGTAGCCTGAGGTTGCTTTCCCAACAGTGGATGAAGAATGGGCACCTCCAGTGATCTTCGTGCCGCCGCATCGCTTCTTCCCGAGATCTTGAGCGTTCATGTTGACGCTGATATTTCTGGAGCAGGAACTGGGAAGTAATGCGTGGCTCTTCTGATTCGCCGTTGTCGTCCTCCATCCGCCGCTTTCCCTTGACGTCCTCAGGCGTTGCTTGATTTCTGGGGTCTACGGCATCACTCTTTTTAGCCGATTCGGACATCAGCACCTTTTTTTGGAGTGAGTTCTTCCCCGTATCAACCATGTTAGTGGGGAAGGGGTGCTGGTCGATCTTCATCGGCTTGGCCGATTTTGTTGGTACTTCAAATTTAAGTCTGCCCTGCTCAATGGCTGACTGTATCTGCTGCCTGAAGATTTTGCACTCATTAGTATCATGGGATGTGGCATTGTGCCACTTGCAATATTTCATCTTTTTTAGTTGTTCGGCAGAAGGTATTGTATGATATGGCGAGAGCTTGATCTGCCCTTCCTGGAGGAGAAGGTCGAACATTTTATCGGCCTTCGTCGTGTCAAAACCGAACGCCTCTGGCTCCTTTTTGCCGAACGAGCATGATATTGGCTTCTTTCCCTTGACCCACTCCGCAAGTCCGACCTCAACATCTTCTTCGGCCTCCACCTCTTCCAGGAACGCCACTTTCTTCTGGAAATTCCTCCGTGGATCGAAAGAACGTACCTCCTGTCCAGACAATCGGTGGACGATTTGGCTTAAACTCTCGAACTCCTGTGAGGCGTATTTTTCTTTGATGTGGGGTAGGAGGCCTTGAAAGGCTATATCGGCCAGCTGCACGTCGTTTAGAGCCAGGGAATAGCACTTGTTCCTGATTTCCCGAAACCTCTGTACATATGAGGATATCGGCTCGTCGCTTCTCTGCTTGAGGCCGGTCAAATCGGACAGCTTCATCTCATGTACCCCGGCGTAGAAGTATTTATGAAACTGTCTTTCCAAATCGGCCCATGTAATAATCGAATTCGGCGGTAAAGTCGTGAACCACTGGAAGGCCGATCCGGACAAGGATGATGAGAATAGCCGCACTCGTAGAGCATCTTGCATGGCCGCTTCTCCGCATTGGATGATAAATCTATTCATGTGCTCCACGGTTGAAGTGTCATCCATCTCCGAGAACTTGGTGAAGTCAGGAACTTTATACCGATGGGGAAATGGTAGTAGATCGTATGTAGACGGGTATGGTGTCCTATAGGTGTAAGTTTGTACCTTCGGCTTTAAGCCGAATTGTTCTTGAATCACTTCTGCAATACGTGCCGACCAATCCAGCTGTTGCTGGTGAACCGTCGGCTGAGGTATTGGCACGTGCTGGTATACCGGAGGTGGAATAGCCTGATGCTGAGTGAAAGCAGGTGGCATCTGAGTGAAAGCCGACTGTGTATTCAGAGTCGGCTGTTTGAATGAGCCACTCGTTTCATCATATAGTACGAGCTCTGCTGTTTTACTCATCTCTGGTGCAACAGGCTGGTACGGCGGCATGGTTGGTCGAGTGGCCGCTTGGAAAGACGCCTGGAATTGGGGACTTCCCTGACCGGCCGATTGATCCTGAACGGTCGTAGCTGATGGTGCCCCCCAAGGCGATGGGCTAACTGGAGGGAACGGCGCAGAGGACAGCTGGACGGGGTGTGGCTGAAAGTGTTGTGTGCCACCATACCCCATGGGAACCGATGATGATGAAGCGCCTGTACCCCCAACAGAAAATTGGATCGGCTGAGAAACCGAATTCAAATAAGCCTTGTTCGGTGGAATCGGCTGAGTATATGCCGATCCCCTGTATCCTTGAGGTACCCCACTAGCGAAGGAGTTGACAACGGCATTGTACACCATATTTGCAAGCACCGGGGATTGATCAATGAAGGCATGATAAACGGATTGTTGGACCATATCGGCCATCTTGTCCGAGTCCTCAGAGATTGTGATCTGGCGGGGAGTTGGAAACGGAGACTTCTTGATAGTCTCCCCGCTTCTGGAGCGACTGAAAGACTGCAGGCAAGCTTTCCGGAACTGTGCCGTATGCTTATCCAGTTCTTCCTTCTGGTCGTCCTTTAGATCTGCTTCCGTCACTTCGATGACGTTATCTTCGGAGACTTCAGCAGCTTTAAACATGGCGGCGGTTGTATTCGTCCCACTGGGCGTGCCAAAAGTGTGTTGGCGCTAGAAATCGGTCAACCGAATCCCCAGCGTCTGACACACGACCCGGGAGAATCTGCTTAACTCCTGTTCAGGTGATTGCCCTGGTGCGGTTCGCGCGGCGTGCCAGCCAATCTGACCTGTTGATTGGCAAGGAAGAATACGTGTCAGGTCCAGAAATCACGATCGGCTAGATTTCCGATCTCGAGAGAGCTTATCAGCGAATCGGCCGATTTGCCGTAATAAGGAAATCGGCTATGAAGCAGCCGATCACTGTAGCCGTGTAGACAAGAAAATACTGGAGTAATCGACACAATGCTATAGTAACAACACTAGGAATAGATCTAATCGGCTATGTGTGAAATAAGCAAATTTAATAGCAGAATGTAAAGAAAGCCGAAACCGCCGATCCCTAGCTGGATAACTGGTGATAAAACTAGAAAGATAGGTAAAACCTATGATTCTAGTAAATATCGATAACTAGTGAATAAATCTAAACGAAACAATAGCGATGCGCCCGGAGTTAAAGCTTAGAATTTACTCGGTAAACGGAACTTACAAGATCGGCCGGAGATCAAGTTGATGCAGCCCTGCCAACCCGTACGAACTCGTGAAAAAGGAGAAAGTATTTGGCGAAGTCGCCTGCTTGAAAGTAAGTATGAGGAAATAGTAGTTGGTTGTATTGATTTGTTTATGATTACAGATTTACAAAGGTAGCTATTTATAGCCCCGTACAGATGACTCCTTAACTGATTAGAACTCTATCCCTAATTCAAATAGAAAACGAATATTGACAAGCATGATTCGTACTAGGTTGGTTATTATACACTTCATGGGCTGATTTCCTCTTCATCCTTCCGATCCTTCCCAAGCCCATACCGGCCCAATTATTCCAGCCCCCTAATCGGCCGATTCCTTATCGGCAAAGGGTAACCGATTCGGGAATCAGGCGTGTCCGATCCGAACCCCAAGGGTTAAGCAAGGTAGAAATCATCGGCCGATCCCATACTGTAGCATCTAGCCGATCTTGGACTGTAGTGCCAACCAACTGATCTCCAACTGTACTTTCCCATTTCCTCTCCTCCTGACGCCGATTTCACTAGTGACGAAATCTGGCGTCAACAGCATCCTTGCTTATTCTGCCACATGACGAGGTACTGACCATGCTTCACCCTCCAATCATTCTCCTTATACCTCTTTCTGCGGTCGATCCTGCATCAGAAATTAGTGAAGTATTAGTATAACATGTTATGTACATTAATTGAATAACCTCCAATAGTTATTTATTCCTGCGTACCTGTGCAGCTGCTGCGAAGTCGATAATTCCAAAGGAGACCACAGTTGCATCCTCCCAAACTGCCGCATCACCCTATGCAGCATATGAAACTCTACGACGTAGTACAATATTGTTGGAGGTATGCCCTAGAGGCAATCATAGAGATGATGATATTCCATTTGTATCCATGATTTGTATATTGTGTTCATTGAATATCCATTAAAGGCTACTTGAATTGATTTGCAATTATGTGAATTGTATGTGAAACTCTTTACTTGTATGGTTATTCTAAAGTTGTCCCTAGTCGGAGTTCATGAGAGGACACACATGAATATTAGACTAGCACATGTATTAGTTGATGACTATGTTTCACAAGTCATAGACATGAAGGTGTTGAACTAATAATGTGGACACATGTGGAGACATGTGCTAGGACTGACCCAACACGAGAAGTAGTTCTCTCTTTAAACAACATATACGCTTTGTCCTTAGACCTGAGATTGTCGCATGTACTCAAGATGTGGATCGACCTACTTAGGGGCTATCAAACGCTACGCCGTAATAGGGTAGTTATAAAGGTAGCTTCCGGGTTTGTCAAGAAGCATGCTATGAGACATGGTCAATCAAGATGGGATTTGCCCCTCTCTGATTGAGAGTGATATCTCTGGGCCCGTCGAGTGATCGGATCCGAAAATGCATGGCCATGCTACGTACGGTTAAGAGTTAACCTACAAAGGGATTCCGAATCACAGGATCGAGAAAGAGCGGTCGGCTTGAAGCTAGACCAAATATCGTGAGGCAAAGGGAATAGCATGTATATTATGTTGTGATGGTTCGTCTGATATGATCTTCGTGTGCGTGTAGGAGTTGGCACGTCTTGCTAGAGGCCGCTACCGACTATTGGGCCGAGTAGGAGTACTCGGGCCATGTCTATACGTATCCGAACCCATAGGGTCACACACTTAAGGGGCTGGAAGCCCAATTCGGATGTGATCCGAGTTGGATTAGGTTTAGAAGTACTAATGGGCCTCGGACCTAGAGGCCTGTCAGGGACCTCTATAAATAGAGGGGTGGGGGCGCCCTAGGGTTTACACCTTTTTGGTGAAACACATCTGCCGCGCCTCCCACGCCCTCGCCTGTTGCAACTCGCGGATCTAGCAGTCCGGCTTGCGACGCTTCCTCCCTTCACGTGTGGATACCTTGGAGGTGTTGCGCCTGCAGCACTTGGACGAGCCGCCGACGAGCCACGACGAGCCGACGACGAGCCGCGGCACGAGGGCGATCTTGCTGCACGTGGATGAGCTGTTGAGGAGCTGTTGGACGATGACGTGATCGACTACGTACGACTACGTTGATCGACTACGTACAACTACGTTGATAGTCTTCACTGCATCGACGCAAATCTACATCTTTCGCACCAGTAGTGCGTCGAGTGGTAATCCCGTGATCCTTATATGGTAGTTCTTCCTGGTTTTACGTGGTAGAAATTTTGATTTGCGCTAGTGTAGCCTACCTCGTATCCCAACAGTGGTATCAGAGCCGTAGCTATTTAGTTTTGGGTTTGGGATGTGTGCATATGGAGATATGCGAGTTTTCAGTTTGATTTATGTCCTGGTTTCGTGTTCTTGCTGCAATGGTAGTGTAACAACATACTCCTACCGGTCGGTTTCCGCCATCGGAGTTAAGTCATACACGTAATTCCAGTTGCAGTGAGCGAAGATCAATATGATTGGTCGAATCGAAATCTAGGGTCATACGCCAGGCACATTAGATGTGCAATAGTAGATGAGATCTACTACCGGGGTCGGGATTTTTGCCGTATGCGTATGCTTCGGTAAATCAGCCGTAACTTTTCGGTACGATCTCGGATCGAGACGAATTTTATATGAAAATTGATCTACAGAAAAAGTTACACATGAAATTCAATGCTTCGCTGTTTTTGGTGAAATTAGATTTCCCAAATTCGGCTTGGAAGATAGAGTTTCGGGCATCCGAAGTTTGGAACGTTAGGACGCTTAACTCTATTTTGCAGGATGTTTGTATCTTGTGATCAGTATGGCCCTTTGTGTATATGATGCATGTGTGTAACTCATTCGTGACCTGCGTGTCGCGCGTACGGCAACACGGCAAGAGCCATATGTGTTGTCACTTTATTGTATTTAATGGTCTGCGTACCAATCTGTGATGATCCAAGCAACTATGTAATCTTCATTACCAGCTTCTTTACTAGCTGTTAGGTGTAATAGCATGTTCTAGTTCTTGGAGGACTGATCACCAGGAGGATGGCACACATGGACATGGAGATGGAGATCACCATGGTGAACAGGTTCTATGGAGATGGAGATCACCATATGAAAACGGGCCATACTGTGTCACAACTGTGTGAATGCTATTCTGTTTATGTTTTACTTTCTGCATGCTGTGATGTTAGGAGTAGAACGATCCCTCACAAAGTTTAAGTTAGTATGCCCTCCCAACTAAAACTTGCACCGTCCCATGTCTTGTACAATTAGTGGTGGGTCTATGAAATTAGGGTGCCACTAGTTTTCCTTGACTAGACGGGTTTGTGTCGGACACTTACATGCATAAGGGTTGGTTTGCTTAACAAGGTTATCTTAACGGTTAAGGACCTTGGGGCATAAAGGTTGGGCGCCGAGACATAGAGATGTCACCCAACAACAGGAGTCATATGTGATATGATTAGCAAGAGTTGCTTACCGATCTACCTTGTTTGCTAGCGGTGATGCTAAAGCTCACTAGTAGACTTGTTAGTTGTGGATCCTGAATCACTAAGTTTCAATAGAGGGATATTGATTTTAGTGGGAGTAGATTCTGTTAAAATAGTTTAATGTGATTTGCTCTATCATGGATACGTTTGTCTTAGTGTATTTTGCATTACTTTTGTTGTAGATTAAATGGCACCTAGCAGCACTACACCGTTTGCTTTGCGTTCTGTCCTTGAGAAGGACAAGTTGAATGGAACAAATTACTCGGATTGGATCCGTAACCTGAGAATTGTTCTCAGGGCTGAGAAAAAGGAAGATGTTCTAGACAACCCACTACTAGAAGAACCTGCTGATGATGCACCCGCTGCTGCTAAGAATGCTTACAAGAAAGCATGTGATGCTAACCTTGAAGTAAGCTGCCTTATGCTTGCTTGCATGGAACCCGAGCTGCAGATGCAGTTCGAAACAAACCATGAGGCGCACGATATGATCGTGGCGCTTAGAGACATGTTCCAAACACAAGCCAGGACTGAAAGGTTCAATGTGTCTAAGGCCTTTGTGGAGAGCAAGCTAGCAGAAGGCGCAGCAGTAGGACCACACGTAATCAAGATGGTTGGTTACACTCAACGGTTGGAGAAGCTGGGCTTCCCACTGGGCCAAGAGTTGGCCACTGATTATATTCTTTCATCTCGTCCGCCTAGCTATGAGAACTTCATCTCGAACTACCATATGCATGGGACGGAGAAGGGTCTGAATGAGCTATGTGGCATGCTTAAAACAGCAGAGGCTGACATCATGAAAACCCCTAGTACCAGCCATGTGATGGCTATACAGAACAAGCCTAGCTTTAAGAAGAAGGGCAATTCTTGGAAGAAGAAGGGCAAGGCTGGAACGTCCAAGCCAAACCCAGCGCCCAAGGTTAAAGCTGGACCTGGACCTGCTCTAGACAAAGAGTGCTTTTACTGTCATGAACTTGGTCACTGGAAGAGAAACTGCAAGCAGTACCTAGCTTCGTTGAAGAATGGCGGAAGTAAGAGTACTTCTACCTCAGGTACGCTTGTTTTTAATGTTATAGACAACATTTTTCTCGCTGATACAATTATTAATTCTTGGGTATTTGATACCGGATCGGTTGCTCATATTTGCAATTCGATGCAGGGAATGATAAGAAGTAGAAGCGTGGAAAGAGGAAAAGTTGATTTCTGCGTGGGCAATAATGCAAGAGTTGCTGCATTGACCATCGGGACGATGCAACTCCACCTCCCGTCAGGATTTATTATGGAGTTGAATAATTGTTATTTCATTCCTAGTTTAAGTCGAAACATTTTGTCTCCTTCATGCTTGATGAAGGATGGTTATTCATTTGTGAGTGAAAACAATGGTTGTGTGATCTCTAAGAATGATATGTTTATGGCTTTTGCACCCATTGTGAATGGATTATTTGTTTTAAATCTTGATGGTTCACCTATCTGTAACGTAAGTGCTAAAAGGCCTCGGCCTAATGATTTGAGTCCTACCTACTTGTGGCATTGTCGTTTGGGTCATATAAGTGAAAAGCGCATGAACAAGCTCCATTCTGATGGACTTCTAACTTCGTTTGATTTTGAATCATACGAGACATGTGAGGCTTGCTTGCTAGGCAAGATGACCAAGACGCCTTTCATAGGATTTCCTGAGAGAGCAGTAGACTTGTTGGAACTCGTACATAGTGATGTATGCGGACCAATGAGCACGACGGCTAGAGGAGGATTCCAATACTTCATAACTTTCACTGATGATTTTAGTAGATATGGCTATGTCTACTTTATGAGGCACAAGTCTGAAACCTTTGAAAAGTCCAAGGAATTTCAGAATGAAGTTGAAAATCAGCGTGGCAAGAAAATTAAGGCCTTACGATCTGATCGTGGAGACGAGTATTTGAGCCACGAGTTTAGCAATCATCTAAAGAGTTGCGGAATTGTTCCACAACTTACGCCGCCTGGAACACCTCAGAGAAATGGTGTATCCGAGTGATGTAATCGAACTTTGTTAGACATGGTTCGATCAATGATGAGCCAGTCGGACCTACCGTTGTCATTTTGGGGATACGCTCTAGAAACAGCAGCTTTCACACTTAATAGGGTACCATCTAAATCCGTAGTTAAGACACCATATGAGATATGGACTGGAAAGGTTCCTAGTTTGTCTTTTCTAAAGATTTGGGGATGTGAAGTGTTTGTCAAGCGACTTCAGTCGGACAAGATCACACCCAAGTCGGATAAGTGCATTTTCGTGGGATATCCAAAGGAAACTTTGGGATATTATTTCTACAACCGATCAGAAGGCAAAGTGTTTGTTGCTCGGAACGGGGTTTTTCCTAGAGAAAGAGTTTCTCAAAGGAGAAAAGAGTGGAAAGACAGTGCATCTTGAAGCAGTTCAAGATGAGCCGATCGGGCAAGAATCAATGAGTGATGCTAACGTAGCAGAACAAGTTGAGATACCCATGGCAAGAGAAGCACCGCCACAACCACGAAGGTCGGCAAGGCTCCGCGAAATGCGGGAAATATTATTGTTGGACAATGATGAGCCTGCGACATATGCAGAAGCAATGATGGACCCAGACTCCGAAAAATGGCAGAGTGCCATGCAATCTGAAATAGAGTCCATAGGAGACAATCAAGTTTGGAACTTGGTTGACCCGCCCGATGGTGTTAAAGCCATAGAGTGCAAGTGGATCTATAAGAAGAAAAAGGACATGGATGGAAATGTTCACATCTATAAAGCACGACTTGTCGCAAAAGGTTTTCGACAAGTTCAAGGAGTTGACTACGACGAGACCTTCTCGCCCGTAGTGATGCTTAAGTCCATTCGGATTATTCTAGCTATAGCTGCATATTTCGATTATGAGATATGGCAGATGGATGTCAAGACAGCTTTCCTGAATGGAAACCTAGCTAAAACGTGTATATGATACAGCCCGAGGGTTTTGTCGATCCGAAAAATGCTGGAAAGGTATGCAAGCTTCAGAGATCCATTTATGGACTGAAGCAAGCATCTAGGAGTTGGAACATTTGTTTTGATGAAGTGGTCAAAGGGTTTGACTTCACCAAGAACGAAGAAGAGTCTTGTGTTTACAAGAAGGTTAGTGGGAGCTTTGTAGTATTTCTAATCTTATATGTGGATGACATATTACTGATTGGAAATAACATTCCTATGCTTGAGTCCGTAAAGACTTCACTGAAAAATAGTTTTTCGTGAAGGACTTAGGGGAAGCGGCATATATTCTAGGCATTAAGATCCATAGAGATAGATCGAGAAGGCTTATAGGTTTAAGCCAAGATACTTACATTGACAAAGTGTTGAAGCGGTTCAGCATGGAAGAGGCAAAGAAAGGGTTCTTGCCTATGTCACATGGCATACATCTCAGCAAGACTCAGTGTCCTTCGACTGCTGCTATTGGATCTATCATGTATGCAATGATAAGTACTCGCCCAGATGTTTCATATGCGCTAAGTATGACAAGCAGACACCAATCTGATCCAGGTGAGAGTCACTGGACAGCGGTGAAAAACATTCTGAAGTACTTGAGAAGGACTAAAGATATGTTCCTCGTCTATGGAGGTGAGGAGGAGCTCGTTGTAACAGGTTACACCGATGCTAGTTTCCAAACCGACAGAGATGATTCAAAGTCACAATCAGGATTTGTGTTCACTCTAAATGGTGGTGCTGTTAGTTGGAAGAGTTCCAAATAGGAGACGGTGGCCGATTCTACGACAGAAGCCGAGTACATCGCAGCTTCGGAAGCCGCGAAGGAAGGTGTTTGGATAAGGAATTTCCTCATTGAGCTTGGTGTGTTCCCGAATGCGTCCAGCCCATTGAATCTCTACTGTGATAATAATGGGGCAATTGCGCAAGCAAAGGAGCCAAGGAACCACCAGAAGAACAAACACGTAATGCGGCGATTTCATCTCATTCGAGACTTCATTAATCGGGGTGAGATCAAGATATGCAAAATACACACGGATCTGAACATTTCTGATCCGTTGACAAAACCACTCCCGCAGGCTAAGCATGATGCGCATATAAGAGCTATGGGTATTAGGTACCTTCTAGATTGACTTTAGTGCAAGTGGGAGACTGTTGGAGGTATGCCCTAGAGGCAATCATAGAGATGATGATATTCCATTTGTATCCATAATTTGTATATTGTGTTCATTGAATATCCATTAAAGGCTACTTGAATTGTTTTGCAATTATGTAAATTGTATGTGAAACTCTTTACTTGTATGGTTATTCTAAAGTTGTCCCTAGTCGGAGTTCATGTGAGGACACACATGAATATTAGACTAGCACATGTATTAGTTGATGACTATGTTTCACAAGTCATAGACATGAAGGTGTTGAACTAATAATGTGGACACATGTGGAGACATGTGCTAGGACTGACCCAACACGAGAAGTAGTTCTCTCTTTAAACAACATATACGCTTTGTCCTTAGACCTGAGATTGTCGCATGTACTCAAGATGTGGATCGACCTACTTAGGGGCTATCAAACGCTACGCCGTAATAGGGTAGTTATAAAGGTAGCTTTTTGGTTTGTCAAGAAGCATGCTATGAGACATGGTCAATCAAGATGGGATTTGCCCCTCTCTGATTGAGAGTGATATCTCTGGGCCCGTCGAGTGATCGGATCCGAAAATGCATGGCCATGCTACGTACGGTTAAGAGTTAACCTACAAAGGGATTCCGAATCACAGGATCGAGAAAGAGCGGTCGGCTTGAAGCTAGACCAAATATCGTGAGGCAAAGGGAATAGCATGTATATTATGTTGTGATGGTTCGTCTGATATGATCTTCGTATGCGTATAGGAGTTGGCACGTCTTGCTAGAGGCCGCTACCGACTATTGGGCCGAGTAGGAGTACTCGGGCCATGTCTATACGTATCCGAACCCATAGGGTCACACACTTAAGGGGCTGGAAGCCCAATTCGGATCTGATCCGAGTTGGATTAGGTTTAGGAGTACTAATGGGCCTCGGATCCCAGAGGCCCATCAGGAACCCCCTATAAATAGAGGGGTGGGGGCGCCCTAGGGTTTTACACCTTTTGGCTGAACACTCTTGCCGCGCCTCCCACACCCTCGCCTGTTGCAACTCACGGATCTAGCAATCCGGCTTGCGACGCTTCCTCCCTGCACGTGTGGATACCTTGGAGGTGTTGCGCCTGCAGCACTTGGACGAGCCGCCGACGAGCCACGACGAGCCGACGACGAGCCGCGGCACCGGAGGCGATCTTGCTGTGCACGTGGACGAGCTGCTGAGGAGCCGCTGGACGTGATCGACTACGTACGACTACGTTGTTCGACTACGTACGACTACGTGATCGTCTTCACTGCACCGACGCATATCTACATCTTCCGCACCAGTAGTGCGTCGAGTGGTAATCCCGTGATCCTTATACGGCAGCTCTTCCTGGTTATACGCGGTAGAAATTTTGATTTGCGCTAGCGTAGCCTACCTCGTATCCCAACAGGAAGCCCAATTCGGATGTGATCTGAGTTGGATTAGGTTTAGAAGTACTAATGGGCCTCGGACCCAGAGGCCTGTCAGGGACCTCTATAAATAGAGGGGTGGGGGCGCCCTAGGGTTTACACCTTTTTGGCGAAACACATCTGCCGCGCCTCCCACGCCCTCGCTTGTTGCAACTCGCGGATCTAGCAGTCCGGCTTGCGACGCTTCCTCCCTGCACGTGTGGATACCTTGGAGGTGTTGCGCCTGCAGCACTTGGACGAGCCGCTGACGAGCCACGACGAGCCGACGATGAGCCGCGGTACGAGGGCGATCTTGCTGCACGTGGACGAGCTGCTGAGGAGCTGCTGGACGTTGACGTGATCGACTACGTACGACTACGTTGATCGACTACGTACGACTACGTTGATCGTCGTCGCTGCATGGACGCAAATCTACATCTTCCGCACCGGTAGTGCGTCGAGTGGTAATCCCGTGATCCTTATACGGCAGTTCTTTCTGGTCTTACGCGGTAGAAATTTTGATTTGCGCTAGTGTAGCCTACCTCGTATCCCAACACAAATATTCCTATTACAAATCTTGAATGTGCTTTCAACGCAGTCCAGGTTCAGGAGCACAATACTCCACTCGCGGCTATCGCTTCAATCAACCTTTTAACGACATTGATGCCTCAAGATAAGGATAATGCAGCTACAGCTCAACTCGTGCAGCGTGGCAACGGACTAATCGCACAACTCGCGGAGCAAGCTTACAAGCTACTTGACAAAGAATCACCAATCCCGTCCGTTCCTTGCATTACATCGCATCAAGAAGGAAGCAGGGGAGCTGCAGATAAAAATGTCGCCCGATGAAACGATGATGCAGTCAACTAACCCGGCAACACAGCCAAGGTCCAAGCAAGCATAAAGCTCCTACTCGACAGAAGGATGTGGGTGAAGTCAGCTGCACCAACTCGGTTCAAAGTATTTGCCCTACTCGGAAGGTCCGCGAGATGTCCAACTTCAGCGATCTACGAGAAATCCTCAACAGTCGGTGTGAACGAGAAGTCGACAGCTATAACCACTTTCCTGCTTTCACAAACCGGGTAATGAAAACAAAATTACCCGAAAAGTTCAAACCAACCGGCATTACCAAGTACGACGGCAAGCAAGACCCAGTTCAATGGCTACGCTGTTACTCGCTAGCCGTCCAAGCAGCCGGGGGTAACAACGACACCAAAGTCATTCATTTCCCCATATGCATGGAACCCGCACCACTGACTTGGCTCGAGTCACTCAAAGCCAAGTCCGTTGACTCTTGGGCAGACTTGACAAAGGCTTTTACCAACAACTTCGCCGGCTCCATGGCTAGACCAGGCAACAAGATCGACTTAAGACAAATTAAGCAGAAAGAGGGCGAGACCCTGCGCGACTATCTACGACGGTTCTTCGAAAAGAAGGTCACTATAGTGGACATCTCCGAAGCAGACGTCATCGAGTGCTTCCAAAACGGACTTTATGATCGACGAACATACCAAGACTTCGGTTGCCGATGACCAGCCGATGTCAAAGAACTCAAACTCATGGTGCAAGAATGGGCCGATGAAGAAGACAAAGAACGAGAACGGTTCGGTTCCCACCGTAACCGCGGACGCGACATCCACAACAATGACACAGATAAAACTCGGCATAACGATGCTCGGAATTCCTATCCAGGTAACCATAATCGCAAAAGGAAGCCCGACAACACTGTTGTTGCCAAGCGAGCTAACAAACTCGTACTCCGGGAGATCATGGCCATCGAGCCGACGGACCCCACACCGCTAAAGTGGTCGGAAGTTCCAATTTCTTTTAGCAGAAAAGATCAATGGACAAAATTTTCAGAACCCGGCCGTTTTCCACTAGTCTTGGATCCAGTTGTGGCAGGTTCAAAGTTAACCAAAGTACTCATCGACGGCGGGAGCGGCCTCAACGTTATCTTCGCCAAAACATTAAGGAAAATGTGCCTCGACGTCGCTGAAATGCTTACCCCAACGGATTCACCTTTCTACGGCATTGTGCCCGGAAACGCGGCCATACCACTGGGACAAGTTGTCCATCCAGTCACCTTCGGAACTAAGGAACATTACCGCACCGAGTACATCAGATTCGAGGTCGCCGACTTCGAGACATCTTATCACGCCATACTCGGACGGCCAACACTAGCCAAGTTTATGGCCATACCACATTATGTCTACCTGGTACTCAAGATGCCAGGTCCCAAAGGAGAGCTCACACTATGAGGAGATCTCCGAAGATCCTACGAGTGCGACACCGAAGCCGTGGAAATTGCTGCGACTACTCAATCTCCTAGTCCCATGCAGCAAGTCTTCACAACTTCAAAGAAACTACATCCCACCGAACTTGAGATCCCGAAAAACAAGTCGGGATCCACGAAAGTGAAACCTGCCAATGAGCAAGACTTCAAGTCAATAGACCTCTAGACTGGTGATCCTTCCAAGACAGCCCTGATCGGAACAGGGCTAGATCCTAAATAGGAATTCGCGCTCGTCAGTTTCCTTCGGGCTAACCATGATATCTTCACTTGGAAACCGGCTGACATGCCAGGTGTGACCAAGGAACTGATTGAGCATTCCCTCAATGTTGATCCCAAAGATACTCCAAAATGGCAACGACTACGCTAGTTCGCTCAGGACAGACGAGAAGCAACCAAAAAAGAGTTAGCCAAGCTACTCACGACAGGATTCATCAAGGAAGTCTTCCATCCTGACTGGCTCGCCAATCCTGTGCTTGTTCGTAAGAAAAACAACGAATGGAGAATGTGTGTCGACTACACCGACCTCAACAAACACTGCCCGAAAGATCCTTTTGGGTTACCCAGGATCGATCAAGTGGTTGACTCCACCGCTAGGTGCGCCTTGCTATGCTTCCTCAATTGCTACTCCGGCTATCATCAGATAAGCCTCAAAGAGGAAGATCAAGCCAAAACAACATTCATCACGCCCTTTGGAGCTTTCTGCTACAAAACAATGTCCTTCGGACTAAAGAACGCAGGAGCGACTTATCAAAGGGCCATACAGATGTGCTTTGAAAAACAACTTCATCGCAATGTCGAAGCTTATGTCGACGATGTCGTCGTCAAAACAAAGCACCGGGAGGAACTCATTGCTGACTTGGAGGAAACTTTCTCCAGTCTCCGTGCTTTCCGATGGAAACTCAATCCCACTAAGTGTGTCTTTGGAGTACCTTCCGGCAAACTACTTGGGTTCATCATTAGCCATCGCGGCATTGAGGCCAACCCAGAGAAGATATCTGCCATCACAAACATGCAGGCACCAGCCAGCATTAAGGATGTGCAGAAACTCACAGGCTGCATGGCCGCTCTCAACCGGTTCATCTCGAGACTTGGAGAACGGGGACTACCCTTCTTCAAGCTTCTCAAACGCCAGGACAAGTTCAAATGGACGGAAGAGGCAGATAAGGCTTTCACACAACTCAAAGACTTTCTGTCAAAGCCTCCTGTACTCACCGCTCCCTTGCCGAACGAAGACTTGCTCCTATACATCTCCGCTACTACTCATGTCGTCAGCACGGCAATAGTAGTCGAACGGTCTGAACTGGGCCACGCTTACAAGGTCCAATGACCTATCTACTTCGTTAGCGAAGTACTCTCGGACTCCAAAACGTGGTATTCATCGATACAAAAGCTATTATACGCTATTCTGCTCACCTCCCGGAAGCTGCGCCATTATTTCCAAGAGCACAACATCACAGTCATCTCTGACTTCCCGCTCGGCGAAATTCTCCATAACAGAGATGCCACGGGTAGAATCTCCAAATGTGCAGTTGAACTCGGTGCTCTCACTTTGAACTTCAAGCCAAGGACAGCCATCAAGTCTCAGGCTTTGGTCGACTTCATAGCTGAGTGGACCGAAAATCAAGTTCCAACTCCAGTTGAACGACCAAAACATTGGGTAATGTACTTCGACGGATCCCTCAAACTTGAAGGAGCCGGCGCAGGCGTCTTACTCATCTCCCCCAAGGGAGACCAACTCAAGTACGTGCTGCAGATATTCTGGGAAGCATCTAATAACGAAGCCGAGTATGAAGCACTGCTACACGGCCTTCGCCTCGCAATCTCCCTCGGCATCAAACGATTACTGGTGTACGGCGACTTCCAAGTCGTCATAAAACAGGTCAATGACAAGTGGGACCGAAACAAGGACAACATGGAAGCTTATTGCAAAGAAGTCTGTAAACTGGAAAACAAATTCTCCGGCTTGGAGTTTCATCACATCATCCGTGACAACAACGTTGCCGCCGATGTTTTATCCAAAATAGGCTCAACTCATGCAGAAGTTCCAGTAGGAATTTTCGTACACGAACTACACAAGCTGTCCATACTTGAACAGGTCACACCACCAGTAATCCCGACTACTGACGTCTCCCGAGAAATCATGATGATAGAGGTCGACTGGAGGACACCCTTCATCGACTACATCAAAGATCACCAGCTACCATCCGACAGGAATAAAGCTGAGCAAATCTCCCGATGCGCAAAGAATTACGTTCTAGTCGGAGACAAGCTCTACAGGAAAGGTGCATCATCTGGAGTACTCATGAAGTGCGTCACCAGAGAAGATGGCCAAGAAATCCTAGAAGAGATTCACAGAG
>NC_028456.1:6753897-6860632 GCF_000263155.2 Setaria italica | reverse complement strand
ACGCTAACGGCGATTTTCCTTTGACGTGCAAAGGTTGTCAATTCTTCACAAAACAGCAACATGTGCTGGCTTACAAGCTAGTCACAATACCTCCAACATGGCCATTTGCCTGCTGGGGGCTCGACATGATTGGCCCGTTACCAACTGCGCCAGGAGGATTCAACAGAGTACTCGTGGCAATTGACAAGTTCACCAAATGGATCGAGGTCAAATCGGTCACTTGCCCCAAAGCAGACCGAGTCCTCGACTTCTTGGATGAAATCGTACACCGCTATGGTTTTCCCAACAGGATTATCACAGATCTCGGGTCAAACTTCAATAATCACGACTTTTGGGAATATTGTGAGAACAGCGGCATCGACGTTCGCTATGTCTCGGTTGCTCATCCGCGAGCCAATGGACAAGTCGAGCGAGCTAATGGCATGATACTCGATGCTCTGAAGAAACGACTACATGATGTCGGCAACACCAAAGGCGGCTGATGGCTCAAAGAGTTACTCAATGCCTTGTGGGGCCTACGTACCCAACCATGCAAGACTACGGGACTATCACCCTATTTTCTGGTATATGGTTCGGAAGCCATATTACCCGCCGATATAATGTGGCAATCACCATCCGTTGAGCACTATGACGAAGAACTTGCAATAGAAACGCGGCGAACGGATATAGACAGTTTGGAAGAAACAAGATGCGCAACACTAGTGCAATCTGCCAGATACCTTGACGGTTTAAGGCGTTATCATGACCGCAACGTCAAGGAAAGATCTTTCAACTCGGGCGATATGGTTCTTAAACGTATTCAAGACACGTCTGGATTACATAAACTTAATTCACCATGGGAAGGTCCTTACATCGTATCAAAGGTTACAAGACCCGGATCTTACAGACTCCAAGAACTTTTAGGAGAACAGGTGCCAAACTCCTGGAATATAGAACACCTCTGTCGCTATTACCCATAGCAGCACTCGAGTACTCACTTCAAGGCAACTACTCGGGACGACTACCCGATTACCGACGTCAAGGGGTGTTCGCTTCAACGAGCTATCAGTACAACAAGGATCCTTGCCCTGATACAAAATCTTCATATCAATCTTTACTAAAACAAGAGTACATCAAGTTACATACGAGTACAAGGACTCGGCTTACACGAAGACTACAAGCAACTGCCTACTGGCGGGCTGCATTTAAGCCTCAGGCTTTTACTATATCACAAGGCCACTCAGGTCTGCCGACCGCAGGAAGGGCCCACACGCAAGGAAGCTGTGCAAAATGCAGCCACGCCCAGGTATCCTACCCAAGGCACTGCCAGGTACTCCATCACCGCCATCGCTTGGACAGCGGCAACGCCAAATCCGGCAAGATGCGCCTAGAGGGAACCAAGGGTGCTCTTTTGCTAGCCTTGCAAAGCCCATCTACTCTACGGCTGCACCTCCACCTCTTTCAGAGCGGGATGAAGACCGCGGCACTCATCACCCATCACTCGCGAGTTCCAGCGCGTACTCCACTGGATCACGAGCTGCAAGATGAGGCATGCGAAGAAACCTCCTACGAGGATTCTTCTAGCATCGTGACTATCCCTACGAGCGCAGGAGTCTGTGGAGCGAAGGTGGCCTCAATCTACGAGGAATCTTCTAGCACCGGTGCACTCTTTGATGGCTCTGTACACTCAAACAGAAGCAACCGCAGGCAATCCATCGCTACTCAGGAGCTTGAGTTGGTTCGCCCACCAGATGGCCCTATTTATAGCCGAAAGCTCCAACTACCACCTGCTCAAGAGTTACTGTGCACCCGTGATCAATAAATCTGACAACTCCTGACTTTGCCCATGTGACTGCACTCATGCCACAACGGGCAAAGGAGCACAGTACACCCGTGCATCCACAAAGGATAAAAGAGCACAGTACACCCATACATCCACAAAGGACAAACGAGTACAGTACACCCGTGCCCCTCAGAAGACGAGTACTCACACAACATTACGACTACTCGACACTCGGGACTACTACATGCCAAGCATGGCCCACATATCGGGGGCTTCGACTACTCCGACCTCAAGGTCGGGCGAGGCGGAGTTCCACCCTCGAAGGGTCGGGCGCATCGACCCCAGGACTCGGGGTCGGGCGAGACGGAGTTCCACCCTCGAAGGGTCGGGCGCATCCGACCCCGGGACCAAGGGTCAGGCGAGGCGGAGTTTTCACCCTTGAAGAGGTCAGGCTTAGCCGACCCTAAAACTCAAGGTCGGGCGAGACGAACCCCCTCCCCAGAGTTGCAATACTTTGGAGCTACTTTTCGCAAGACAACGAAAACAAATTTAAAGGCTTGGCATTTCAAATTATCAATGTACTCGAATACAAGAGTATACAAACAGCTCAAAACTCTTCTAAGGAGACAAACTCTGACATTTTGGATGCAATAGGCTCCGCCTCCTTGAGGTACTGCGCATAGGCCTCCTCTGTGTAGTTGCGAGCCACGCCATCACCAGCTGCCGCCAAGTCTGCCCTCGGGTAGTAGGACTTCACAACCGCAAAAACTTGTTTTCAAACAGTCTTGCAAAGTCCCGCCACTTTACTCGGGGCAGCTCTTAGTCGCTCTACTAGCGATTGCGGTCCTGCGCCTTCCTCCACGGGGGCTATGGCATTCACCAAGTCTTCGGCCGCTCCAGACAGCTCTCGGAGTTCTCCCCGAAGCATTCCCAAGGTCTGGGCATGATCTCTGCATGCCACCATGGCCATGGCAAGCATCATGCCATTCTGCATCTTTCGGTCCCTCTGATGCTCGCAAGCAGCCTGAGCTTCCGTGAGCGCGGTCCGAAGATGTTCGGCTTCATCTGCCACTCGGTCATGAGCGTTTCTCCAATCAATAACTTGGCTCCTTGCAGTCGCCTCCTGCTTCTTGAGCTCTACAAAGCAAAAGAACTCAGGCCACAACCAACTACAGTTGGACACACCCAAAGTAGTCGCATTGCTTACCTTGATACTTCTTGTTCAAGGATTTGTAGCGGCTCTCTAGTTTTTCCTGCAGAACCGCGTGATCCGCGCGTTCCACGGCAAAGGACTTCGCCCCGACTTCATGCACCTGAAGAGCTTCTGTCAGTCGGGCACATTCTTGCTCCAACTGGTGGCTTCTTTCCTGAAAAATCCAAGTATGGTGTAATCAGTTTAGAAGCCTCATGACTACTCGGGTCATGCTATAACATCAACAATATCTACCTGGAAGTCCCGAAAAACATCGATGGCCCTCTAGAACTCCAAGTCGGAAGGAAGGCTAAGTACTGGTTTTTGGGTACTCTCCACAAGATGAGGAATCGTACCTAGAGCAGCACCTACAACATTTACCATGTCAGCTATCGACTACGACTACAATAAACAAATTACAGGCACTTACCAGGAGCAGTCATTTGTTTGGATTTCTCAACAACAGCCAATGCTCCGCCAGAAGATGATGGTAGGCCGGCACTCCCCGAGCCTGATGCAGCAGCAGGAACCTCCACTGAGCGAATCACGTCTTGAAGCATCGACATAGTAGCTCCAAGACGGCCGGCGTCAACCTCGGGTATCTCTTCAACAATAAAGTCCTCCAAAGGAACATATGTTGTAGTCAAGGGATCCAGCACTATCCCTACAGGGATAGTCTCCTCTGCATCTCTGCACCAAAAAAGTGTCACTACATGATTTTAAGACAATCCAACGACATCCAACAAGACAAGAAGGCTCACCGGGTTGAACGTGGTGGCAGTCGCACACGCTTCTTCTCGGCGACAGGCGGCCGAGTACTAGGAGCCGCGGGAACAGCCGCCGGCACCGTCTTCTCACCAAGACCTACAAAACCAAAGTCAAGACTACAGTACTACTCAAATGAATACAATCGGAAGGGACAACGGTTACTACTGGCAATCACATTGGATAGCAAGGTACCAGTAGCAAATACTGGTGACACCTCCTTCGCCGTACCCGCTACTCCAGCGGGCAGCCCCAGGACCGCCTGGTCAGCAATGGGCGGCATGGCAGCCGACGGAGTGGGCACGGTTAACCCGGGGGCTACCATAGTTTCTGTTGATGGCACCCTCTCCGGCATCGTGTCAACAGCCGCATCACCGACTTCAGGGTCGGACACGGCCATTTATTCAGAAACAGCCTCATCTGCCTTCGCGAACCAAGACAAGATTCACCACATCAATAACAAATTTCAAGTTCGTCAGTAATACACAAGTTACCGACTACATACCTTGGTACCCCGAGACTTCTCAGGGGTTGAAGTAGACTTAGGCGCAGACATCTTGCGGACTACTCTACGTCTCTTGACAGGAGGAGAAGGCTCGTCCTCCGACTCCTCGACAACGGCTTCCGACTGCGCCAAGTAGTCGGCAAGAACTCGGGACTTCAAACAACAAATCGATATTAGCAACAAGAATCACAAGTCAAAGAAGAAGAAGTCAGGAGGAAAATACTTACCACTTCTGGCTCGTACCAGGCGTCATACTGACGAAGGGCTACAGGGATTACCGGTACTCCCTGATAGTTCCTAAAAAACTTGGCCAGCAGCGCCTCTACGTCATCATCAAATATGTCCTCGTCAGACATACGTGATGGATCCTTCAGACCTCCGTACTCACTTCCTGAGTGAGCACGTTTTTGAAGTGGCTGGACCCTTCTCTTCAGGAAGCTGGCCACCATGTTGATCCCAGTCAAACCGAGCGCTTTCAACTCGGTAATCTGCTGCATCAGGTGATCGAGCTCTGGGGTATCCTCGGGCTTGCTTACCCAGTTTTCCGCATGCTTGGGTGCGTGACCAGTCACCACGGGCAAGCGAGGATCATGGTTCCCGATGTAGAACTACCTTTTCTTCCAATCCCCATGGGAGTCGGTCAGATTATACTCAATATACGCATTCGAGTTCCTGAGTTGGAACCCGGCGCCTCCAAAGACTTCCGTCCGCTGGGCACTCGGCTGAGGCTTGCAACGGAACAACTTCCTAAACAACTCGAGACTTGGAGGTACTCCCAGATAAACTTCGCACAGATGTACAAATATAGACATGTGTAGTACACCATTGGGATTCAAGTGGACGAGCTGAAGATTGTAGTACTCGAGAATACCTCTGAAGAAGTCGGAGGTGGGCACCGCCAGTCCCCTTTCCACAAAATGAGCAAGCATCATCGTCTCAGCAGGATGTTCCTCAAACTGCCACGCATTGGGAAACGCGGGGCGCCACTCAAGGATCTCCTTTGGCTGAAGGACCTTGGCATCAACTAGTGCTTGAACAGCTTCTTCCTTCATCACCGAGTGTTGCCAAGTCACCCCAGGTGGCGGCGGTGCAGTTTGGTCTGTCCGTCCCACTTTCGGCGCCGGCAGCACCAACTCTTTCCCCTTCTTGGATTTGACCTTGCCCGTCGCCGGAGCCTTGCCTTGGATCTTCTCAGGTTTCTTGCCCATCTTCTTGGTGCGCATTCGATGGACTCAACCTCAAGATAAGAGGGGGCTCACACTCGGATCTTTCTCCAAAAAGCGGGGCTATGGCAGCGGCGGCGGTTTTCATGGAGGCAAAATGCGGAGAGGAGGAGCAGAGGAAAAAGAAGAACAGATCTAATGCCCATGCGGCGTAACAGCAACCGAAAAGGGGTTTTCCAGATTTATCTCCGCCAGCTCCGGTTTCGACGCGTCAGTTACGCAACGGACATATTAATCGCCTTAAACACCCAACGGCTACTCTACTCAACGGACTGCTGACCACTTCAACGACAGGAATCGCCTAAGTGCTCGGGGGCTACGGGTACCGTACCCGTTGGTCAGTTTTTTCTTTTTCAAGATCTCCGAGGGTAAAATGGACAAAAGTTGGTTTGACCCTAAGCCTGACTCTTCGACTCAACCTAAGGCTCGGGGGCTACTCCATATGGAGTGCGATTGACATCGCACTACCATATAAAAATTACTCGGGATGGAAACAACTCGGAGAAGCAAAAAGAGTACCTACCAGCCGTGCAACAGTACTCGTGCACTTCAATCTACAACCTCTACGACCAAGCTACTCGGATGGTGCCTGCAGTACCCAAGACTGTGGCGCACGACTACAAAGTACTCGGGGGCTTGTCGAGCATGCTCCCCAGGCCCACGAGTAGGCCTTGGGCGACCCACTAAGGGACGTACTCGGACAAGATCAGAACAAGGATAGGCGTATCCTTCTCGGACTAGTCTTGTATGTTTATGGAAAACTACTCGGGCCAATATCGAGTAGAACTCTGTAATAGTACCCGACAAGGACTCAGACTTGTAACCCTGCCCTCCCGGGTATATAAGGCCGGGCAGGGACCCCCCTCAAAGACAGATCTCTCAAGACCAGAACATACATCAATACAAACCAACACACAGGACGTAGGGTATTACGCGATCTAGCGGCCGGAACCTGTCTAAATCATGTTCCTTGCATCACCATTGATTCCTTGATTCTCGATGACCCTTACCGCATAAAAGACCACCTAGGGTACCCCTAGGCGGGTTGCCGGTCTAAAACACTGACATCCCTCCCTCATTGAAAGCCTGCGCCCATTTATCCTTGTCCTCCATTTCACCCTTCAACCATTCTTTTGCGTCATCGTTCAAGTCCTTCACTAGATCTTCTAACTTCTCACTAAATTCTCTCTCCGTATGAACGTTGCATAAAAACTTCAATTTTCCAATCACACGATTGCTCTTCTGCCGACGCGACATGTTGGCAGCAAAGTGCCTCATGCACCACCTATGCACAAGCGGTGGAAAACCATCCATGTGGTCCTTCGCACAATTTAGGAGCCCATGATGCCTATCTGATATCATACACACTATCCGTGAAGGTCCAAGAACATGTAGCTGAACAAGTTTCATAAACCATGACCAACTCTCATTATTCTCACTCTCGGCCAAGGCAAAAGCAAGAGGCACAAGCTGTTGTTCTTGATCTACACCAACTGCCATCATTAATGTACCCTTATACTTGCCAGTCAAGAATGTACTGTCCACAAGTATCACAGGATGGCAATGTTGAAATGCCTCACTACATTGAGGGAAGCACCAAAATACCCTTTGCAGTATATGCTTCAAAACTCCATTGTCAGGATGCATCATGCCACATGAGTCGATGCACCATGTAACCCCGGGATTGTAGTAGGTTATAGCTAAGAGTACCCTAGGAACCATGCCATACGACTCCTTCCAGTCACCCCAAAGCAAGGCAACGGCGTGTTGCTTCGCCCGCCAAGCCTTCGAATACTTCACACGGTACCCACTAAAGGCGAAGATGGACTCCACGAGTGATGGCACCGATGTCTCGCTATCTTTACGGATAATGCCTAGGATACGCCGCCCAAGGTACTTTGCTGTGCACTGTACATGCTCTCGCTTCGGCTGTGATGACCGACAAGTATGCGGTTGCACAACATTTGAAATTCTCCATTGTCCGGTGCTTGATATTAGCCGAGACCATACACGCCAATGGCATCCTTGCTTGCACATCACATTGTACCTTAAGTTCTTGTCAGAGTGAACTACGCTAAAAGGTCTATGTAACCTCACTGCGTAGTCAGCCAAGAAAAACTTCAGCTCCTCAAGACTATTGAACTTCATCCCCTTCTTAATCACTGGACTCTCATCGACGGACGTCCCTTCGGCATTCACCATACTAGATTCACATATTGCTTTATGAACCATACTGATGTCCTTATCATTGGGAACGGATGGCAGTTTGACATCACATTCTTTTAACAACCGCAACTCGTATTGGGTGTAAGAAAAACAATCGTCCATACAACGAATGCCTTCTACATCATGCACGGTTGCAGTGTCAAAATGCGGTCCATCCTCTTCATTTTCTACCCCGTCATCCTCATATTCATGCCCACCACTCTCAAATAGTGATTCCTCCTCTACCTCCACACCTACTACCCCATCTTCCTCCAATTCACAATCTTCGGAACCCATAGAGACATTATCAACATCTATATTTGCTTCATCCCTCTCAAAAATGTTATTGGGAAAATCATCATTGGCAATAGCCAAGTCAAAATCACGTTCTGTTTCACCTAACACGTGATGCAACATTTCTGACTCCTGGGTACCATTATGGTTCACTACCGCCACTTCCTCCCTCATGACAACATTTGGGCCAGGCATACGAACAATTTCGACTATAACCTCCAAACATGCAACATTAGCTTCGTGCACTACATCCTTATAGTGCTTCCAATTCACATTGGATGCTAACTTCATGAGAACATAATGAGCTCTAGCTTTCCCACAATCAAAACGACCTCTCAAACTGATCTCATCCACTCTACATCCATACTTCCTCATTACACGGTCAACTAAATCACTAAAACTTGGAGGACCCTCGAAGAATTCAATTGACTCATTCATATTCTCTAACTCCCCATTTTGTTTCACAACACCACCATCAAAAAATCGAACTAAACGATCCATCTACAAAATACAAACATTTCACCATGTCATATACACTACACATTGCACATATTCGACATATCAACTAGACACATTACATATATTGGACAAATTGCAAACAAAAAATATACATGTCATATCAACTATACAATTCAATGAATATATACTTAAATCGACAAGTTCTACACGTCAATATCGCGGGCAGAGACTCAATTGCGTATGAACTACGTATCATCTAACACAAAACACCATTGCATTATATTCAAAATTAAAATCATCAACCTAACCCTAAGTCACCTAAACATCCTCTGATCTACCAAATGCAATGGTAAAACACGAGAAAAAGTAGGGGAATACCTTCCACATGAAGCAGGGATCGATTTCCACTACTTTCCCCCACTGAAAACGCCGGAGGAAGAAGAAAGGAGGGAGGGAGGAGGAAGGGAGCCGGTGCGTGGCTGTAGAGGAGGCCCTGCCGCGCCAGGCGGGCTGGCGTGGCGAGCGCCCGCCCACGTCAGCGCCCACCTGGCGCGGCGAGTCGTTGCGCCAGTATGGCAGGGGCCCGCTGCGCCAGTGCATGCGGCGCGGCAGAGGCTGCCTGCCGCGGCCAAAAGGGTTATACGCCGCAAATTAAATCCCGCTGAGGTTATTTTTAAAATAAATAAAAAAAAAGTTAAAAATAAAAAAAATTCCCAAGTTGCGCCAACATTTAAAAATAGAAGATTCAACATTTTCTAAAACACATATCAGTATTTTGTAAAAAATACTACATTCAACAAATTTTCTAGCCTGTTTCAACATTTCAAAATAATTCATTCAACATTTTAGGACACAAAGTTCAACATTTTAGGCTGCTCTTCTTCCTCAGCGACAGTGCATGACGGCGGCGGCGGGAGCACAAGGCCATGGCGGAGAAAGCAGGAGCAAGGGCTCGCCTTGCACGGGTCATGGCAGTGGTGGTAGAGGGGTGCGCGGGGGCCATGACGGTGGCCCGATGGAGCATCGGGGTGCACATGGGCCATGGTGGTGATGGCGGAGCACGAAGCCGTGCTGGGCCACAGCGGCAGCATCGTAGCATCGAGCCGCGTGCTGCGGAGTTGATGGTGGCAGTGACGGACAACTGGGCCGCGCGCAAAGGCCATAGCGATGGTGGTGGCAG
Organism: Setaria italica; assembly: GCF_000263155.2. Classification (NCBI taxonomy): domain Eukaryota; kingdom Viridiplantae; phylum Streptophyta; class Magnoliopsida; order Poales; family Poaceae; genus Setaria; species Setaria italica. The sequence goes on along the minus strand of NC_028456.1, from coordinate 6,851,047 downwards.
AATATCGGGTCGCGCGCTTCAGGGACGATGGCCGCACGTGGTAGCAGACCATGACGGCGGCGGCGGATGGCGCAGGGGCAGCGGATACTAGGGTTGTTGAGGACCAGCACCTCCAACGGATGAGGTTTGCTGCACGGATCTCAAACATTAAAAGCCAAGTAACTAAATAGCTACCGGAAGCTATATAGGAATCCCGGGCCACACCGCCAACCCGCTGGGCTGGCCTGCACCCCTAACCGATTTGATCCCATAGGCCAGCCAACCCAAGTGACTGAAGCGGGCTTACGTGGATCCTATATGGCTTCCGGTAGCCGTTTAGTTATTTGCCTTCTAGTGTTTGAGATTCATGGACACAATAATATCTGTTGGATGCATCTTCACTCCACAACCCTAACTGCCTCTAGCCGCCTCCCCCTGCCACGCCACTGCCGCCCCGGAGCTCACTGGCAGCCTGATGCCCGTGCTGCCTCAGCTCCTTGTGTGGCCTCGCACACCGCCGCTTGTCGTACATACATCTATGAGCCCACCGAAGGTTTGGACAGTGGGGTTGTACACCGAGACATATCAGACATGGAAGCTATGGTGTAGGACGGCGTAGTCTACATGGAGTCCAAGGGACTAGTCGAGGACAAGGAAACTACTCTTCCTAGTTGGAATAGAATTCTCTGGTCGAATCCGACTAGTACTCTTGTAAAACAACCACCCTGTAACCCTGCTCCCCCGATAAATAAGGGCGGGGAGGGACCCCCTCAAGATAGGTTCAATCCAATACGAGCAAGCTACACACAAGACGTAGGGTATTACGTGATCTAGCGGTCCAAACATGTCTAAATCCCGTGCCTACGTACACCATCAAGTTCTTGATTTCAGCGACACCCACCAACCAAAACTCTACGTCGGGTACTCCCCTAGTAGGTTGCCGGGTTTAAACATCAACAGCTGGTGCACCAGGTAGGGGAGGTCGCCAAAATTCCCCTTGCAAGTTTGATGGCTCGAGTCATCATCAAGCCCGCAGTCGCATTCGAAGCAGGCGTGACGTTCATCTTCGGCTCCTGGGTTTGCATCGCAGACGGTGCTGGAAACTTCCACTGCTACATCGCAGAGGCTTCGGAGAAGAAGTTCCACGACATCAACCTTCGTCATCAAGCCACAGAGGATTCCGTCGAGAAATTCAACAAATTTTTCGATCTAACCAGAAGCGAGTCCGAGTACAACTCAGAGCTCTACATCCACTTAGATTGGTCCCGATGAGCAGGTGTCGGTGTTTTAGATCGGCAACCCGCCTAGGGGGTACCCTAGGTGGTCTTTTATGCAGTAAGGGTTGTCGAGAATCAAGGAATCAATGGTGACGCAAGGAACACGATTTAGACAGGTTCGGGCCGCTAGATCGCGTAATACCCTACGTCTTGTGTGTTGGTTTGTATTGATGTATGTTCTAGTCCTGAGGATTGTGTTTGAGGGGGTCCCTGCCCGGCCTTATATACCCGGGAGGGCAGGGTTACAAGTCTGAGTCCTAGTCAGGTACTATTACAGAGTTCTACTCGGTATCGGCCTGAGTAGTTTTCCATAAACATACAAGACTAGTCCGAGAAGGATACGCCTATCCTTGTTCTGATCATGTCCGAGTACGTCCCTTAGTGGGCCGTCCAAGGCCTACTCGTGGGTCTGGAGAGTATGCCCGACAAGCCCCCGAGTACTTTGTAGTCGTGCGCCATAGTCTTGGGCACTGCAGGCACTACCGAGTAGTTTTGCAGACTGAAGTGCTCGAGCACTGTCGCATGGCTGGAAGGTACTCTTTCTGCAGCTTCGAGTTGTCTCCGTTCTTGAGTAATTTTATATGGTAGTGCGATGTCAATCGCACTCCATATGGAGTAGCCCCCGAGCCTTAGGTTGAGTCGAAGAATCAGGCTTAGGGTCAAACTAGCTTTTTCCTATTTTACCCTCGGAGATCTTGAAAAAGAAAAAACTGACCAACGGGTACGAACCCGCAGCCCCCGAGCACTTAGGCAATTCCTGTCGTTGAAGTGGTCAGCAATCCGTTGAATGCAGTAGCCATTGGGTGTTTATTGCGATTAATACGCAATTAATCTGTCCGTTGCGCAGCTGACGCATCGAAACCGGAGCTGGTGGAGATAAATCTGGAAAGACCTTTTTTGGTTGCTGTGATACCGCAGGGGCATTAGATCTGTTCTTCCTCCTCCTCTGCACCTTTGCTCGCTGTTTCGCCGCCACCAGTGCCGCCGCCTCTGCCATTGCCACTTTTTGAGATAGATCCGAGTGGAAACCTCTTCCTTAACTTGAGGTTGAGTCCATCGAATGTGCTCCAAGAAAATGGGCAAGAAATCCTAGAAGAGATTCAAAGAGGAATCTGCGGCAACCACGCCTCTTCGAGGACACTAGTCGGCAAGGCTTTCAGAGCAGGGTTCTACTGGCCAATGGCTCTGGCCGACGCCTAGCAACTAGTCTAGAAATGCAAAGGTTGTCAATTCTTCACAAAACAGCAACATGTGCCAGCTTACAAGCTAGTCACAATACCTCCAACATGGCCATTTGCCTGCTGGGGGCTCAACATGATTGGCTGTTACCAACTGCGCCAGGAGGATTCAACAGAGTACTCGTGTCCATCGACAAGTTCACCAAATGGATCGAGGTCAAACCAGTCACCTGCCCCAAGGATTTCTTGGCCATCTTCTCTGGTGACGCACTTCATGAGTACTCCAGATGATGCACCTTTCCTGTAGAGCTTGTCTCCGACTAGAACGTAATTCTTTACTCGTCGGGAGATTTGCTCAGCTTTATTCTTATCGGATGGTAGCTGGTGATCTTTGATGTAGTCGATGAAGGGTGTCCTCCAGTCGACTTCTATCATCATGATCTCTCGGAAGGCGTCAGTAGTTGGGACTACTGGCGGTGTGACCTGTTCAGGTATGGATGGCTTGCGTAGTTCGTGTACGAAAATTCCTGCTGGAACTTTTGCACGGGTGGAGCCCATTTTGGATAAGACATCGGCGGCAACGTTGTTGTCGCGGACGATGTAATGGAACTCCAAGCCGGAGAATTTGTTTACCAGTTTACGGACTTCTTTGCAATAAGCGTCCATGTTGTCCTTGTTTCGGTCCCACTCGTCATTGACCTGGTTTATGACGACTAGGGAGTCGCCGTACACCAGTAGTCGTTAGATGCTGAGGGAGATCACAAGGTGAAGGCCGTGTAGCAGCGCTTCGTACTCGGCTTCGTTATTAGATGCTTCCTAGAATTTCTGCAGCACGTACTTGAGTTGGTCTCCCTTGGGGGAGATGAGTAAGACGCCTGCGCCGGCTCCTTCAAGTTTGAGGGATCCGTCGAAGTACATTACCTAATGTTTTGGTCGTTTAACTGGAGTTGAAACTTGATTTTCAGTCCACTCAGCTATGAAATCGACCAAAGCCTGAGACTTGATGGCTGTCCTTGGCATGAAATTCAAAGTGAGAGCACCGAGTTCAACTGCCCATTTGGAGATTCTACCCGTGGCATCTCTATTATGGAGAATTTTGCCGAGCGGGAAGTCGGAGATGACTGTGATGTTGTGCTCTTGGAAATAATGGCGCAGCTTCCGGGAGGTGAGCAGAATAGCATATAATAGCTTTTGTATCGGTGAATACCGAGTTTTGAAGTCCGAGAGTACTTCATTGACGAAGTAGACAGGTTATTGGACCTTGTAAGCATGGCCCGGTTCAGACCGTTCGACTACTATTGCCGTGCTGATGACATGAGTAGTAGCGGAGATGTATAGGAGCAAGTCTTCGTTCGACGAGGGAGCGGTGAGTACAGGAGGCTTTGACAGAAAGTCTTTGAGTTGTGTGAAAGCCTTATCTGCCTTTTCTGTCCAGTTGAACTTGTTCTGGCGTTTGAGAAGCTTGAAGAAGGGTAGCCCCCATTCTCCAAGTCTCGAGATGAATCGGTTGAGAGCGGCCATGCAGCCTGTGAGTTTCTGCACATCCTTAATGCTGGCTAGTGCCTACATGTTTGTGATGGCAGATATCTTCTCCGGGTTGGCCTTAATGCCACGATGGCTAATGATGAACCCGAGTAGTTTGCCGGAAGGTACTCCAAAGATGCACTTAGTAGGATTGAGTTTCCATCGGAAAGCGCGGAGACTGGAGAAAGTTTCCTCCAAGTCGGCAATGAGTTCCTCTCGGTGTCTTGTTTTGACGACGACGTCGTCAACATAAGCTTCGACATTGCGATGAAGCTGCTTTTCGAAGCACATCTGTATAGCCCTTTGGTAAGTTGCTCCTGCGTTCTTGAGTCCGAAGCACATTGTTTTGTAGCAGAAAGCTCCAAAGGGCGTGATGAACGCTGTTTTGGCTTGATCTTCCTCTTTGAGGCTTATCTGATGATTGCCGGAGTAGCAATCGAGGAAGCATAGCAAGGCGCACCTGGCGGTGGAGTCGACCACTTGATCAATCCTGGGTAGCCCAAAAGGATCTTTCGGGCAGTGTTTGTTGAGGTCGGTGTAGTCGACACACATTCTCCATTCGTTGTTTTTCTTACGAACAAGCACAGGATTGGCGAGCCAGTTAGGATGGAAGACTTCCTTGATGAATCCTGTCGCGAGTAGCTTGGCTAACTCTTTTTTGATTGCTTCTCACCTGTCCTGAGCGAACCGGCGTAGTCGTTGCCGTTTTGGAGTAGCTTTGGGGTCGATGTTGAGGGAATGCTCAATCAGTTCCTTGGGCACACCTGGCATGTCAGCCGGCTTCCAAGCGAAGATATCGTGGTTAGCCCGAAGGAAACTGACGAGCGCGAATTCCTATTTAGGATCCAGCCCTGTTCCAATTAGGGCCGTTTTGGAAGGATCACCGGTCTGGAGGTCGATTGATTTGAAATCTTGCTCGCTGGTGGGTTTCACCTTTGTGGAGCCCGACTTGTTTTCCGGGATCTCGAGTTCAGTTGGATGGAGTTTCTTTGAAGCTATGAAGAGTTGCTGCATGGGACTAGGAGATTGAGTAGTTGCAGCGATTTCCACGGCTTCGGTGTCGCACTCGTAGGATCTCCGGAGATCTCCTCGTAGCGTGAGCTCTCCTTTGGGACCTGGCATCTTGAGTACCAGGTAGATATAATGTGGTGTGGACATAAACTTGGCTAGTACTGGCCGTCCGAGTATGGCGTGATAAGATGTCTTGAAGTCGGCGGCCTCGAATCTGATGTACTCGGTGCGGTAATGTTCCTTAGTTCCGAAGGTAACTGGAAGGACAACTTGTCCCAATGGTATGGCCGCGTTTCCGGGCACAATGCTGTAGAAAGGTGAATTCGTTGGGGTAAGCATTTCAGTGACATTGAGGCACATTTTCCTTAATGTTTTGGCAAAGATAACGTTGAGGTTGCTCCCGCCGTCGATGAGTACTTTGGTTAACTTTGAACCTGCCACAACTGGATCCAAGACTAGTGGAAAGCGGCCAGGTTCTGAAAATTTTGTCCATTGATCTTTTCTGCTGAAAGAAATTGGAACTTCCGACCACATTAGTGGTGTGGGGTCCGTCGGCTCGATGGCCATGATCTCCCTGAGTACGAGTTTGTTGGCTCGCTTGGATGTTGTGCCAGGAATGCCACCAAAAATGACGTTGACGGTTTTTTAGGCTGGTTGGAAATCGCCGTCCTCATCTTCATTTTTGCGGGCTTTGTTTTTACCCTTGTCTCTGTTTTTGGCGTACTCTTCAGGTGTTGGTGGTGTGGGTAAGTCTTGCATGACTCGGCACATGCTGTAACAGTCCAGTGCGGAGTGCTTGTTAGTCGGGTGCCATGGGCACTGCTTTTTGAGTAGCTCCTTGAAGGTTGGTCCGTCATCGTTTCTGCGATGTCCCTTTTTCCCGAAGCTGGTCATGGCAGCAATAGTGTTTTCGGGCTTCCTTTTGCGATTATGGTTGCCTGGATATGAATTCCGAGCATCATTATGCCGAGTTTTGTCTGTGTCATTGTTGTGGATGTTGTCGTGTCCGCGGTTACGGTGGGAACCGAACCATTCTCGTTCTTTGTCTTCTTCATCAGCCCACTGTTGCACCATGAGTTTGAGTTCTCTGACATCGGCTGGTCGCCGGCGGCCGAAGTCTTGGTATGTTCATCGATCATAGAGTCCATTTTGGAAGCACTCGATGACATCTGCTTCGAAGATGTCTACTATGGTAGCCTTCTTTTCGAAGAACCGTCGCAGATAGTCACGCAGGGTCTCGCCCTCTTTCTGCTTAATTTGTTGTAAGTCGATCTTGTTGCCTGGTCTAGCCATGGAGCCGGCGAAGTTGTTGGTAAAAGCCTTTGTCAAGTCTGCCCAAGAGTCGATGGACTTGGGTTTGAGTGACTCGAGCCAGGTCAGTGGTGCGAGTTCCATGCATATGGGGAAATGAATGACTTTGGTGTCGTTGTTACCCCCGGCTGCTTGGACGGCTAGCGAGTAACAGCGTAGCCATTAAACTGGGTCTTGCTTGCCGTCGTACTTGGTAATGCCGGTTGGTTTGAACTTTTCGGGTAATTTTGTTTTCATTACCCGGTTTGTGAAAGCAGGGAAGTGGTTGTAGCTGTCGACTTCTCGTTCGCGCCGACTGTTGAGGATTTCTCGTAGATCGCTGAAGTTGGAGATCTCGCGGATCTTCCGAGTAGGGCGAATACTTTTAACCGAGTTGGTGCAACTGGCTTCACCCACATCCTTCTGTTGAGTAGGAGCTTTATGCTTGCTTGGACCTTGGCTGTGTTACCGGGGTTGGTTGACTGCATCATCGTTTCATGGGGCGACATTTTTATCTGCAGCCCCCCTGCTTCCGTCTGTAATGCGAGGAATGGACGGGATTGGTGATTCTTTGTCGAGTAGCTTGTAAGCTTGCTCTGCGAGTTGTGCGATTAGTCCATTGCCACACTGCACAAGTTGAGCTGTGGCTGCGTTATCCTTATCTTGAGGCATCAATGTCATCAAAAGGTTGATTGAAGCGATAGCCGCGAGTGGAGTATTGTGCTCCTGAGCCTGGACTGCGTTGAAAGCCCGTTCAAGATTTGTAATAGGAATATTTGTGGCCATCGACCGTCGATGCTCAGCTCGAGTGGCATTGCGCACCCTTCGTTGGTTGCGCTGTTCGGGAGTTTCATTGTCGGCTGTAGACTCATCGTCAGAGATGTTGTCGACTTGTGCTAGTCGCCTGGGGGTTCTATTCTGGCTAGTACCCGGATTGTTATTCTGAGTAATAACAAGTATCTCCCTATCTGGGTAGTAGCTTCCGGAACTTGATGTAGCAATCTCTGTATAGCTTTCTTCGTGGTTGGACGCAAGTGGAACGCCTTCTTGATACGGCATGTTGTCTATATGGGCGACGAGGCGCGAGTCGTAGTCACGATCGAGAAAAGATGGTCGCAATCCTAGCCAGTGGACGAATCTGCCTTGTGGTGTCAAAGTTATTACCAACCCTTGGGCTGGACCAGATAATGGTATTTCTGGTGAGTAGGATGAGTCGGAGTCAACGTCCTCGTCATGCCCGAGTTCAACTCGGGTTCAAGCAAGAAAATTGTTGGGATACGAGGTAGGCTACACTAGCGCAAATCAAAATTTCTACCGCGTATAACCAGGAAGAACTGCCGTATAAGGATCACGGGATTACCACTCGACGCACTACTGGTGCAGAAGATGTAGATATGCGTCGATGCAGTGAAGACGATCACGTAGTCGTACGTAGTCGATCAACGTAGTCGTACGTAGTCGATCACGTCACGTCCAGCAGCTCCCACGTGCAGCAAGATCGCCTCCGGTGCCGCGGCTCGTCGTCGGCTCATCGTGGCTCGTCGGCGGCTCGTCGATGGCTCGTCCAAGTGCTGCAGGCGCAACACCTCCAAGGTATCCACACGTGCAGGGAGGAAGCGTCGCAAGCCGGACTGCTAGATCCGCGAGTTGCAACAGGCGAGGGCGTGGGAGGCGCGGCAGGTATGTTTCGCCAAAAAGGTGTAAACCCTAGGGCGCCCCCACCCCTCTATTTATAGAGGTTCCTGATGGGCCTCTGGATCCGAGGCCCATTAGTACTCCTAAACCTAATCCAACTCGGATCAGATCCGAATTGGGCTTCCAGCCCCTTAAGTGTGTGACCCTATGGGTTCGGATACGTATAGACATGGCCCGAGTACTCCTACTCGGCCCAATAGTCGGTAGCGGCCTCTAGCAAGACGTGCCAACTCCTATACGCATACGAAGATCATATCAGACGAACCATCACAACATAATATACATGCTATTCCCTTTGCCTCACGATATTTGGTCTAGCTTCAAGCCGACCGCTCTTTCTCGATCCTGTGATTCGGAATCCCTTTGTAGGTTAACTCTTAACCGTACGTAGCATGGCCATGCATTTTTGGATCCGATCACTCGAGGGGCCCAGAGATATCACTCTCAATCAGAGAGGGGCAAATCCCATCTTGACTGACCATGTCTCATAGCATGCTTCTTGACAAACCCAAAAGCTACCTTTATAACTACCCTCTTACGGCGTAGCGTTTGATAGCCCCTAAGTAGGTCGATCCACATCTAGAATACATGCGACAGTCTTAGGTCTAAGGACAAAGCGTATATGTTGTTTAAAGAGAGAACTACTTCTCGTGTTGGGTCAGTCCTAGCACATGTCTCCACATGTGTCCACATTATTAGTTCAACATCTCCATGTCCATGACTTGTGAAACATAGTCATCAACTAATACATGTGCTAGTCTAATATTCATGTGTGTCCTCACATGAACTCCGACTAGGGACAACTTTAGAATAACCATACAAGTAAAGAGTTTCACATACAATTCACATAATTGCAAATCAATTCAAGTAGCCTTCAATGGATATTCAATGAACACAACATACAAATCATGGATACAAATGGAATATCATCATCTCTATGATTGCCTCTAGGGCATACCTCCAACAGTCTCCCACTTGCACTAGAGTCAATCTAGAAGGTACCTAATACCCATAGCTCTTACATGCGCATCATGCTTAGCCTGCGGGAGTGGTTTTGTTAACGGATCAGAAATGTTCAGATCCGTGTGTATTTTGCATATCTTGATCTCACCCCGGTTAACGAAGTCTCGAATGAGATGAAATCGCCGCATTACGTGTTTGTTCTTCTGGTGGTTCCTTGGCTCCTTTGCTTGCGCAATTATTCTCCCGTACCAGGAGGGAACACCCTTGTCTCCTCTCCATGAAGATGATGGCTCCACAGAAGTCATCACCTCGAACTGTGGTAGCCATTCTCTAGACAGAGAACTCTTTGCTCTTATCACAGCGGGTGATGGGGAGGATGACAAACAATGACAACTAGAGAGGAATCATCGCTAGGACCATCACCCAGATGATGTTTCACAGGATGAACTCTCCACCAACGTCATCGGGGAAGAATCCAAAGGGCAAAGAACCCGAAGGTGAGCAAGGAATGCATCGAGAGCAGAACGTCACAGACAATTGGCAGATCAGCTCCCGATCACGAACCTAGACAATGCTTTTGAGGCAGTGCAAACGTGGCAGCACCGGACGCCCCTCGCCACTGTCGCTTCCATTGACCTCATCACTCGCGCCATGCCACAAGACAATTACACCATAGTATTATCACAGTTAGCGGAACGTGCCTACGAACTACTCGACAGGAAAAAACCGATTCCTTCATAACACATACCCCATTGGTGTGAAGTGAGCATAGCAGTAGCCACAGAGACCATGCAGGACCCTTAGCTCGACTACATGACGACGCCAGACATAACCGGGGTGCAATTAAAGGGCCAAGACAGAACAGAGATATACTGGAGGGTAGTCAGACAACTACTGTGGGAGGCTGGTGCCACCATAGAGCTGATCCCAAACCCGCACGTGACGTCGAGGATCTCTGACAGAAGATAAACAACAATCGTGATGCTCAAAACATCATCAATGGACGGCATCATGGACGTGAACTTGAAGACGATTACATGGGCGACAACAACGACAACTTCCCCACCTTTACAAGTCAGGTCAGAAAGACTATCCTACCTGAGAAATTGAAACCTCTATGTATCTCCAAGTACGATGCCAAGCAAGACCTAGTCTAATGGTTGTGATGCTACTCATTGTCAGTTCAAGCTGTAGGGGCACCGATGACACAAAAGTCATATATTTTCCTATATGCATGGAAACCGCGCCACTAACTTGGCTTGAGTCCTTGAAGCCAAACTCGATCGACTCTTGGCAAGACCTGAAGAAGGCATTCACCAACAATTACGCGGGAGCAATTCAGCGTCCGAGCAACATAATCAACTTGGCATAAGTCAAGTAGCAGTGAAATGAGACTTTGCGAAGCTACCTACATTGGTTTTTTGACAAGAAGGCCACTATCGTAGACATCTCAAAAAAAGACATAATTGACTGCTTTCAGAACATGCTTTCAGAACAGTCTCTACGATCGCCGCATGTTCCAAGACTTCGGCAAACGACATCCTCAAAATGTCAAATCGCTCAAGACCATGGCATAGTCTTGGGCAGATGAAGTGTGGCGGAGCCGCCCCAAATTAACCTGACTAAAATGCACTTAAGTCGCCTGACATGCAATTATGCACTTTAAGCAAGTCAACTTGATCATCCATCGGATTTCATCCGATAAACCACTTACTCAAGATCGAGAAGCATTGCTCACATGAAGGTGAGTGGCATAGAGATTACAACATTCCCATCGTATTAACATAGTTCAACAATTTATTATATAAGAGTTTTCAAAATTCAAACAAGTTTGCAAGGTCCAACAAAGATGAAGTAAAACAAGCGGAAGCTAAACGTCGATACACGATATCATGATGAAGCCGATCATGACATCAAAGATCCCTGTCCTCATCGTCCGAGGAGGGATCCCACTCGTGGTCCTGGTATGCACGTCCCGCGTAAACAGGCGGTGACGGGTACCCAAACGAGCGCAAGGTGTCCCACAGTATGGCCGGGAAACCCTTGTAGTGCAGGCACGTCGAGTGGGTAGTGCCATCCACACCAACTGCAACGTACACGCGGTGAGCCATTTGTAACAAATGGACAAGTAAGGAACGGAATCAACACTCGGAAATCAAAATAGATTTTTGACAGTTAGAGAAAAGCTCATAACTCAGCAAGTATTTATCCACAATTTCTCAAATTTTACTAGCATGTTATTTAGGTAGTGTGTAACTGTTGGAGGTATGCCCTAGAGGCAATCATAGAGATGATGATATTCCATTTGTATCCATGATTTGTATATTGTGTTCATTGAATATCCACTAAAGGCTACTTGAATTAATTTGCAATTATGTGAATTGTATGTGAAACTCTTTACTTGTATGGTTATTCTAAAGTTGTCCCTAGTCGGAGTTCATGTGAGGACACACATGAATATTAGACTAGCACATGTATTAGTTGATGACTATGTTTCACAAGTCATGGACATGGAGATGTTGAACTAATAATGTGGACACATGTGGAGACATGTGCTAGGACTGACCCAACTCGAGAAGTAGTTCTCTCATTAAACAACATATACGCTTTGTCCTTAGACCTGAGAGTGTCGCATGTATTCAAGATGTGGATCGACCTACTTAGGGGCTATCAAACGCTACGCCGTAATAGGGTAGTTATAAAGGTAGCTTTCGGGTTTGTCAAGAAGCATGCTATGAGACATGGTCAATCAAGATGGGATTTGCCCCTCTCTGATTGAGAGTGATATCTGGGCCGCTCGAGTGATCGGATCCGAAAATGCATGGTCATACTACGTATGGTTAAGAGTTAACCTACAAAGGGATTCCAAATCACAGGATCGAGAAAGAGCGGTCAGCTTGAAGCTAGACCAAATATCATGAGGCAAAGGGAATAGCATGTATATTATGTTGTGATGGTTCGTCTGATATGATCTTCGTGTGCGTATAGGAGTTGGCACGTCTTGCTAGAGGCCGCTACCGACTATTGGACCGAGTAGGAGTACTCGGGCCATGTCTATACGTATCTTAACCCATAGGGTCACACACTTAAGGGGCTGGAGCCCAATTCGGATCTGATCCGAGTTGGATTAGGTTTAGAAGTACTAATGGGCCTCGGACCCAGAGGCCCGTCAGGAACCTCTATAAATAGAGGGGTGGGGGCGCCCTAGGGTTTACACCTTTTGGCAAAACACATCTGCTGCGCCTCCCACGCCCTCGCCTGTTGCAACTCGTGGATCTAGCAATCCGGCTTGCGACGCTTCCTCCCTGCACGTGTGGATACCTTGGAGGTGTTGCGCCTGCAGCACTCGGACGAGCCGCCGACGAGCCACGACGAGCCACCGACGAGCCACGACGAGCCGACGACGAGCCGCGGCACGAGGGCGATCTTGCTGCACGTGGACGAGCTGCTGAGGAGCTGCTGGACGTTGACGTGATCGACTACGTACGACTATGTTGATCGACTACGTACGACTACGTTGATCGCCTTCGCTGCATCGACACAAATCTACATCTTCCGCACCAGTAGTGCGTCGAGTGGTAATCCCGTGATCCTTATACGGCAGTTCTTCCTGGTTTTACGTGGTAGAAATTTTGATTTGCGCTAGTGTAGCCTACCTCGTAACCTGACAGTGGTATCAGAGCCGTAGCTGTTTAGTTTTGGATTCGGGATGTGTGCATATGGAGATATGCGAGTTTTCAGTTTGATCTATGTCCTGGTTTCGTGTTCTTGCTGTAATGGTAGTGTAACGACATACTACTACCGGTCGGTTTCCGCCATCGGAGTTAAGTGATACACGTAATTCCAGTTGCAGTGAGCGAAGATCAATATGATTGGTCGAATCGAAATCCAGGGTCATACGCCAGGCGCATTAGATGTGCAATAGTAGATGAGATCTACTGCCGGGGTCGGGATTTTTGCCGTATGCGTATGCTTCGGTAAATCAGCCGTAACTTTTCGGTACGATCTCGGATCGGGGTGAATTTTATATGAAAATTGATCTACAGAAAAAGTTACACATGAAATTCAACCGCTTTGCCGTTTTTGGTGAAATTAGATTTCCCAAATTCGGCTTGGAAGATAGAGTTTCGGGCATCCGAAGTTTGGAACGTTAGGACGCTTAACTCTGTTTTGCAGGATGTATGTATCTTGTGATCAGTATGGCCCTTTGTGTATATGATGCATGTGTGTAACTCATTCGTGACCTGCGTGTCGCGCGTACGGCAACACAGCAGGAGCCATATGTGTTGTCACTTTATTGTATTTAATGGTCTGCGTACCAATCTGTGATGATCCAAGCAACTATGTAATCTTCATTACTAGCTTCTTTACTAGCTGTTAGGCGTAATAGCATGTTCTAGTTCTTGGAGGACTCATCACCAGGAGGATGGCGCACATGGAACATGGAGATGGAGATCACCATGGTGAACAGGTTCTATGGAGATGGAGATCACCATATGAAAACGGGCCATACTGTGTCACAACTGTGTGAATGCTATTCTGTTTATGTTTTACTTTCTGCATGCTGTGATGTTAGAAGTAGAATGATCCCTCACAAAGTTTAAGTTAGTATGCCCTTCCAACTAAAACTTGCACCGTCCCATGTCTTGTACAATTAGTGGTGGGTCTATGAAATTAGGGTGCCACTAGTTTTCCTTGACTAGATGGGTTTGTGTCAGACACTTACACGCATAAGGGTTGGTTTGCTTAACAAGGTTATCTTAACGGTTGAGGACCTTGGGGCATAAAGGTTGGGCGCTGAGACATAGAGATGTCACCCAACAACAGGAGTCATATGTGATATGATTAGCAAGAGTTGCTTACCGATCTACCTTGTTTGCTAGCGGTGATGCTAAAGCTCACTAGTAGACTTGTTAGTTGTGGATCCTGAATCACTAAGTTTCAATAGAGGGATATTGATTTTAGTGGGAGTAGATTCTGTTAAAATAGTTTAATGTGATTCGCTCTATCATGGATACGTTTGTCTTAGTGTATTATGCATTACTTTTGTTGTAGATTAAATGGCACCTAGCAGCACTACACCGTTTGCTTTGCGTTCTGTCCTTGAGAAGGACAAGTTGAATGGAACAAATTACTCGAATTGGATCCGTAACCTGAGAATTGTTCTTAGGGCTGAGAAAAAGGAAGATGTTCTAGACAACCCACTACTAGAAGAACCTGCTGATGATGCACCCGCTGCTGCTAAGAATGCTTACAAGAAAGCATGTGATGCTAACCTCGAAGTAAGCTGCCTTATGCTTGCTTGCATGGAACCCGAGCTACAGATGTAGTTCGAAACAAACCATGAGGCGCACGATATGATCGTGGCGCTTAGAGACATGTTCCAAACACAGGCCAGGACTGAAAGGTTCAATGTGTCTAAGGCCTTTGTGGAGAGCAAGCTAGCAGAAGGCGCAGCAGTAGGACCACACGTAATCAAGATGGTTGGTTACACTCAACGGTTGGAGAAGCTGGGCTTCCCACTGGGCCAAGAGTTGGCCACTGATTATATTCTTTCGTCTCTTCCGCCTAGCTATGGGAACTTCATCTCGAACTACCATATGCATGGGACGGAGAAGGGTCTGAATGAGCTGTGTGGCATGCTTAAAATAGTAGACGCTGACATCAAGAAAAGCGCTAGTACCAGCCATGTGATGGCTATACAGAACAAGCATAGCTTTAAGAAGAAGGGCAATTCTTGGAAGAAGAAGGGCAAGGCTGGAACGTCCAAGCCAAACCCAGCGCCCAAGGTTAAAGCTGGACCTGGACCTGCTCCAGACAAAGAGTACTTTTACTGTTATGAACTTGGTCACTGGAAGAGAAACTGCAAGCAGTACCTAGCTTCATTGAAGAATGGCGGAAGTAAGAGTACTTCTACCTCAGGTACGCTTGTTGTTAATGTTATAGACAACATTTTTCTCGCTGATACAATTATTAATTCTTGGGTATTTGATACCAGATCGGTTGCTCATATTTGCAATTCGATGCAGGGAATGATAAGAAGTAGAAGCGTGGAAAGAGGAGAAGTTTATTTCCACGTGGGCAATAATGCAAGAGTTGCTGCGTTGACCGCCGGGACGATGCAACTCCACCTCCCGTCAGGATTTATTATGGAGTTGAATAATTGTTATTTCGTTCCTAGTTTAAGTCGAAACATTTTGTCTCCTTCATGCTTGATGAAGGATGGTTATTCATTTGCGAGTGAAAACAATGGTTGTGTGATCTCTAAGAATGATATGTTTATGGCTTTTGCACCCATTGTGAATGGATTATTTGTTTTAAATCTTGATGGTTCACCTGTCTGTAACATAAGTGCTAAAAGGCCTCGGCCTAATGATTTGAGTCCTACCTACTTGTGGCATTGTCGTTTGGGTCATATAAGTGAAAAGCGCATGAAGAAGCTCCATTCTGATGGACTTCTAACTTCGTTTGATTTTGAATCATACGAGACATGTGAGGCTTGCTTGCTAGGCAAGATGACCAAGACGCCTTTCACAGGATTTCCTGAGAGAGCAGTAGACTTGTTGGAACTCGTACATAGTGATGTATGCGGACCAATGAGCACGACAGCTAGAGGAGGATTCCAATACTTCATAACTTTCACTGATGATTTTAGTAGATATGGCTATGTCTACTTGATGAGGCACAAGTCTGAAACCTTTGAAATGTTCAAGGAATTTCAGAATGAAGTTGAAAATCAGCGTGGCAAGAAAATTAAGGCCTTACGATCTGATCGTGGAGGCGAGTATTTGAGCCACGAGTTTAGCAATCATCTAAAGAGTTGCGGAATTGTTCCACAACTTACACCGCCTGGAACACCTCAGAGAAACGGTGTATCCGAGCGACGTAATCGAACTTTGTTAGACATGGTTCGATCAATGATGAGCCATTCGGACCTACCGTTGTCATTTTGGGGATACGCTCTAGAAACAGCAGCTTTCACACTTAATAGGGTACTATCTAAATCCGTAGTTAAGACACCATATGAGATATGGACTGGAAAGGTTCTGTTGGCGCTAGAAATCGGCTGATCGGATTCCCAGTGTCGGACACACGACCCGGGAGAATATGCTTAGCTCCTGTTCGGGTGATCGCCCTGGTGCGTTTCGCGCGGTGTGCCAGCCAATCTGACCTGTTGATTGGCAAGGAAATAGACGTGTCAGTTCCTAGAGGTTGCGATCGGCTAAGGTTCCGATCTCGAGAAAGCTTATCTGCGATTCGGCCGATTTGCAACAATAAAGAAATCAGCTATGATGCAACCGATTACCAGGCACCGTTTGTGAAGAAAACTACTAGAGCAATCTGAACAACGCTACAGTAACAACACTAGGAACAGATCCAATCGGCTAAATAAATAGATTAAACAATGAAGAACAAGAAAAGCCGAATTCACTGATTCCTAACTGGATAACTGGTGATAAAACTAGAACAACAGGTAAAACCAAGAATTCTAGTGAATATCGATAACTGGTGAATAAATCTAAACAAAACGACAGCGATGCGCCCAAAGTTAAAGCTTAGAATTTACTCGATAAACGGAACTTACAAGATCGGCAGAAGGGCAGAGCTTGCCAAGGAGATGGAGCAGGTGACCAAGGCAATAGACGGCGAAGAGAAGAGGCTTCAAGAACTCCCTTCCATCATCGCCGATCTGAAACGGGAGAGGCAGCACCTAGCTCACGAAGCCCTCAAACTCCACCGCAATATGTCAGAAGTCCCCGGATCGGCAGAAGATGACCAACGCGTCCTGGACTCTGTCGATCAGATCCGGCGCCGAGCGATCGCAACTATCAATGCCCTTCTGGGTGACCTGTAAAAGTACTGGCAGTTTTTTCTACGAACATTGATAACCCCTTTGACCGTCCCTCGTGGCGCCCCCTTTATTTATTACCTTTTTCACTTCCGATGGGACGCGTCTTACCAAACATCCACACCTCCCTTTCTTATAAATGCCGGCCTAGGTCCCTGTTCCGAGAGTACCTGTCTAGCTCGGCTTCATCTTCCCCAACCTGGTTTCGTCGGTGCGCCTTTCAATCATGTCTTCTTCATCCTCTACCTCTTCCTCTGTTAATCAGGTAAAAGATTTGCCTTCATTCTCTTTCTTAGTTTAACTCCTCTGAAGGGAATCACCTTTTCGACGGCTATACGTATGTTTTTGTTTTCAGCCGCGGCGTCTTAGCCCTGAACTCGAACGAGCCATCAGACTCGTGCACTCCGACGAACCACTATCGCAAGAAGACAAGGACTTAATTAGGGCTCATCGCGACGAACTCCAAGAGCACGTCCCTGCTGACGTCCGACGGATCTGGAACTTTCTGGACGGCAACGGCCACCGACGACCTCAAGCCGACCGAAGTCATCCGCTTCCTCATCAAATCATCCTTGAAGATGCAGCAGCAGGAACATCACGCCCGGCCATGGACCGGAGTCACCCTCTCCCCCGTCAAGTCGAAGTGGAGGCTTCGATGAAGGAGATAGAAGAAGAGTACATCCGTCTTCTGATAGAACTAGTTCGGGCTGAGAGAGAGCTTAAGAAAAAGCATGATTAATTATTTTTTGTTCTAAGGGTGACTTGTACCTTGTCGGCCGTGTAACCCACCGTCCGTACCGAATGAAATATATTGGCCGATTTGGACGATTACGCTTTTTCTCTAGACGAATCCTTTTGTATCGGCTGTGTGTTGTTCATCGTGGTCAATCCTTATGCTCCGACCCATATACTAGGGTAGTACCTTTTCAAGTATCTTCCGTTCAGAGCCCTAGTAAACTCTTCTCCTTCGATTGTTTCCAGAATATAGGCATTTCCTGGAGCACATCTGCCGATTTTATACGGCCCTTCCCACGTAGGGGACCACTTACCGAATTTAGGATCTTTCGACCCAATCGGAAACACTAACTTCCATACCAGGTCCCCCGGAGAGAATTGCTTGACTTTGACCTTCTTATCATACCACCTGGCCACTTTCTTCTTATTTTCTTCGATGCTTATCAAAGCTCTCAATCGTTGGCCAGCCAAGTCATCAAGTTCCCTTTTCATGAGTGAGGAGTAGTCGTCGGCCGCCAACTGGTCCTGGAGCGAAGTGCGTCTCGACCCTGCCCTCAATTCCCATGGTAATACTGCTTCATGACCGTACACCAACTGATAAGGGGACAACTTGGTGGCCCCATGGCAAGCCATCCTGTATGCCCATAGGGCTTCAGTCAGACATAGATGCCACTTTTTTGGCTGCTCCTCTATCTTCCTCTTGATTAACTTTATTATCCCTTTGTTGGAGGATTCAGCCTGGCCGTTAGCTTGGGCATAATACGGAGAGGAGTTTAACAATTTGATTCCCATATCTACCGTGAACTCCTCGAATTCTCCCGATGTAAACATCATCCCTTGATCGGTTGTGATAGTCTGAGGGATGCCGAAGCGGTAGACAATATGGTCCCTTACGAAGTCAACCATGGCGGCCGATGTTACGGCCCTTAACGGAATTGCCTCCACCCATTTGGTGAAATAATCAGTGGCCACCAGAATGAACTTGTGCCCTTTGCTTGACGGAGGATAAATTTGGCCGATGAGGTCTATTCCCCAACCTCTGAACGGCCATGGTTTGATAATGGGATTCATGGCCGATGCGGGCGCACGTTGGACATTCCCGTATTTCTGACAATCCTGGCATCCTTTATAATATTTGAAGCAATCTTCGAGGATCGTCGGCCAATAATACCCATTATTCCTAATCATCCATTTCATCTTATGTGCCAATTGGTGGGCTCCACACACTCCTTCATGGGTTTCTCCCATCAGAGTCTTAGCCTCCTCCGTTCCTAGACACTTGAGTAGGACACCATCGATTGTTCGGTAGAACAAGTCGTCTTCCAGTAACACATATTTGGTAGCATGAAAACGTACCCGCCGATCCACTTTCTTAGACGGATCTTTCAGGTAATCGGCAATCTCTTTTCGCCAGTCATCGGCCGCGAGCTCTAGAGCCATAGCGCCTTGAATCGGCCGATACCCAGATGCGTGTTGCGCGAGCTTGTTGGCATCCTCGTTGTGATTCCTTGGGATGTGCTCAATAACTGCCGATTTGAATTCTTTTAGAAGCTGCAGGCAATCTTCGTAATAAATCCTCAACACATCGTCCTTGCATTCGAACTTTCTTGTTAATTGATCTATGATAAGCATGGAATCTCCAAAAACTTCGACAGAATCGGCCTTGACTTCTCTTAGCAATTGTAATCCCTTCAGTACAGCTCGATATTCTGCTTGATTGTTAGTGGCGGATGCTTCTATCGGTAGAGAAAAATCATAGCTTGCCCCCCGAGGCGATATGAGGACGATGCCGATTCCTGATCCGGCCCCACATGACGATCCATCAAAGTATAAGGTCCAAGGTACTGGTTCTACGAAGGTAGCCTCTAGCCCGCAGTGTTGGGCAACGAAATCGGCCATGACCTGACCCTTAACGGCTTTTGCCGATTCATATCGAAGGTCAAATTCCGACAAAGCCAAGATCCACTTGCCGATTCGTCCTTTCAAAATCGGCAGTGACAGCATGTATTTTACCACGTCGTCCTTGCATACGACCACACATTCCGCCGATAGCAAATAGTGCCTGAGTTTGGTACATGAGAAGTAAAGGCATAGGCACAACCGCTCCACTGGAGGATACCTTGTTTTGGCGTCCAGAAGTCTTCTACTGACATAATAAATTACCCGTTCTTTTCCCTCGAACTCCTGGACCAGAGCCGACCCAATAGCTCATTCATCGGCTGATAAATATAGTTTAAATGGCTTACCAGTTTGAGGAGGGACCAATACCGGTGGTGAGACCAAGTACTGCTTGATATCTTCCAATGCCTTGCGTTGCTCTTCCCCCCATATGAACTCCTGGTCGGGCTTCAACTTTAATAATGGTGTGAAGGCTTGAATTTGCCCAGACAGATTAGATATGAATCTTCTGATGAAATTCACCTTGCCGATTAGAGATTGCAACTCAGTTTTATTCTGCGGGGCCACGAATTTGTTGATGGCCGCTATAGTTTTCTGATTGATTTCTATTCCCCGCTCGTGCACCATGAATCCTAAGAATTGTCCGGCGGATACGCCGAAGGCACACTTATTCGGGTTCATCTTCAGCCCATGTTTCTTAGTGCATTCCAATACTTGTCGTAAATCGGCCAGATGCTCCTGGTGTCCTTTTAACTTGACTACGATGTCGTCAATGTAGATTTCTACTAGTATGCCGATAAGTTTGTGAAATATGTAGTTCATGGCTCTCTGATACATGGCGCCGGCGTTTTTCAAGCCGAAAGTCATTACCACCCACTCGAATAAACCAAGGTGACCTGGGCATCTGAAGGCCGTTTTAGGTATGTCTTCTTCGGCCATAAGTGTCGTACCCAGCGTTTCCATCCATGAAACTAATAACCTTGTGTCCCGCGGCGGCATCTATCAGCACATCGGCCGTCGGCATGGGGTATCCGTCCATTGGTGTGGCCTGATTGAGGTTCCTAAAATCGACGCATATGCGTAGCTTTCCGTTCTTCTTGTATACTGGTACAATGTTGGAGATCCATTCGGTATAACGGCATTGCCGAATAAATTTTGCTTCGATTAGCCGCGTTATTTCGGCCTTTATGTCTGGTAGGATTTTAGGATTGCACCGCCGTGCCGGCTGTTGATACGGCCGATACCCTAGCTTTATGGGTAACTGATGCTCAACGATAGATCGGTCTAATCCGGGCATCTCATGATATTACCAAGAAAAGCAATCCTTAAATTCTCTTAACAAACTTGTCAGTTTACATTTGTATTCCGGATCTAAATTTGCACTAATATATGTCGGCCTTGGTTTGGTACCATCGCCTAAATCTATCATTTCTAATGAATCGGCCGATGTGAACCTGTGTCCCAGCTTCCCATCTTCTCGGGCGAACTGATCCATCTTAGTCTGAGTCTTCGGAGCCGACTGCTCAGATCGGCTGTAGGCCAAAATCGGACACCTTCAAGAAGTCAGTATCCCATACTCTCCCGGATATGCACTTGACGGTTTCGCAGCTCCACTGCTGAGTGTCGGCTGCCGCGATGCTGTATGCGGAATCGGCGGTGACCACCTCGATGTTGTCGCCGACCCATTGTACGAGGCATTGATACATTGTAGATAGGATACAGCAATTTGCATGTATCCAATCTCGGCCGAGTAGCATGTTGTAGGACCCCTTGCCATTAATGATAAAGAAAGTAGTAGGAAGGGTCTTACTGTCGATGGTGAGGTCGACGCAGAGAGCGCCGCGAGCGGGGGATACGTTGCCCTCAAAGTCCTTGAGCATCATATCTGTCTTGGTCAAGTCATCATCGCTCTTCCCTAGCTTCCGGAACATGGCGTACGGCATGATGTTAACTGCAGCCCCTCCGTCTACCAGTAATCTAGTGATGGGTCGGCCGTTGACATGCCCTTTAAGAAACAATGCTTTCAGGTGTTGCTGTTTGTCTTCTTCGGGCTTCTCGAATGTGGCTGTCATTGGCTCTAAAGCCAATTGTGCCATCTGCTCTTCCATTGCCGACATGTCCTGTCGGTCGGCAGGAGTCATGAATTCCATCGGCAGTATGAAGACCATGTCGACGTCGGCTGCCGATTCGTCGCTTGCTGATTCGTCGCCTCTTCTGTCGTTTCTTTTGGGGCGCCATACCTGAGACCTACGTTTCTTCTCGTCTGTCGTGTACTGTTGCTCTTCCTCCTGCTGTTCCCACTGGCGGAGACGTTGGATTCTTCATTTTTTAGACTTGGTTAATCCATCGGGGCACCATCTGGGGTTCACCGGTTTGGTTCGTGGTCTAGCACGTTCCCATTCCGGTTCGCGTCCTAAAGAGTTCTCGTCTGACCCCCGAGCATCGGCCATCTCTTCAAGTCGACTGTGGACGCTGACCTTGTTTTCTGGCCGGTCATGTCGATCAAATCTGCCCCCCAGCCCATCATTGCGCCTGCCTTCCGACCAGCCATACCAGTCACTTCTGCCCCCCAGCCGATCACGTACTGGAGGGCGCCGTTCGTCTTGGTCACGCCAGTTCCTGCTGATCGGCTCTGATCTCCCATCTCTGGAGCGAGACCTGCTGAACGGCCGATTATTACGATACGGACCATTGCACTCAGGGCAATTATCAACCGAAGGCAGCCTGAGGTTGCTTTCCCAGCAGTGGATGAAGAACGGGCATCGCCAATGATCTTCATGTTGTCGCATCGCCTCTTCCTGGGACCTTGAACGTTCATGCTGCCGTTGATATTTGTCGAGCAGGAATCGGGAAGTGATGGGTCTGCGTGGTTCTCCTGATCCGCCGTCATCGTCCTCCATCCGCCATTTCCCTTTGACGTCTTCAGGCGCCGCTTGATTTCTGGGGTCTACGGCGCCGCTCTTTTTAGCCGATTCGGATGTCAGCACCTTGGTTTGGAGCGAATTTTTTCCCGTGTCAACCATGTTGGTGGGGAAGGGGTGCTGGTCGATCTTCATCGGCTTGGCTGGTTTTGTTGGCACTTCAAATTTGAGTCTACCCTACTCAATGGCCGACTGTATCTGTCGCCGGAAGATTTTGCATTCATTAGTATCATGGGATGTAGCATTATGCCACTTGCAATATTTCATCTTCTTCAACTGTTCGGCAGAAGGAATCATATGGTATGGCGAGAGTTTGATCTGTCCTTCCTGGAGGAGGAGGTTGAAGATTTTATCGGCCTTTGACGTGTCAAATCCGAACATTTCCGGCTCCTTCTTGCCGAACGGACATGATATCAGCTTCTTCCCCTTAACCCATTCTGCAAGACCGATTTCTGCATCTTCTTCGGTCTCAACCTCTTCTAAGTATGCCACCTTCTTCTGGAAGTTCCTCCGTGGATCGAAAGAACGTACCTCTTGACCAGACAGTCGGTGGACGATTTGACTCAAGCTCTCAAACTCCTGTGAGGCATACTTCTCTTTGATATGAGGTAGGAGGCCTTGGAAGGCTATATCGGCCAACTGTGCATCAGTCAGGTTTAGAGAATAGCATTTGTTCCTGATCTCCCGAAACCTTTGTACATATGAGGATATCGGCTCGTCGCTTCTCTGCCTGAGGCTGGTCAAATCGGACAGCTTCATCTCATGTACCCCGGTGTAGAAGTATTTATGAAATTGCCTTTCCAGATCGGCCCATGTAATTATCGAGTTGGGCGGTAAGGTTGTGAACCACTGGAAGGCCAACCCAGACAGGGATGACGAGAAAAGTCGCACCCGTAGAGCATCCTGCGCCACTGCTTCTCCGCATTGGATGATGAATTTGTTCACGTGTTCTACGGTTGAGGTGTCGTCCAGCCCCGAAAACTTGGTGAAATCAGGAACTTTATACCGATGGGGAAACGGCAGTAAGTCATATGTAGGCGGGTACGGTGTCCTGTATGTGTAGGTCTGCACCTTCGGCTTCAAGCCGAATTGTTCCTGAATCACCTCTGCTATACGTGCCGACCAATCCGGCTGTTGCTGGTAAACCGTCGACTGAGGAACTGGTACGTGCTGGTATATTGGCGGCGGGATGACTTGATGCTGAGTGAAGGCTTGTGGCATTTGATGTGTCATAGCCGGCTGCGTATTCAGAGTTGGTTGTTTGAATGAGCCGCTTGTTTCGTCATATAGTATGAGCGGCACGACGCCCCGGAGTACTTCCGTTGATTCTGCTGCTCTGCTTATCTCTGGTGCGACAGGCTGGTACTGCGGCATGGTTGGTCGAGTGGCCGCCTGGAAAGACGCCTGGAATTGGGTGCTTCCATGGTTGGCCGGTTGATCCTGGATGGCCGTCACTGATGGTGCCCCCCAAGGTGCTGGATTAAACGGAGGAAACTGCACAGAGGACAACTGAATGGGACGTGGCTGGAGGTGTTGCGTGCCATTAAACCCCATAGGGATCGATGATGAGGAAGCGCCAGAACCCCCAACTGGAAATTGGATCGGCTGAGAAGCCGAATAAGGTGTATTCTTGTTCGGAGCCGTAATCGGCGGAGCATATGCCGGCCCCTGGTATCCTTGAGATACACCGCTAGCCAAGGAGCTGATGACGGCATTGTACACCATATTAGAAAGCACCAGGGATTGATCAATGAAAGCTTGATATACGGATTGTTGAACCATCTCGGACATCTTGTCCGAGTCCTCGGTGATTGTGATCTGGCGGGGAGTTGGAAACGGAGCCTTTTTGATAGTCTCCCCGCTTCTGGTGCGACTGAAGGACTGCAGGCATGTCTTCCGGTAGTACGCTATCTTCCTCTCTTGTTCCTCCATCTGGTCGTCCCTGAGATCTACCTCTGTCACTTCGATGACGTTGTCTTCGGAGACTTCAGCAGCTTTCGACATGGTGGCGGTTATATTTGTCCCACCGGGCGTGCCAAAAGTGTGTTGGCGCTAGAAATCGGCTGATCGGATTCCCAGCGTCGGACACACGACCCGGGAGAATCTGCTTAGCTCCTGTTCGGGTGATTGCCCTGGGGCGGTTCGCGCGGTGTGCCAGCCAATCTGACCTGTTGATTGGCAAGGAAATAGACGTGTCAGTTCCCAGAGGTTGCGATCGGCTAAGGTTCCGATCTCGAGAAAGCTTATCAGCGATTCGGCCGATTTGCAACAATAAAGAAATCGGCTATGATGCAACCGATTACCAGGCAACGTTTGTGAAGAAAACTACTAGAGCAATCTGAACAACGCTATAGTAACAACACTAGGAACAGATCCAATCGGCTAAAATAAATAGATTAAACAATGAAGAACAAGAAAAGCCGAATTCACTGATTCCTAGCTGGATAACTGGTGATAAAACTAGAACAACAGGTAAAACCTAGAATTCTAGTGAATATCGATAACTGGTGAATAAATCTAAACAAAACGACAGCGATGCGCCCGAAGTTAAAGCTTAGAATTTACTCGATAAACGGAACTTACAAGATCGGCTGGAGGTCAAGTTGATGCAGCCCTACCAACCCGTATGAACTCGTGAAAAAGGAGAAAAGTATTGGCGAAGTCGCCTGCTTGAAAGTAAGTACGAGGAAGTAATAGTTTGTTGTATGGAGTTGATGATGATTACAGATCTACAAGGGTGGCTATTTATAGCCCCGTACAAATGACTTCTTATCCGACTAGAACTCTATCCCTAAATTTAAACAGAAAATGAATATTTACAAGTACGATTCGTACTATTTTCACGCGCTTCATGGGCCGACCCCCTCTTCATCTTCATAATCCTTCTTAAGCCCACATCGGCCGAACTATTCCAACCTCCTAATCGGCCGATCACCTCTTTGGCAAAAGCGTAACCGATCAGGACCCACATGTCGAGGGCTTAGACCCATTCCGACCCTAGGAACTAAGGTCGGATGAGGCGGAGATCTTCCCTTGGAGGGTCGGGCGCGTCCGATCCCAAACCTCAGGGGTCGGGCGAGGCGGAGATCCTCCCTCAGAGGGTCGGGCGCGTCCGATCCCAAGCCTTAGGGGTCGGGCGAGGCGGAGATCCTCCCTCGGAGGGTCGGGCGCGTCCGATCCCAAGCCTCAGGGGTTGGGCGAGGCGGAACTCCAAGGATCAACCGGCCGATCCTCGACTGTAGCATTAATTGGCCGATCCTTGACTGTAGCACCACTCGGCCGATTTTCAATCGTCGCCCTTGTATTTCGCCGCATCTCCTAACTTCTTCCACTTCCAACGCTGATTTTACACGTGTCAAAATCTGGCGTCAACAGGTTCCTAGTTTGTCTTTTCTAAAGATTTGGGGATGTGAAGTGTTTGTCAAGCGACTTCTGTCGGACAAGATCACACCCAAGTCGGATAAGTACATTTTTGTGGGATATCCAAAGGAAACTTTGGGATATTATTTCTACAACCGATCAGAAGGCAAAGTGTTTGTTGCTCGAAACGGGGTTTTCCTAGAGAAAGAGTTTCTCAAAGGAGAAAAGATTGGAAAGACAGTGCATCTTGAAGAAGTTCAAGATGAGCTGATCGGGCAAGAATCAATGAGTGATGCTAACGTAGCAGAACAAGTTGAGATACCCATGGCAAGAGAAGCACCGCCACAACCACGAAGGTCGGCAAGGCTCCGCGAAATGCGGGAAATATTATTGTTGGACAATGATGAGCGTGCGACATATGCAGAAGCAATGATGGACCCAGACTCCGAAAAATGGCAGAGTGCCATGCAATCCGAAATAGAGTCCATGGGAGACAATCAAGTTTGGAACTTGGTTGACTCGCCTGATGGTGTTAAAGCCATAGAGTGCAAGTGGATCTATAAGAAGAAAAAGGACATGGATGGAAATGTTCACATCTATAAAGCACGACTTGTCGCAAAAGGTTTTTGACAAGTTCAAGGAGTTGACTACGACGAGACCTTCTCGCCCGTAGTGATGCTTAAGTCCATTCGAATTATTCTAGCTATAGCTACATATTTCAATTATGAGATATGGCAGATGGATGTCAAGACAGCTTTCCTGAATGGAAACCTAGCTGAGGACGTGTATATGATATAGCCCGAGGGTTTTGTTGATCCGAAAAATGCTGGAAAGGTATGCAAGCTTCAGAGATCCATTTATGGATTGAAGCAAGCATCTAGGAGTTGGAACATTCGTTTTGATCAAGTGGTCAAAGGGTTTGACTTCACCAAGAACGAAGAAGAGTCTTGTGTTTACAAGAAGGTTAGTGGGAGCTCTGTAGTATTTCTAATCTTATATGTGGATGACATATTACTGATTGGAAATAACATTCCTATGCTTGAGTCCGTAAAGACTTCACTGAAAAATAGTTTTTCGATGAAGGACTTAGGGGAAGCGGCATATATTCTGGGCATTAAGATCCATAGAGATAGATCGAGAAGGCTTAGAGGTTTAAGCCAAGATACTTACATTGACAAAGTGTTGAAGCGGTTCAGCATGGAAGAGGCAAAGAAAAGGGTTCTTGCCTATGTCACATAGCATACATCTCAGCAAGACTCAGTGTCCTTCGACTGCTGATGAGCGGGATCGCATGAGTAGAGTGCCATATGCCTCGGCTATTGGATCTATCATGTATGCAATGATAAGTACTCGCCTAGATGTTCCATATGCGCTAAGTATGACAAGCAGACACCAATCTGATCCAGGTGAGAGTCACTGGACAGCGGTGAAAAACATTCTTAAGTACTTGAGAAGGACTAAAGATATGTTCCTCGTCTATGGAGGTGATGAGGAGCTTGTTGTAACAGGTTACACCGATGCTAGTTTCCAAACCGACAGAGATGATTCAAAGTCACAATCAGGATTTGTGTTCACGCTAAATGGTGGTGCTGTTAGTTGGAAGAGTTCCAAACAGGAGACGGTGGCCGATTCTACGACAAAAGCCGAGTACATCGCGGCTTCGGAAGCCGCGAAGGAAGGTGTTTGGATAAGGAATTTCCTCATTGAGCTTGGTGTGTTCCCGAATGCGTCCAGCCCATTGAATCTCTACTGTGATAATAATGGGGCAATTGCGCAAGCAAAGGAGCCAAGGAACCACCAGAAGAACAAACACGTAATGCGGCGATTTCATCTCATTCGAGACTTCGTTAACCGGGGTGAGATCAAGATATGCAAAATACACACGGATCTGAACATGATGCATGATGCGCAGGCTAAGCATGATGCGCATGTAAGAGCTATGGGTATTAGGTACCTTCTAGATTGACTCTAGTGCAAGTGGGAGACTGTTGGAGGTATGTCCTAGAGGCAATCATAGAGATGATGATATTCCATTTGTATCCATGATTTGTATATTGTGTTCATTGAATATCCACTAAAGGCTACTTGAATTGATTTGCAATTATGTGAATTGTATGTGAAACTCTTTACTTGTATGGTTATTCTAAAGTTGTCCCTAGTCGGAGTTCATGTGAGGACACACATGAATATTAGACTAGCACATGTATTAGTTGATGACTATGTTTCACAAGTCATGGACATGGAGATGTTGAACTAATAATGTGGACACATGTGGAGACATGTGCTAGGACTGACCCAACTCGAGAAGTAGTTCTCTCTTTAAACAACATATACGCTTTGTCCTTAGACCTGAGATTGTCGCATGTATTCAAGATGTGGATCGACCTACTTAGGGGCTATCAAACGCTATGCCATAACAGGGTAGTTATAAAGGTAGCTTTCGGGTTTGTCAAGAAGCATGCTATGAGACATGGTCAATCAAGATGGGATTTGCCCCTCTCTGATTGAGAGTGATATCTCTGGGCCCCTCGAGTGATCAGATCCGAAAATGCATGGTCATGCTACGTACGGTTAAGAGTTAACCTACAAAGGGATTCCGAATCACAGGATCGAGAAAGAGCAGTCGGCTTGAAGCTAGACCAAATATCGTGAGGCAAAGGGAATAACATGTATATTATGTTGTGATGGTTCGTCTGATATGATCTTCGTGTGCGTATAGGAGTTGGCACGTCTTGCTAGAGGCCGCTACCGACTATTGGACCGAGTAGGAGTACTCGGGCCATGTCTATACGTATCCAAACCCATAGGGTCACACACTTAAGGGGCTGGAAGCCCAATTCGGATCTGGATCCGAGTTGGATTAGGTTTATAAGTACTAATGGGCCTCGGACCCAGAGGCCCATCAGGAACCTCTATAAATAGAGGGGTGGGGGTGCCCTAGGGTTTACACCTTTTGGCAAAACACATCTGCCGCGCCTCCCACGCCCTTGCCTATTGCAACTCGCGGATCTAGCAGTCTGGCTTGCGATGCTTCCTCCCTGCACGTGTGGATACCTTGGAGGTGTTGTGCCTGCAGCACTCGGATGAGCCGCCGACGAGCCACGACGAGCCACCGACGAGCCACGACAAGCTGCGGCACGAGAGCGATCTTGCTGCACGTGGACGAGCTGCTGAGGAGCTGCTAGACGTTGACATGATCGACTACGTACGACTACGTTGATCGACTACGTACGACTATGTTGATCATCTTCGCTGCATCGACACAAATCTACATCTTCCACACCAGTAGTGCGTCGAGTGGTAATCCCGTGATCCTTATACGGCAGTTCTTCCTGGTTTTACGCGGTAGAAATTTTGATTTGCGCTAGTGTAGCCTACCTCGTAACCTGACAGTAACAAGTTTGGTATTCAAAGGTAGAGCTAAAACAGAACCGAACAAGGTGATAAGCTCAGATTTCCATTAAGTGGTACATGCTGGAATTTTTCAAACCCGAGCTGAAGTAAACTGAGCATAAATCCAAAACCAGAGATCTAGTGAAGCTGAACTTTTACCACTAAGTTCTTTATTAAGTTCTGGGAAACTTTGATTTAAGGACTCCTAGCAGAAAAAGTCCTTAAGGTGGTCGAAACAGTAAAACTCCAACAGGTGTACACACAGGTTTAACAGCCAAACAGGGGGGTCACAAGGCTGGTCATAACTTTCAACCTAGGTGGTAGAATTTTATGAAAATTTTACAGCAAGTTATTCAGGATATTTAACACAACTTTATTATATAAAGTTTCTGGATTTATCATTTAGAACAACCTGAAAGATTTTTATCAAAACTTACATGGTGGAAAAAGGACAGCTGGAAGATCCTTATCGCGATGCATTTCTTTTACGACATACCCGAGCCCAAAATTATTTTGTTAGATTGCGATTTTTATTTCACAATGCATGCACATCCTAGTCATCCTCACAACCAAAATAATCGCCAAAAAGCTTTAGACTTACATAGTTAGTGCCGGTGGCAAGGCAACAATACGACTCTCACTATAATAACTAGTCGAGTTGCTAAACATCGTATCGTACGTAAACGTGGTTAGTGTACCTGTAGAAAATCACATCACAACTTGAAACTTTCATGCAAACACCCACGAAAGCGTCCACAATCATTACCGTTCACTATAGAAATGGCACCCATGCGTTTAACGCTGCATGGACAGCGCAACAACCGTGGAAATATGTTCCTTTGAATAGAACCATATAACCCTTCGCATTCTCGTGATGCAGAATCTTGCACACATATAATAGATGTGAGCAAACAACCATGATGATAGGCTCGTTGGAATCGAACCATTCCATCCTTCGCATGAGTTAACATACGGAACCTGCGCACGTATAATAGACGTGGGCGAAAACAACCGTGATGATAGGCTCATTGGAATCGAATCCCTATCACCCTTCGCATACTCGCGATGTGGAACTCTGCACACGAATGATAAACGTGGAGACAAGTGCTAGGAGTTAGTATAAATAACCAATAGTTACTAGCCACCTTAAATGACCCAGAAATTCCCCTAGGGCTCCTCGTACTAAACTCATCCTTAATGAGCTTACAAATTTTTCAACTACTTTCTTGCAAATTTTATTCAGAAAAAGGTGTTTTATGGTCTGTTATTCTCCGTACCGTGCTTCAAGCTTTGATACCAGCTGTGGCGGAACCGCCCCAAATTAACCTAACTAAAATGCACTTAAGTCGCCTGACATGCGATCATGCACTTTAAGCAAGTCAACTTGATCGTCCGTCGGATTTCATCCAATAAACCACTTACTCAGGATCGAGAAGCATTGCTCACATGAAGGTGAGTGGCACAGAGATTACAACATTCCCATCGCATTAACATAGTTCAACAATTTATTATATCAAAGTTTTCGAAATTCAAACAAGTTTGCAAGGTTCAACAAAGATGAAGTAAACAAGCGAAAGCTATACGTCGATACACAATATCTTGACGAAGCCGATCATGACATCAAAGATCCCTGTCCTCGCCGTCCGAGGAGGGATCCCACTCGACTTTCCAGCCCAGAGGGAGCTGGGTAGGCCAAGTGGTGCCAGCAACCACACTATCGACTTTACCTGAAAAGTTAAACCACAACAAGGCTGAGCAACTAATACTCAGCAAGACTGACCCAACAGGGGTTGACTACTGTAACCAACTCCTAGACATGCAAGGCTTTTTTGCATTGGGTTTGTTTTGCAAGAAGCATCTATGGTCGGTCCTTACTTTCAATATTTTAGCTCAAGTTCTACATTTATTAACCAGTCTAGATTAGCAGCTCATACTAAGCAAGCATAGTTTTCCAAACAATTAAAGAACAAGCATCAAGATTAATATCCTCATATTCCATCTTTACTCAGTGCAGAATAGCGATCAAGTAGTCCCAAACTTTGAGAGGCAGACGAACTGATTCGAATTTATTAACCATGCATGGTGAACCTAATCTCACGACATTCACGCACCACTAAGTGTCGCTTCATTTTTCAGCCGTCCCCATCGATCCCTTAGGCACATGATAGGTCCAACTTCCTTTGGCATGCAATGCTCATTAATCCCAGCCTCTGTTGTACTATGACCGCACTTGCACCCACATGATGCAGCATGGGAACGACGTTCCAAGGACAGCTGGAGGGTATGCCACATCCCAGTTCAATCAGGTACTAGGCTTCCTGTTGACACCAGATTTTGACACATATGGAATCCGCGTCAAGGGGAGAAAAGATTGGCCGATGTGGCAGATTAAAAGGTCAAGACTGGGAATCGGCCAATTGGTGCTACAGCTGAGAATCGGCCGATTGGCGCTATAGTGTTTTGGCGGATGGCGATTGGCCGATTGGAAGGCTGGAGCAATTGGGCCAATATGGGCTAAAAATGGATCAGAGAAAAAAGATAGAGAAAGATTGGCCCGTGAGAGTACAATAACCAACTCCGATGCGAGTTGTGCTTGTAAATATTCGTTTTCGTTTAAAATTAGAGATAGACCCTAGTCGGTTAGGAAATTAGTTGTAACAGGCTATAAATAGCCATCTTTAGAGATTTGTAAACAACACATCAATCAATACAAACAAATCTACTTTTTCCTCGTACTTTACTTTCAAGTCGGCGACTTCGCCAATACTTTTGTTCTTTCATGAGTTCGTATGGGTTGGCAGGGCTGCATCGACATGATCTCTGGCCGATTCTGTAAGTTCTGTTTACTGAGTAATATCTAAGCTTTAACTTTGGGCTCATCGCTATTGTTTTGTTTAGATTTATTCACCAGTTATCGATATTTACTAGAATTATAGATTTTATCTACTATTCTAGTTTTATCACCAATTATCCAGCTTGAGATTTGAACTATCGGTTCTATTGCTGTTATTTTCATTCATCGTTATCGCATAGCCGATTAGATCTATTTCAAGTGTTGCTTTCGTAGCTTTGTCTAGTTTACTCTAGTAGTTTTCTTCGCAATCGCTACGTGATTGTCGGCTGTATCATAGCCAACTACCTTTATATAGCAAATCGGCCGATTCGCTGATACGTTTTTCGAGATCGGAACCTTAGCCGATCGGAACCCCTGGAATTTGACACATTTTCTTCCTTGCCAATCAACAGGTCAGATTGGCTGGCATGCCGCGCGAACCGCACCAGGGCGATTACCCAAACAGGAGCTAAGCAGATTCTCCCGGGTCGTGTGTCCAACACTGAAGGTCGATCAGCCGACTTTTAGCGCCAACACACTTTTGGCATGGCCGGTGGGACCACCTCAACATCCAACATGTCAAAGGCAGCCGAAGTCTCCAAAGACAATGTCATTGAGGTTACGGAGGCAAATCTCAAGGATGACCAGAAAGAAGAATTGGCAAAACACCTAGAAGATGACAAGAAGGTATACTTGCAATCTTTCAGTCGTACCAGGAGCGGGGAGGCCATCAAGAAAGCTCCTTTTCCAACTCCCCGCCAGATCACTATTGCTGAAGACTCGGGCAAGATGTCCGACATGATCCAACAGTCTGTCTACCAGGCCTTCATCGACCAATCCCTGGTGATGACCAACACGGTGTACAATGCCGTCATTAGCTCCCTAGCCAACGGCGTATCTCAAGGTTATCAGGGGCCAGCGTACGCCCCACCCATTACAGCCCCAGTCAGGAGCTTACCGGGCACATCGCAATCGGCTCCTCAGCCGATGCTGACACAACATGAAGGACACAACACTTCACTGCCTCCAATGCATCCAGGATACAACGGTGCGCCATGCTTTCAATCACAAGCACCACCTCAGCCTGCTCAAATTTCCTCCGTGCAATCATTGCCATCAAACTCAGTGCCTTGGGGGGCACCGGCAATAGTGGCCCTTCTGGATCAATCGGCCAGCTATGGAGGCTCTCCGATTCAAGCACCATTCCAATCGACCACCCGGCCGACGGTCCCGCAGTATCAACCGGCCACATCAGAAATCAGCTGGGGGCAGATGCTATAGAAACTCTCAGGAGTTTGGTGCTTATGACGCTGTACAATGGAACAGCCGATGCGATACGCCACCAACTATCAACTGCCCAGCCGGCCACGTTACCGCAGAATCTGCCGCACATTTTGATTCATCACCCGGTCATCCCGTCGTCGATCCACCAACATGTGCCGATTCCCCAACCAGTTGTTCATTAGCAGCAAGTGGATTGGACAGCAAGGATAGCGGAGGTGATTCAAGATCAATTCGGGTTGAAGCCGAAAGTATAGACCTACACGTACAAAATGCCATACCCACCTGCCTACGATCTGTTGCCGTTTCCCCATCGGTACACAAAGTCCCCGACTTCACCAAGTTTTCGGGGCTGGATGATACCTCAACTGTGGAGCACGTAAATAGAATCATCATCCAATGCGGGGAGGCCGCTACACAGGATGCTCTGCGGGTACGCCTGTTCTCATCGTCCCTGTCCGGGTTGGCTTTCCAGTGGTTCACTACGCTACCGCCCTATTCCATAGTTACTTGGGCCGACCTGGAGAAGCAGTTCCACAAATACTTCTACGCGGGAATCCACGAGATGAAGCTCTCAGATTTGACCAGCCTTAGGCAGAGGAGCGACGAGCCAGTGACCAATTATGTGCAGAGGTTCAGAGAGGTCAGAAACAAATGCTACACCCTATTCCTGACCGACGCGCAGCTGGCCGATATCGCCTTCCAAGGCCTCCTTCCACACATCAAAGAGAAGTACACTTCCCAGGAGTTCGAGAGCCTAAGTCAGATCATCCACCGATTGACCGGTCAGGAAGTGCGCCCTTTTGACCAGTGGAGAAATTTTTAGAAGAAGGTGGCATACTTGGAGGGATCTGAATCTGAGGAGGAAGAGGAAATCGGCCTAGCGGAATGGGTCAAAGGGAAGAAGCCGATATCGTGTCCTTTTGGGAAGAAAGAGCCAGAAGCGTTTGGCTTTGATACCTCCAAGGTTGACAAAATTTTCGACTTACTTCTCCAAGAGGGGCAGATCAAACTCTCGCCTTATCATACGATCCCGTCGGCCGAGCAGCTAAAAAAGATGAAGTATTGCAAATGGCACAATGCCACATCCCACGACACAAACGAGTGCAAGATCTTTCATCAGCAGATACAATCAGCCATTGAGCAAGGCAAGCTCAAGTTCGAGGTCCTGACAAAGCTAGCAAAGCCAATGAAGATTGATCAGCACCCTTTTCCCACTAACATGGTTGATACGGGAAGGAACACGCTTCAAACCAAAGTGATGACGTCAGAATCGGCCAAGAAAAGCGGAGCTGTGGATCCCAGAAATCAGGCTACGGTTGAAGATGTCAAGGGGAAGATACGGGTTGACGATGAGGGTGAAGGATTGGAAAGGCCGCGTAGACCTATTACCTCCCAGTTCTTGCTCAACAAATATCAGCGGCAACAGGAAAGTTCGAGATATCGTGAAGAAATAATGCGACGACATGAAGATCATTGGCGATGTTCGTTCTTCATCCATTGCTGGGAGAATAACCTTAGGTTGCCATCGGCCGATAATTGCCCGGAGTGCGGCGGCCCATATCGCAACAATTGCCCGTTCAAAAGGTCTCACTCCAGAGATAGAGGATCAGAGCTGCTCAGCAGAAACTGGCGCGAGTAGGAGGATCGGTGCCTTTCAGTGCGTGATCAACTGGGGGGCAGAGTTGACCGGTATGATCGGCCAAGGGGCAGAATTGAACAGTACAATCGGCCGGGGGGAATGATTGACCAGCACAAGCGACCGGGGGGGGGGGCAGAGTTAGCGCACATGATCGGCTAGAGGAGATGGCCGACGCCAGGGTGTCAGATGAAAACCCCCTAGGACGGGAACCGGACTGGGAGCGCGCCAGACCACCGGCCAAACCGATGAACCTCAGATGGTGCCCTGACAGATTGACCAAATCCCAAAAATGAAGGATCCAATGTCTGCGCCAATGGGAACAACAAGAAGAGGAGCAGAGACAGATGGTGGATAAGACGGATGATAGATCTCGGGTCTGACGCCCCAAAAGAAACAACAATGAAGAAGGCGACAATCAGGAATCGACAGCTGACGTCAGCATGGTGTTCATCTTGCCGATGGAGTTCATGGCTCCCGCCGATCGGGATGATATGACGAGGATGGAGGAGCAGATGGCACAATTGGCTTTGGAGCCAATGACAGCCACTTTTGAGAAATCCGAAGATGAAAAACGGCACCACCTCAAGGCACTATTCCTCAAAGGACACGTCAACGATCGACCCATCACCAGGCTACTCGTAGATGGAGGCGCTGCAGTCAACATCATGCCGTATGCCGAAAATGGGTAAAAGCGACGAAGATCTAACCAAGACGGACATGATGCTCAAGGACTTCGAAGGCAACGTTTCACCTGCCCGCGGAGCACTTTGCGTCAACCTCACCATCGGCAATAAGACCCTTCCCACTACTTTCTTTATTACTAATGGCAAAGGGTCCTACAATATGTTGCTCGGTCGCGATTGGATACATGCAAATTGCTGCGTCCCATCTACAATGCATCAATGCCTCGTACAATGGGTCGGCGAAAACATCGAGATAGTCACCACCAATTCCACCTACAGTGTTGCTATGGCCGATACGTAGCAGTGGAGCTGCGAACACGTCAAGTGCATATCCGGAAGAACTTGGGACACCGATTTCCTGAGAGTGTCTGATTTTGGCCTATAGCCGATCCGAGCAGTCAGCTCTGAAGATTCAGATTAGATGGATCAGTTCGTCCGAGAAGATGGGAAGCTGGGGCATGGTTTTACGTCGGCCGATTCATTAGAGATGATAGATTTAGGTGATGGCACCAAACCAAGGCCGACGTACATTAGTGCTAACCTGGATCCTGAATACAAGTGTAAATTGACAAATTTATTAAAAGAATTTAAAGATTGTTTTGCTTGGGAATACCATGAGATGCGTGGTCTAGACCGGTCCATTGTTGAACACCGGTTCCCTATAAAACTAGGATATCGACCGTATCAGCAGCCCGCATGATGATGCAATCCTAAAATTCTACCTGATATAAAGGCCGAGATTACAAAACTGATTGAAGCGAATTCGGCAACGCCGTTATGCCGAGTGGATCTCTAATATTGTACCGGTATATAAGAAAAACGGAAAGCTGCGCGTATGCATTGACTTCAGGAACCTTAATCAGGCTACGCCGATGGATGGGTATCCAATGCCGACAGCCGATGTGTTGATAGATGCCGCCGCAGGACATAAAGTCATCAGTTTTATGGACGGTAATGCTGGGTACAACCAAATATTAATGGCTAAAGAAGATATTTCAAAAACGGCTTTCAGGTGACTGGGCCACCTCATTTTATTCGAGTGGGTAGTAATGACCTTTGGATTAAAGAACGTCGGTGCTACATATCAACGGGCTATGAATTACATCTTCCACAAGCTCATTGGTGTCCTAGTGGAAATCTACATCGACGATGTCGTAGTCAAATCAAAAGTGCATCAAGAGCATCTGGCCGATCAACGAGAAGTATTGGAGTGCACAAGGAAGCATGGGTTGAAAATGAACCCGAACAAGTTTGCATTCGGTGTATCGGTCGGGCAATTTGTGGGATTCATGGTTCACGAGCGTGGGATAGAAGTCAACCGGAAAATTATAGTGGCCATCAATAAGGTTGTAGCCCCATAGAACAAAACTGAGTTGCAGTCCCTAATCGGCAAAGTCAACTTTATCAGAAGATTCATATCCAACTCTTCCAGGTGTATTCAAGCCTTCACACCATTATTGAAGTTGAAGCCCGACCAGGAGTTCGTATGGGGAGAGGAACAGCGAAAAGCACTGGAAGACATCAAGCAATATCTGATCTCACCACCTGTATTAGTCCCGCCGCAGGCTGACAAGCCGTTCAGACTATACTTATCGGCCGATGAACGGGCTATCGGATCAGCGCTGGTACAGGAGTTCGAAGGAAAGGAATGGGTAATATATTATGTTAGCAGAAGACTTCTGGACGTCGAGACAAGATATTCCCTGGTAGAACGGCTATGCCTATGTCTTTATTTCTCATGCACCAAGCTCAGGCACTACCTGTTATCGGCAGAATGCATAGTCATATGCAAGGATGACGTAGTAAAGTACATGCTATCGTTGCCGATTTTGAAAGGATGAATTGGAAAGTGGATCCTAGCCCTGTCAGAGTTTGACCTGAGATACGAATCGGTCAAAGCTGTCAAGGGTCAAGTCGTGGTCGATTTTGTGGCCCAGCACTGCGGATCGAAAATCACTATCGTTGAGCCAGTTCCATGAACTCTATACTTTGATGGTTCGTCATGTGGGGCTGGATTAGAAATCGGCATCGTTCTCATATCGCCTCAGGGGGCATGTTATGATTTCTCTCTGCCGATAGAAGCATCCGCGACCAATAATCAGGTGGAGTACTGAGCCATCCTAAAAGGCATTCAATTATTGAGAGAGATCAAAGCCGACGCTATGGAGATTTTTGGGGATTCCATGCTCATCGTGGACCAACTGATGGGAAGATCTGAACGCAAAGATGATGTCTTGAGAATTTACTACGAGGGTTGCCTCCAACTTTTAAAAGAGTTCAAGTCTACGGTTATTGAGCATATTCCCAGAAGCTATAATGAAGAGGCTAACAGGCTTGGCCAACACGCGTCCGGGTATCGGCCGATTCAAGGCACCATGACTCTGGAGCTTGCGGCCGACGATTGGCGAAAAGAGATCGCCGAGTACTTGAAGGATCCGTCCAAGAAAGTGGATTGGCGGGTGCGTTTTCAAGCCACAAAGTACGTATTGCTCAAAGATGATTTGTTTTACCAGACGATTGATGGAGTTCTGCTCAAATGCCTTGGGACAGAAGAAGCAAAGATCCTGATGGGAGAAATCCACGAAGGTGTGTGCGGGGCTCAGCAATCGGCTCATAAAATGAAGTGGATGATTATGAATAACGGATATTATTGGCTGACGATACTTGAAGACTGCTTTAAATATTATAAAGGGTGTTAGGATTGTCAGAAGTTTGGCAACGTGCAACGTGCGCCAGCATCGGCTATGAATCCAATAATCAAGCCATGGCCGTTCAGGGGTTGGGGAATAGACCTCATCGGACAGATTTATCCTTGTCGGGGACCACCCCACAACACACCCTGAACGGCGCTAGCGGGGACCCTCTCTCTTAACCGACCCTAACCTCATCACCTCCCCCTTTACAAAGCTAATAAATGACTGAAGTTAACTATCACGAAGGTGTCCACTTTGTTATTTTGCAGGCAAGGACTCGCGAAGTTAAATCCCCCATGGAGCTCTCAGCGATTTGGCTTCAGATAGACTCCGTGACTAGAAGGCGAAGTTAGCTGACTTCGACCAAAGAAGGTGGGAAGGTTACAGAAGCTTGCTCGGTCTTAACGAAGCTTATGAATGAGGAAGAGGATAGTCAAGATGGCCCTGGAACCAATTAATAGCAGAATGACTCTGTAATAAGAATCTAGTACGAGGTTGGATGTGTAATTTTACCGTGAAAGCGACATCTTGAATAGGAACCAAGTTACTGTCTTGTACGGAATATTCTTAGGATGTGGTGGTTGAGTATGGGTATAACGGGGATGCGGAAATGTAACTTTATGGCCCTATAAAGGGAGGCGAACCGTCCCCCCAGGAGGGCATTAATCACTGATAGGACAGCCACTGTAACGTTTGTCTGAACAGTCGTTATCTTCATTTGTAGTCGACACAACATCGCCGCTCTCAATAGGGCTACAAACTGCACCATGGCCAACAACTTACAAACCAACCACCCTGCCCAAATTCAACGGGCGCACAGACCCATGGCAATTCTTAATGAGTTACGAAGCCGCTGTAGCTTCGGCTGGAGGGGATGATGTCGTCCTCGCCAAATCTTTCATAATTGCTTGTGAGGGCGCGGCGTTGAACTGGTATTCACTCCTCCCTCCACACACGGTGATTAGCTGGCACGATCTCAAGATGAAGGTCACTCAAAATTTCCAGGGTTTCCACCACCCTCACACGGCCCAGGCAGACCTCTTTCAGTGCAAGCAAAAGGACAAGGAACCACTCGCGGAGTATGTAAGAAGATACGTCCAACTTCGTTCTCAAGCACCGCACATTGAGGAATCTGTAGCAATATCCTCTTGCATCGCGGGCCTAACCCCCGGCCCAACAGCGTCAAAACTGTCAAGGAAGGAGCCCAAAACTATGACTGCCCTCTTCAGCAAACTCGATGAATACATCAGGTCCGACGAGGATCACCGCAGAAGAGTGGCGGAACGTAACAAAGAGAGACAAACAAACCAAAACCGAAGCTGGCAACCTTCGCCTTATAACAAGCCTCAAAACCCAAACCAAAACCAAAACCGTATCATGAACATCGAGGGAAGCCAAAACCAAAACCAGAGCCAAAACCCAAAGAGGGGGCCACTCTGCCAGAGGACGAGGTCGAGGCAGACAACCAAAGTCATTTTACTGTGTCAACCACGGCCATCAGAATCATCACAACACAGAGTGGTGCCCCAAAAAGAAGGAGGAAGAGAGAAAAGCTGCGGAAGAATCTGCGAAGGCAGCCGCGCAGGCACCCAAAACAATCCCCCACACAGCTTTTTACCCACACCCAACCTTCTACCACAATCAGCCCAGCTTTGCCAACTTCCCGCAACCGATGACTTGGCCTCTTCCACCACACATACAGCCCTACCACCAAGCAATTCCACAGCACCCAATCCCAACCCACCTCAGAAGCCCCAAGAAACTCTACCTCCACCCCCAAGCATGCCAGCCATAATGCCCAAGCCGGAACCCAACACACAAAACAACAACCAAAATTCCTTGCCCACCTTCAGGATGATAATGCCAATCATCGGGGGCTCCTCGCTAGAGTTTGAAAACAAGAGGCAGAGACGGAACTACTTTAGAGAGGTTAACGTGATTATTCCCGATGGACCTCCAGCAAAGCCAGAATGGGCACACATGCCCATAACCTTCACCGGAGAAGATTTCAAGCTCAAGACAACCTCGCACAATGATGCGATGGTTATCAAAGCACTGATAGCAGGCTGGACGGTAGGGAAAGTCCTGGTAGACACAAGCAGCTCCGCGGACATTCTCTTCGCAAATGCATTCAGAGAAATGAACATTGACATGAACACGCTCAACCCAGCTGACGTCCCGCTCCTTGACTTCGGCGGAAAGCCAGTGAAGGCCTTAGGAAAAATTGCCCTCCCAGTTTCGTTCGGGGACCGTGATAATGCGAGGACAGAACACATCACCTTCGACGTGGTGGAGATGCATTACCCCTACAACGCAATACTCGGCCGTGGCTTCATCACCAAGATGGACGCAACAATTAGACAGTTGTACCTATGCATGAAAATACCCGCCCTCAGAGGGATCATAATGGTGTACGGTGATCAGCAAATGGCAAGGAACATAGAGAAAGGGGTAGCTCCGGGCCAAAAGAACGTCCACCATCCAGCCTCGTCAAACGAAGCCGAAAGCCTAGCAAAGCAAAAGGCCCACGACGAGCCTAAAAGAGATAAAGAGAAGGTAAAAATCAGAGCGGACGGCGAAACAAAGCGGGTACTTCTAGACGGGTACATTGCAGATAGATTCATCACAGTTGGGGCGAATCTCAACCCAGATGAAGAGCGTGACCTCGTCGAGTCCCTCAACAAGAACATCTTTGCTTGGTCCGCAAGTGATCTAAAGGGAGTGGACAGGGAAATCATTGAGCACAGCCTCGACATCAGACAAGGAGCTCGGCCAAAGAAACATAAGATAAGAAAAATGTCCGACGAGAAGGTCCAAGCAGTAAAGGCCGAAGTTGATAGGCTGCTCGAAGCCAACGTAATTAGGCCAATCCAGTACCTCGACTGGCTAGCCAACACAGTACTAGTTAGAAAGAAAAATGGCAAATGGAGAATGTGCATAGACTTCACAGACCTCAACAAGGCCTGCCCAAAAGATGACTATCCTCTCGAAAGAATTGACAAGGTGGTAGATGACGCTGCAAACAGCGAAATGCTCTCGCTACTTGACCTCTTCTCAGGGTACCACCAGATCAGAATAAAAAAAAGAAGACGAAAGCAAAACAAGTTTCGTGACACCCTTTGGAACATTCTGCTTCGTCCGTATGCCAGAGGGGCTAAAAAACGCAGGCCAAACATTTTCAAGAATGACAGCAACAGTCCTGGATAGCCAGCTTCGGCGCAATATTTTGGCCTATGTAGATGACATCATCGTAAAGAGCGCTAAACAAAGCAACCACATCATGGACCTCACAGAAACATTCACTAACCTGAGGTCAGCCAACTTAAAGCTAAACCCAGACAAATGTGTATTCGGAGTCCAAAGGGGAAAGATCTTAGGCTGCTTGGTAACCCTGAAGGGCATCGAGGCCAACCCAGAAAAAATCAAGGCGCTAGCCAACATGTCAGAGCCAACATCACTCAAGCAGGTACAACGGCTCACTGGCAGGATCGCAGCACAAAACCGTTTTATTCCGAGAGCAGCAGAGCGAAGCCTTCCCTTCTTCAAAACACTCCGAAGCTCCAAAACATTTGAATGGAGACACGAGCAAAGCAGAGCATTCCAGGACCTCAAGGAGTACCTGCATTCCATGACGAAGCTATGCCCACCAGAGCCCAAGTCACCACTGCTGCTTTACGTATCAGCCTCAGCAACAGCTGTCAGTGCTGCGTTGATCCAAGAGAAAGAAATCAAAGGAAAAATCAAGCAGATACCAGTTTACTTCGCATCCGAGGCATTGAGCGGTTCAAAGATGCATTACTCTGAGTTAGAAAAAATCGCATATGCGGTTGTCATGGTAGCACGAAAGCTACGACATTACTTTGAGGGGCACAAAATAGTCGTGGTGACCATCCAACCTCTCCATGATCTCTTCTCAAATAGAGAAGCTTCTAGCCGCATCTCCAAATGGGCGTCTGAGCTCTTGGAGTTCGTCGTCGATTTTGAAAGGCGCACGGCTATAAAATCCCAAGTGCTGGCTGACTTCGTCGTTGATTGGACCTCGCCTAAGCAAGAACCAAAGCAGCTAGAAACACCATGGGTCGTCCACTGTGACGGAGCATGGTGTCGTAGAGGAGCAGGTGTCGCAGCGGTGGTTACCTCGCCAACAGGCGTCAGAATAAAGTACGCAGCGAGGCTAGACTTCCCACCAACTGCGAAGTTAACCAACAACACCACAGAGTACGAAGGACTGCTCCTGGCCCTAAGAAAAATGAAAGCCATAGGGCAGCAAACATTCGTCGTTAGAATGGACTCGAAGGTAATCCGTGATCACATCGAGAAGGATAGCGAAGCCAAGGAACCAGAACTTGTCAAATACCTCCAGGCAGTTCAAGCCATGGAAAAACATTTCAAGGGGTTTGATGTCAGAAACATACCGAGAGCACAAAATGACGAAGCTGACAAGCTCACAAAGGCAGCAGCGGAAGGCGAGCTAGTTCCACCAGATACATTTTACAAAGTCATAACTTCGCCTTCAATCAAACAAGAAGACCCAGCCACCATCAACACCATCCAGCGTTACGATTGGCGCACAACCATAATGGCTTTCCTCAGAGGCCACTTTGAACCTCAGAACAAAGCTGAATGCACACGCCTAAAGCAAAGAGCAAGGGGCTACGCAATCATTGAGGGGCAACTATACAAAACAAGCATCTCAACACCATGGCTTCGATGCGTCGACTACGAAACAGGCAGTGAACTGCTCAAAGAAATACACGGCGGTTTCTGTGGAGCTCACATTGGCTCAAGAGCCCTAGCAGAAAAAGCAATCTGACAAGGTTTCTATTGGCCATCAGTCCACACGGACGCGCACCTACTTGTACGAAGCTGCGAAGCATGCCAAAAAATAGCAAGGCAAACACATGCACCCTCACTCCCCATCCAGCTCATACCACCCTTGTGGCCTCTCCAAAGATGGGGGATGGACCTAGTTGGCCCACTTCCAGCAGCTCAAGGAAACTGCAGGTTCGCAGTAGTGGCAATAGACTACTTCACTAAATGGGCCGAAGCCAAACCACTTGCCGTCATCACGTCAGCTTTGGTGCAAAAATTTTTCTGGCAAAACATTGTCTGTCGGTTCGGAGTTCCAAGGGAGCTAACCGTCGACAATGGCAAGCAGTTTGATTGCATCTCATTCATGAACTTTTGCGCCAGCATAGGCACGAAGATAAAATTCTCGTCCGTATACCACCCGTAGTCAAACGGAGCTGTAGAAAGAGCCAACAACACGATATTTACAGCAGTCAAGAAATGTCTCTTCGATAAGAAAAAGGGTAAATGTGTCGATGAGCTCCCAAGGGTCATATGGTCCCATAACACAACACAATCTAGAGCAACAGGCTTC
Organism: Setaria italica; assembly: GCF_000263155.2. NCBI lineage: Eukaryota > Viridiplantae > Streptophyta > Magnoliopsida > Poales > Poaceae > Setaria > Setaria italica. The sequence continues at coordinate 6,807,458 of NC_028456.1, read as the reverse complement.
ACCCATTCAAGCTCTTATTCGGGGCTGAAGCTGTAACACCTGAAGAAATAAAAAACAAAAGCCTAAGAGTCCTCAAGCACGGTGACATCGATGAAATCTCCAGAATAGAGAAAGACATGATTGAGCTTGACATCAACGAGGCCATTGAGAACCTAGACAAATACCAAGAAGAAATCCGAGGATGGAAGGATCAATGCATTCGAGAAAGACAGATCAATGTCGGTGACCTCGTCATCAAAAGGAAGAAGAATTGGGAAAACCCAGGCAAACTGCAAGAGGCCTGGCAAGGCCCCTTCATTGTCGCAAAGATTGGCATACCCGGCTCCTTCCATCTCACAGACCAACAAGGAAATGCTCTCCCACACACCTGGAACATCAACAGTTTACGAAAATACTACCCATAACTGTACACGTTACCTCCGGCCTGCGGAACTATAAGCAGCGCCAAAGGCAACAGAGTAATTTTGCCTTTTTCTTTCTTTTAAGCTTACCTCATTTGTAAGGTCATAGAGTCTGGACTGCACTCTTTTCCTTGCTAGGGGCTCCATAATGGAGGCAAGGTTTTTAACGAGGCAAATCCATGTACACCTTTTCCTATAAAGAAAGGAAAAAGATTTCCCCTAAGAATGTTTTTCGCTTAAGAAGCAACAACAAGTTGCGTGACCTCGCGCTAGTGCGCGGAGGAGTTTTCTGTGTAAGAAAGCAACAACAAGTTGCGTAACCTCGTGCTAGTGCGCAGAGGAGTTTTTCGCTTAAGAAGCAACAACAAGTTGCGTGACCTCGCGCTAGTGCGCGGAGGAGTTTTTCGTGTAAGAAAGCAACAACAAGTTGCGTAATCTCGCGCTAGTGCGCGGAGGAGTTTTTCGCTTGAGAAGCAACAAGTTGTGCAACCTCACGCCAGTGCGTGAAGGAGTCTCTTGTTCGAAAAAGCAACAACAAGTTGCGTGACCTCGCGCCAGTCCGCAGAGGAGTTTTCCGTTTGGGAAGCAAACAACAAGCTGTACAAAATCGCGTTCCAACACGTACAAAACAAGCCTCTCGCATACAGCCTCGGCAAAGCTCCAACAACGTTTTTTCAAAAGAACGTGAAAAGTTTCTGCGACCTCGCAAGAAGAGAGTCCACAAGCACAAGTTGTCTAGCCTCTCTCTCGCAATGTCGCAAAAGGGGGGGTGACATTTTTCGAAAATACCTCCAAGCACATCCACTTCCAAAAACAAGTCACCACACCAACCTCGTACGAAATCAATCAATCTAACACCCAGCGGCGCATACAGTTATGGTTGAAGCGACCACAAGTCGCTGTATCAACCAGCTCTCGCAACAACTAAGTCAGCGGGTTGACCCACATCGCAACCCAGCTTCGACTTATCTAAACTTGCAGTTGGCCCACGAATAAGCGCAACTAAACTACAACAGTTTAACCAAGATACACAGGCACATGAATATTTCATAAGGCGTAACTTCATACACAATCAAAAGTATTTGACCTCGTCGTCTTTACACAAAAACAAAAGACAGAAACAAGCCTATAAATAAAAAGATCTACTCCGCAGCATCCCCCTCTTCGTTAGTAGCACTAGGCTACGAATGAAGCTGAGCTAATCGCTCGCAAGCCAGCCTCTTCGCGTATTCCTGCCTAGAGGATGACCACATGCGCTCGAATAAATTCTTCTTTGCATTCTCCACAACAAAAGACTTCGTGGCGCATCCAATATCTTGGGCAGCCGGCGCAACATAACTGTCCTCGGAAATATTTTTAATATGCTCGCATCCTTGTTGCTCCAGCAGGTGAAGGGCGCTTTCCAAGCAGAACACGGCGGAGTAGTCGTTCAGGCCCTCAAGAACCTCGGAGAGACTCTTGACCACGTCTAACAACCATTCAAACATGCGCTCACATCCCTCGTCCAATGGGCAATCTTCGGGTTCGGCGCCAAACACACCAAGGGAGGCTTTGTAAGCTTCATGAACCTTTTTGAACCTCTCCCTCAGTGTAGTTTCTATCTGGCTCAACAGCTTTGCCCTTGTTTCTAGCTCAGGCTCCATCTGTCCAACCTTAGCTTTTAAACCCGAGATAACCTCACTATCCTGTTTGGCACCTTCGTGCAAGTCTTGGATAATTTTTTCTTTCTCTTTAACTAACATTTCAAGATCCACCAATTCTGATGACGCACGATCGAGCTCGTCGCCCCTGGCTTCGTAATTTTTGCCAAGTCTGCGAGAGTCCTCTTTCAACTCCGCATTCTCGACCTTGACCTTTTTCAGCTCCAGGGACATAGCCGCAATAGTCGCTTCAAGTGAAGCCACTTTCTTCGCAAGCTCCGCAGCTGACTTCTCGCTCTTGACAAGCCGATCCCATGTAATCATAGACGAGTAAGACATCTGCAAAATCCAAACAAAAACATCATTCCAAGTCACATCAGACGCAACGAAGCTAGTGAACTTCACAAGCATCATCAAATTGACCAGTAGCCATACCTTCTTCATGAGGTTAGCCTCCAAGTTCAAAAGCTCCTCCGAGCTCATCGACTTCACAGATTGCTGAAAATCTGTGAATCAAGCATAGAATCATAAGTACACCATGACAACAACGAAGTCCACAAACAACAATCACTCACAAGAAGCCATTACCTTCGTACCCCCGCGCCTCGACGGCGATTGGAACAATCTCTTTCCCCCTAGACGAAGCCACCGCACCCGCATTCTCCATCTTCTTTGAACCTCCAGCATCTGCACAGTGCTTGCAATACTCGCCCTCCTTCCCCCAGTCCAAAATCAGGTTATGTGGATTATAAACCCTACCTTCGGCGCACGTCGCTAGAACCTCCGTGCGCCTGCTCAAGCCCAGAACTTTGTTAAGCCCTTGCAGACCAGCCGGCAATCTCTCACCTATATCATAACATTTAACTTTCAGCCTTACATGATCCTGACGACTAACCTCGCCAACCTCCCCCATAGTTGCCTCCAAATCCTTCAAAAATGATGCCGAAGCCCGCCCGGAATCAAAGAACCGAAGCTTCGGCAGAACCACCTCTACATGCTTACCAGATCTAACAGCCTTGGCACTAGAACCCTTAGGATCAGAAGAGAATGCGTCCACAAGCTTTGCCTTTTTGGCAGCTACCCTCTCCTCACGCTTCTCGGTTTCAACAAAAAGAGACTTTGAGCTTGTGGAAGAAGGTACAATCTTGCTGCTGGCCCCCGAAGGCGCATCGGCCTTAGCACCCAGTACGACAACGCGTGCCAAACGAGGCTTGTTAGCCCCTTTTTTAGTCCGAGCACTAGGGCTTGCGGACGAAGGCACATCAGAAGGAGGACGCACAGAAACAGGCACAACATATGCCGGTCTGCTCAAGTAACAGACGAAGCCGTCGACCCAGACGGTAGCGCGGTAGACGAAGCTCCCGCGGTAGCATCTTTCCTCTTCTGCGCTTCCAAGTTGAGGGTTTTTTGTTTCGCCTTCGCGGCTGTTTGTGACTGAACAACAAGTTTCGTCGTGCGAGCAGAATCAAATTTCACCTTCTTCCTCTGCTCAGCACCAGCACCCCAATGATGCCTCTTGCCCATAACCTCGGGACGAGGTGGCACTGCGATGTCAAGCAAATCAAAAACCCGGTTGACACGCCGCCCGTATCTCACAACAGTTTCGAAAGACCGCCTCTCGGGTTGGGTCACCGGACCCAAAATCTCGTAGGCCACATCCTCCACTGACTGTACAAACAGGTCTAGGTCACCAACCTCGTCCTTGTTAAGCTCGAAACAAGGGAACAACACAACGTTCTCGCTCTAAGAAACTTTCTTCTCGACGAGCTTAAGTGGCTTTGCAAAATCGGCAGGCAAGGGCCACGCTCGAGCAGCGATGAACTCCTCCACAAGATCACGCCCAGATATCAAGGGCCCAGCAACCCTATAGGCAGTTTCACACTTCGTCACAATAGCTGTCTGGATAAATGAAGGAGTCGTTAGCACGTCCATCGGCCCAAACTGCGCAAAGAATGGAAATCCAGTACCAAGGCCGGCCATCTCAACTCTCACATAAAACCAGTGCGTCAGCCACGCATCATCCCACTTGTTCCTCTACGCGAAGGTAAGTGCTACCCTCGACAGATTCCTCTTATCGTTCTTTTGACGCGGCACGAAGGTACAACATCCAAAATGGTTTTCACAAACACCCTTTCCATCATCAGAATAAGTCCTCTTCTTCTAAATATGAAGCTCATGTAACCTCGCGAAACCCTCCATGTCAACGCTCCCGCCAAACGTGCGTTGCACCCAATAGAACTTAGACAAGTTCACGATGGCGTTGGGGGTCAGCTGGTGCAGCCTAACGCGATAGCGATCAAGTATAACCGGTAGCTGCCTGTCGCAGGGGAACCGAAGCCCCGCAGTAAACAGATCCCTAAAAACAACAGCTTCGCTGACCTCGGGCGTCAGAACTACCTCGCTCCTAGGGGCTCTGCCTATTCCCTTAGGGAAAAAGTTGCTCTCCTCAAAAAGTGTAATATCTTGTGAGGTCACCTGGGAGCGCCCAAAATAAAGAGTAGGAACGCACGGAACCTTCCCCCCAACGGATGCCCCCGGTCTTACTTCAACCTCAGCATCCTCCTCCTCCTCACCCTCAACCTCATCGGCACCTTTACCTTCTTCCTCGTCCGAGGATACAGCATGAACCTCGGTTTCCCCTGTACCTTTCGAGGCTTGACCCACTTCACCTGCACCTTCACCCCCATCAGATGACCAATCAGGCGAGCTGCTCCCCGAAGATCCCTCATCAGCAGAAACCAAACCATCCTTCATATAGATTCGCTTCTTTGACCTCTCCCCCTCAGATTCCCCACTGCTCACAGACACCGACTGCGAAGCAGGGCTTCTTCCACCACCAGGGGCAACCTGAAGGGCCAATTCCTCCGAAGACACTGTCCGCAGCTCTGCCTGGTGCTAACTACCACGAAAACGAAGTCAACACCCCACCAGGAAAACGAGGCCAATAAAGCACAACGAAGCTGCGCAGCAAAGGCAACAGGTGGCAAAAAATGCAGCTCGAAAGCGACAGCGTAAAATATGGCCTGCCCCTCCCGACAAACCTTTTATAGGCACGGTAAAAACCACCTCGAACCTTTAACCGCCACATAAGAAATGACCTTGCTACCCTCATAGAACGGTAAAACACCTCGGCCCGCGCCGCCCTTCAGGGTGACGTTTTGAGGGCATTTTTGGACTTTTCGCGGGATCGGTCGATGGCGCCTCAGACCTCGCCCACGAAGGGGCTACTGTTGGGGACTGCCCCACAACACACCCTGAACGGTGCTGGCAGGGACCCTCTCTCTTAACCGACCCTAACCTCATCACCTCCCCCTTTACAAAGCTAATAAATGGCCGAAGTTAACTATCATGAAGGTGTCCACTTTGTTATTTTGCAGGCAGGGACTCGCGAAGTTAAATCCCCTGTGGAGCTCTCAGTGATTTGACTTCGGAAAGACTCCATGACCAGAAGCCAAAGTTAGTTGACTTCGACCAAAGAAGGCGGGAAGGTTATAGAAGCTTGCTCGGTCTTAACGAAGCTTATGATTGAGGAAGAGGATAGTCAAGACGGCCCTGGAACCAATTAATAGCAGAATGACTCTGTAATAAGAATCTAGTACGAAGTTGGATGTGAAATTTTACCGTGAAAGCGACATCTTGAATAGGAACCAAGTTACTGTCTTGTACGGAATATTCTTAGGATGTGGTGGTTGAGTATGGGTATAACAGGGATGCAGAAATGTAACTTTATGGCCCTATAAAGGGAGGCGAACCGTCCCCCCCAGGAGGGCATTAATCACTGATAGGACAGCCACTGTAACGTTTGTCTGAACGATCGTTATATTCGTTCGTCATTACATTCCTACTATTGTTTGGGAGGACCCCAACAATCCTCCATCAAGCAAGGGACACAAGTTCATATTAGTAGCCACCGATTATTTCACCAAGTGGGTGGAGGCAATCCCATTGAAGGCCGTAACATCGGCCGCTATGGTCGATTTTGTAAGGGACCACATTGTTTATCATTTCGGTATCCCTCAAACCATCACAACTGATCAAGGGACAATGTTCACTTTAGGAGAGTTTGAGGAGTTCATTGTCGATATGGGAATCAAGTTGTTGAATTCTTCTCCATATTATGCTCAAGCTAACGGCCAAGCCGAATCGTTGAATAAGGGGATAATCAAGTTGATCAAGAGAAAGATTGAGGAACAACCTAAAAAGTGGCACTTATGTTTGACCGAGGCTTTATGAGCTTACAGGATGGCCTGCCACAGAGCCACTAAAATATGTCCTTATCAATTGGTATATGGTCATGAGGCAGTGTTGCCTTGGGAATTAAGGACAGGGTCAAGATGCACATCACTTCAAGATTTGTTGACGACCGATGACTATTCCCTCCTCATGAAAGGAGAGCTCGACAATTTGGTAGGTCAACGACTAAGGGCCCTGATGAGCATGGAGGAGAACAAGAAGAGGGTGGCCAGATGATACGACAAGAAGGTCAAGGTCAAGCAATTCTCCCAAGGAGATTTGGTATGGAAGTTGGTACTGCCGATAGGGTCCAAGGATCCCAAGTTTGGGAAATGGTCGCCCACTTGGGAAGGGCCATATAAAATTGGCCGATGTGCCCCGGGAAACGCATATGTACAAGAAATGATCGAAGGAGAGGAGTTCACAAGGGCCTTGAATGGAAGATATCTGAAGAAGTACTATCCTATTATATGGGTCGATGCATTAACTGATGATGGAGTGTATCGAGATGGCGCGGCCAACTCCTATTAGATCTTATAGCCGATGCAAAGATAACATCGCCTTAAGAACAAAACATTCGTCTGATCTGGCTGATTTATTATTCGGTACGAACGACGGGGTACATGGCCGACACGGTACAAGTCGCCCTTAGAACAAAAAGTACCAACACATCTATTGACCATGCTTTTTATTAATCTCCCTCTCTACCTGACCTAATTCTATCAAGAGGCGGATGCTCTTTTCCTCCAAGTCCTTCATCGCGGTTTCAGCCTCAACTTGACGAGGAAGGGGGTGGCTCCGGTCAAGTGGTGGTTGAGACGTTCCTGCTGCAGCACCTTCGAGGGCGTCTAGGCGAGGGAGTGGATGACTCCTTTCGATTGGCGGCCGCCTGGAGTAGTTGGCGTCAATATGATCCCAGATCTTCTAGACTTCAGCAGGAATGTGACCCCTGAGTTCTTCGCGATGAGCTCTGATCAAATCTTTGTCCACCTGCGACAACAGTTCATCGGAGTGCATGATCTCGATCGCCCGTTCCAGTTCAAGACTAAGGCGTCTCGGCTGAAAATCAACAAATAACCGCTCGACATCAGATTGATCAAAATGTTAGACGGGGGAACGAAGGACGGAGGAAGATTTCGTACCTGGTTGACGGAAAAGGAAGAGAAGAAGGAAACAACATCGAAATCAGCTGAGGGAAAAGCAGTACCGCTGCATTCGGGTCGATGTTGTCAAGGTCCAGATCATTGCAATATGTCGAGGGATACGCACAAAAGAGATGCTGCTTCCATTCTGCCCACCATAGTTTGAATGGTTGAACAGCGAAAGGAGCTACTATCCAGTTGTTCAAATCGATGGTGCTGGAATCGGGCACTCGGTCGCACAGCCGACTGTAGTCAAGACCCTTGGTGAGTTCATCTCAGAATTTCACGCGACCGGCGAAGTAGACTTGAATTAGCAGCTGACCTAGGCCAAACTGTCATGCCGCAACTGATGGATTGTAAAACTCGTAAGTAGGGGCATCCTTCCCCGAGAAAAAGTTTGTTGGTAAGATCCCTGGCTTGATCAAAACGTCCGTGAGATCATTGTCAAAGGTGTTGGACGTTGAATCATAACAGAAGGGGAGCTCGAAAAGCAGCTCTGATCTCTCGTACGGGTACCAGCTGGTGGTTTCTTCATGAAAGCCATTGTAAAAACATCTGAAGTATTCAACTACTTTGGTGGCGGTGAGCTGGCAACTAGGGAAGACTGACGCTGCTTTGCCGAAAGAGGTGCATTGGCGCCGTACGGTGGGGTTTTCTTCTGACTCAATATTGGGGAATGTCATGTGCTCTACCCGTTGTTGTGAGATCTTGCTCATGTACAAATTGAGCCAGAGATTGATGAATCACCAGGGGCCACCTGGATTTCCAATCGGCTCTCCCTTTGATAGTTTGACGCCGATTTGGTGCAATATGTGATAGGCCGATCCTAGTAGATGCTTACCAAGGGGGACGGCGGCTCCTCTTGATAGTGCTTCAGCTAGAGCTTGTGTATTGGAAGAAGGGCCGACTGCCCTGCCGCAGAAAATATGTTTCTCTAGCCACATCATCAAGAAGGCCACGTATTCTCTCTCTAAAACTGTCCCGGTCTTCATGTTGTTCTTGATGTACCCCTTCCACCCGCCGATTCCTTTTGTTTCCAGCCGATGGGTCGGCTTGACCAGATAATGGAAGGGAGTATCGGGGGAAGAAATGTCAAGGCTGGTCAACATCACAACATCGGCTAGAGTGGGGGTGATGGGCCCATGTTCGAAAAGGAACGCGTTGAGAGCGTCGGACCAAAAGTAGGAGGCTGCTATCACCAAGGGTTCATTTCTCTCCATCTGGGATAGAGAAAGATTGATGCACTGGCCGATTTTTTGCTCATCCCATTGAACTCTCTTGGAGTTGGCTATTATTTGGTACCACTCTTTCCAACCGGGAGTTTCATTCGGCCAAGATCAAAAAGCGCCTGACCAATGATTCAAGTTCATAGGCGATTGTTTAAACAGAATCCTATGGGTTTCCAAGTTGATCGGATTGGTTGGGTCTGGGTTCCCCATAGGGCCTAAATAGGTGAGACCAGGAGCTTCGGAAAGACGGATGGTTATTTGGTGTCTGACTGCCTAAAAAAGGAAAAAAGGGGAAGAACTAAGAACGGATCTAAAATGCGTGGACGGTAAAAGTTAAAAGAAAAAGTTCCGGATGAGTACCTCTAGAATGAAGGTCATCGTTGCCGACGGGGTTGCTGGTGGAGCTACTGCCACTAATGAAGCCGTCGGTGGAGCCTCTGTCACCGATGGAGCTACTGCCGCCGCTGATGGAGCTACCGGCGGAGCCTCCGTTGCTGGTGGAGTTGCTGATGGTGCCGCCATTGGGGAGATGAAGCGGAATGCAGATGAAAGGGGGATCACCGGAGAATGCAGTTGGAAGCCAAAAGGGCGTCAGAAGAAGATGGAAGCTAATGCGCCGTAAAGGAAGTTACTAACTTGTGAAGAAGAAGTGCCGGGCATGCCAGTATTTAAAGACGGTTCGAGAGGGGTAAAGGCAGGATTTTTACCGTGCCATCTACACGAATTTTGGGGGAGCGGTTGTCTCAGACACCCGTTTCGAAAAGATTGCAATCATCAGGTAGGAGACCGCGAAACGGAAGGAGATTTTTGATGCGTTGTTTCGGAGGAGAAGTTTAAAAAGAATTTCGAAGTAAAAGTTATGTTTTACTCCGAAACTTGGGGGCATGTGTTGATGCCAGATTTTGACACATATGGAATCGGCGTCAAGGGGAGAAAAGATTGGCCGTTGTGGCAGATTAAAAGGTCACGACTGGGAATCGACCGATTGGTGCTACAGCTGAGAATCGGCCGATTGGCGCTACAGTGTTTTGGCGGATGGAGATCGGCCGATTGGAAGGCTGGAGCGATTGGGCCAATATGGGCTTAAAATGGATCAGAGAAAAAGGATAGAGAAAGATTGGCCCGTGGGAGTACAATAACCAACTCCGATGCGAGTTGTGCTTGTAAATATTCGTTTTCATTTAAAATTAGAGATAGACCCTAGTCGGTTAGGAAATTAGTTGTAATAGGCTATAAATAGCCATCTTTAGAGATTTGTAAACAACACATCAATCAATACAAATCTACTTTTTCCTCGTACATTACTTTCAAGTCGGCGACTTCGCCAATAATTTTCTTCTTTCACGAGTTCGTACGGGTTGGCAGTGCTGCATCGACACGATCTCCGGCCGATTCTGTAAGTTCCGTTTACCGAGTAATATCTAAGCGTTAACTTCGGGCGCATCGCTGTTGTTTCATTTATATTTATTCACCAGTTATCGATATTTACTAGAATTATAGATTTTATCTACTATTCTAGTTTTATCACCAGTTATCCAGCTTGGGATTTGAACTATCGGTTCTATTGCTGTTATTTTCATTCATCGTTATCGCATAGCCGATTAGATATATTTCAAGTGTTGTTTTCGTAGCTTTGTCTAGTTTACTCTAGTAGTTTTCTTCACAATCGCTACGTGATTGTTGGCTGTATCATAGCCGATTACCTTTATATAGCAAATTGGCTGATTCGCTGATACGCTTTTCGAGATCAGAACCTTAGCCGATCCGAACCCCTAGAATTTGACACGTTTTCTTGCTTGCCAATCAACAGGTCAGATTGGCTGGCACGCCATGCGAACCGCACCAGGGCGATTACCCGAACAGGAGCTAAGCAGATTCTCCCGGGTCGTGTGTCCGACGCTGAAGGTCGATCGGCCGACTTTTAGCGCCAACACTTCCCCATCCCATACTAGGTATGGGATTAGTACTTTCAAACACTTGATCAGGAATGCCGACACATTTCGACCTTAGCAAGTTCATTGCTAGACAGACGGGGCAAACCACCACATTGGAACCATTCCCGATCCCGTCCGTCATCCTTATAGTTGTAGTAAGAGTAAACAAACAACTAATATAACTCGCGAGTGACAAGCAATCACTTGACTTTTACCGAGTCCTATTTAGCATTGCAACTGCTTGACTTTAGTAACTAGTGATCAAACAAGGTACTAAGTTCATGCATCTACGGTTTCAGTCAACTCCTACAACGTAAATGCACAATCATAAGAATCAACATATTGCATAATTTAAAAATAGGGAAACATGCACCGGGGCTTGCCTTCAGGAAAAGTTAGTGGTTCCTCGGAGTCTTGATCTAGCTCGGGCTCGCCTTCCAAGTGATGAAGCTCCACAGCAAGTTCTTCCTCCAGCGTAGGGTGGAGCTCGTAGGTTCCGTTGGCGAGATTAGCTTCTACACGACATGCACATGCAGGAGTTCAATTGTATTCATGCGTGTACACAAACGATGCAAGGCATGGCTTACTGGTAGAAAGAAGGTTGCATAAAGGCCACATTCACCTAGACAAGGTTTTAACTTTCTTTAACTTCATAAAGCAAGGTGGTCAGTTTGAACTGGAGGTTGACTTTGATGGTGATTGTGTACACATTTAGGTTCTCGCAACTTAGAGTTGCACAAAGAGAGTGGGAGGTCGTGCTTGGGGTGGTTTAAGTGCATTTGGAGAGTTATTCATTTTTGAATGTTTTTTTATCTCTCCCGAAGTACTTATTTAGCTTATTAGGATTTATATTTCTTCTTATTCCTTTAAGTCGATTACTTACCCAAAAATGGTCCCACAAACAAACAACAACAAGAGGCACTGAGAAAATTAAAGCACCTCACTTAAGCCATTATTACGTTACTGTAAAATTTTGGGAGTCATTGGATTACCACAAAAAGAATTAAACGCATATTATTACCAAATACCGCATGCACTTAACTATTTTTATCTCAAAACTTACAGTGATTCTGAGGGTGAAATTTTACCAGTAGATTGAAGGTGTGTTACAGAGGCTTTGGTAATGTTTTCATGATTTTTTGAGAAGGATAACTATTTCCCCTATTTATCTCCTATTTAAACATGCTTTACAAGGAAGGTGGATTTCTTGCTGATTCTGACCACAACTCATATTTTTCCTGTAAACTACCCCTCAAAACTGAGCTACTCCAAGTGGTTTCATATTTTTCTCAGCTCTGGTTTAAAACTTATGCAAAAAGTAAGATTTAACCCTACATTTCCAATATAAGGTTAAAACAGGAACTTTAAGTTCTACTCCAGGGCCCTAAATATTTTTCTGAGCTTCTATGCACTAAGACATACACCACAGAGTTGGATTTACCTTTTTCTCTTTTTCTTCTATTTACTATGATTTAAAAGGCCTAAGCAAGAAATAAAACTATAGGATATAAATTTCAGCAGTAACATGAGCAAACTTATTTTTTTAAGAAACTAGACAGAACAAGGATTCCAACAAAAGTGATTTGGTATTTTTCTGATTTTTCTACGATTTACTGGGTATTTACAAAGTTTAAACCTTTTTCTGCCAATTTTAAACTAAAAACCGTGGCAAACATGCACTCTACCCCCTACGTCTAGGGTTTATTCATGTAGGGGTCCCTGAGTGTTGCACCTAGGCCCCTGGAAAGATTGGGGAAGATGCAATGTCGTCCTCGAGGGTGCACACGACGGCGGCGGTGGAATCCTCGGCGGGGATCGGGCAACAAGTTGCCGGAGAGGCGCAGGGGCTCACCTGAGCTTGACTTGGTGGTGTTGGGGTGACGGAGATGGCTGGCGAGGGTCGGAACATGACGGCGGCGACTGTGCTTGGCAGGTGGCGGTGCGGGCGGCGTTCTGGCACACCGGTGGTGTCGGGAGGGCAACGAGCGGCTTGGGGATGTGCGCGGAGGGGTGGCGAAGCGGGCGGAGAGGTCGTCGGAGCGCAGGGCGGCGCGGAGGTGGGAGCTCCATGGGAGCCTAGCGGCAGCGCAGAGGAAAACAAGGGCACGGTGTGCGGGAGGTGGCGAAGGGTGGCGGTGATGGCGAGCTTGGCCCTTTTATGGGGCAGAGGTGGAGCAGAGGGTCAAGGCGGGGCTCCGGGCGTGGGAGGATAAGGCCGGGGAGAGCGGGTGCGCGGGCGAGGTAACCATTGGCCGGAGGCACCATTGGCTCTAGGAAGTAGAGCTTCGGGCGCAATCTCGCCATGGTTGTCCACGGGCGATGCGTGGCGTGTGCATCCGGTCTGTCGGGCGGGCGAGGCGGAGTGACAATGCTCTGGTTGGGTTAGTGGGCGAAGGCGTGGGATGATGGCGGCGTGGCGGCTTTTCTGGCGAGTGCGCAAAACTCTGGTTGGCGGGCATGGATGCACGGCAGGGGCGAGGGATGTGCTCGGCCGGCGATAGGGTAGCGGGGAGCTCCATCGAGTCTTGTCGCGGTGCTGGTTGGGCGTCGGGGCTCCCGTCCTATCGTTTCCCCGCCGGGGATAGGGCGCCGGTGAGCTGCCGGTTGACGGTGGCCACGCGGCGGGCGGCGCACTGGCGAACATGCCCCGGGTGTGCTAGCGTCGAGGCAGCACCGGGCAGCAAACCAGACCGGCTTTGGGGGCCCTCCACTCGAGATTTTCAAACTAAACATTCGAATAACCCTTAAGCAAACTTGTATTCCTATGCTCAGAGTTCAAACTTTACTAAAGGTGTTTGTTCAGATTTTGAAATGATTTGAAGATAACTCGAGCCAAAGTTTGCCAAAAACTAGAGTTCTCGGACTTAGGCATTTCAGCCGATTTGGTGAAATTCCTGGAGTTTGGCTGTTTTTGACTCGAATTTTGGGCAGCTTCTGAGTTGAATTAGACAAAGGTTCTATTGAAGGAGTTGCTCTTCGGTCTTATGACTTCAACTTCTATTAAGGGATTTTCTTGAGTTTAGTTCAAAATTTTTGAGGAACACACTCGCCAAGAGGCGCACTGTGGATGGTTTCCAGACTTAGAGCTGGAATGCCCAGAGGGCTGAGTTGACTATTTTACTCGACTTTGACCAAGGTTTTGAGTAGGTTTGGTTTCAATTTGGACCTAGGTCAGTGTAACGAAGTTGGAATGCACTTAAGGGATTACAATGTTTATTAAAGGTCTAACTTGAGGTTAGATATGAAATTGTGAGATAACATGTTGCAAAGTCGAAGAAAAACTGGAATTCCAGGACTTAGGTTGTTTGTAGTGTTTTATTATACTCTTGTTTTGATTCTTGTTTTTGACCTTCTCCGACTCCGAATTAGCCAAGGTATCTTTAACAAAATTTGTTTGAAATTAAAAGTGTTACAACTCTTATTTGGGAAGAATTTCAAGTTTGTATATAAAAACTCAAGTTTCAAATTTAACTCCGAAAAGAGCTTTTTAGGATCAAAAAGGACTTTTCACCTCTTTTGCTTAGTGGCTAATGACTTGTTTAGGTTTAATTACACTTAATTAAGGCAGAGTTGTTACATGAAGAAGACAAAGAGATCAAAAGGTTCAAGTCGAATCGTAATCGAGGCCAACACAATAACAATCAAGGCAACAGCCAGGACCATGACAAGAACCGTAATGGTGACCATCGAAATAACTACTCGGGAGGTCAAAATCGTAAGCGCAAGCCAGACAACACTATCGCAGTGATGTCGCAATCAGCCAAGAAAGGGTCCAACAAATATGAAGACAAGCCTGCTTTCAGCGAGCTTCTCAAGAAACAATGCCCGTGGCATCCTTATCACAAACACATTGCGATAGACTACTACAGCCTACGCAGAGTAATGAAGGAGTTGCCAGAACCCTCGAGTACCAATGACAAGGGAAAAGACAAGGTAGACGAAGGCAAAGACGGTGAGGGCAAGTTTCAGACCCCATCCAAGACTATCAATGTCATCTGTGGTGGAATCCCGGGTACCGCCTCCAAACGGTCTCAAAAGCTAGTACTACGGAGAATCATGTCCATTGAGCCTGCTATCCCAACACCTCTTAAGTGGTCTAAGTTGTCAATTAACTTCTCTAGGAAGGATTAGTGGATAAATTTCTGAGAACCAGGATGATTCCCTCTCGTCTTGGACCCAGTTGTTGCTGGCTCTAGACTTACCAAGGTACTCATTGATGGTGGCAGTGGTCTTAACGTCCTATTCGCCAAGAATTTAAAGAAGATGGGCCTCAACATCACAGAAATGCTTACCCCGATGAGCTCTCCATTCTACGGGATTGTCCCAGGCAACGCGGCTATACCTCTTGGACATGTAGTCCTGCCAGTTACCTTTGGGACTAAGGAGCACTACCGGACCGTGTACATCCGGTTCGAGGTGGAAGACTTTGAGACTTCTTATCACGCCATCCTTGGAAGACCAACTTTGGCCAAGTTCATGGCCATCCCGCATTATGTGTAATTAGTACTCAAGATGCCGGGGCCTAAGGGAGTCCTCTTCCTCCGTGGAGACTTAAAGAAATCATACGAGTGTGACACCGAAACTGTCGAATTGGCCACGACTACTCAAGTGCCCAATTCAATACAACAAGTCTTCACCACTTCAAAGAAGCTCTCCCCGACAAAACTCGAAATTCCAGAGAACAAGTCTGGGGATACCAAGGTTAAGCTGACAAATGATGTGGACTTCAAAGCCATCGACCTCAAGATCGGTGACACCTCCAAAATAGCCCTGATTGGCACAGGGCTGAATGCCAAATAGGAAAGCGCGCTTGTCAGTTTCCTTCGGGCTAACCAGGACATTTTCGTGTGGAAACCAGCAGACATGCCAGGCCTGCCCCAGGAGCTGATCGAGCACTCACTTAATGTAGATCACAAAGCTACTCCAAAGAGACAACGACTACGATGATTTGCCCAGGAAAGAGGAGAAGCCATCAAGAAAGAGTTGGCAAAACTAGTTGCAGCAGGTTTCATAAAATAAGTCTTCCATCCTGAGTGGCTCGCCGATCCCATCCTAGTTCGGAAGAAGAACAACAACGAATGGAGGATGTGCGTTGACTATACCGATCTCAACAAGCATTGTCCAAAGGACCCTTTCGGGCTCCCGAGGATCGACCAAGTTGTTGACTCCACAGCTAGATGCGCACTACTCTATTTCCTAACTTGCTACTCAGGGTACCACTAGATAGCTCTCAAGGAAGAAGATCAGGCCAAGACCGCGTTTATCACCCCTTACGGAGCTTTCTGCTACACGATGATGTCCTTCGGGTTGAAGAACACAAGCACCACCTACCAATGTGCAATCCAAATGTGCTTTGAGAAACAGCAACACCGCAATGTTGAGGCTTACGTGGACGACGTGGTAGTCAAAACTAGAAATCCAGATGACCTCATTGTTGACTTGGAAGAAACCTTCACTAGTCTGTGAACTTTCTGGTAGAAACTCAACCCAACGAAGTGCGTCTTTGGCGTACCATTTGGAAAAGTACTCGGGTTCATCATAGCCACATAGGCATTGAAGCAAACCTTGCGAAGATATCCGCCATCATCGACATGCAAGCTCCATCCGGTATCAAGGACGTTCAGATCTGACCGGGTGTATGGCGGCCCTCAATAGATTTATTTCAAGGCTTGGAGAACGGGGCCTTCCTTTTTCAAACTACTCAAGCGGCAAGACAAGTTTCAGTGGACCAAGGAGGTAGACAAAGCCTTGCTGCAATTGTCAAAACCACTTATTCTCACGGCACCCACTCCTAATGAGGACTTGTTGCTATATATCGCCGCAACTACTCATGTCATAAGCACGGCGATAGTAGTCAAGAGATTCAAATGAGGCCACGTATACAAAGTACAGAGACCAGTTTATTTCATGGGCACGACGACACGCGCCTCAGGCCACGAGCGTCGCCGCTCCCCAGCCCCCTCGCGCGCGGCTGCCGCTCCCACCGGCCCCGTCACGCCGCCGACCCCGTCATGCCGCCGACCCTCCCCGGCAGCTGCCCCTGTCAGCACCGGAGAAGATGGACATTTTCTTAGAAAAGAATGTTGACATAGGTTTAGAAAAATGTTGAATATATTTTTTCAAGATGTTGAAATATGTGTTCCGAAATATTGAATGTATGTTTTATAAAATGTTGAATCAAGTATTTTGCAAATGTTGATCTGATTTTAAACAAATGTTGAATCTGATATGCTAAAATGTTGAATTTGATACAAAATGTTGAATCTTCTAATTTGGGCCTAATGGGCTTTAAAGCCATGTTGCTTATCCAATGCATGGAAGCTACATAGGAACCCCCACGGGCTTATGCCTTGGAGTTCTCAATTGTTGTTTTTCTGTAATTAGGATCGTGCCCATGCGTTGCTACAGGCAACAAAAACTTATATTATTATATACATAGCATTCAACATGACAATAATAATGTAGCAATAAAATAGAGTTTAATAAATATATATGTGCTCGCGCAATTTTAGTAGAAGAGACACCTTCGATCAATCTAAGCACTATTGGACCCTGTATATGAACCCTCGTAATATAATGCCCATATGGCTGCCATCTAAAGGGGTCAAAAATAGTATTTACAAGGAAAAACTCAAGTAAGCTTCCACAATATTTTCGATTATACAAAAACTTGAACTACCATAGATATCAGTAAAATCTCATGCAAGGAGATTCATGTGATGTACTGAAGATATATATGATCCACAATCTCTATCTAATATTATATACAGGAAGAAAAGGAACTAAATACCCTCTCCTTATTATGGAGGGAAACATCATCCATCACATGTATATCCATTGTGCTCGGCTCTTCAGCTGATCACACCAGTGCAGGACTTGAAAAGGATTGCCTCAATGCCTCTTGTGCTCATGCCCTGAGGCCAGCCAAAGCTATGACTAATGCCTACACAACTTTCTAACCTGCATCAATATGATGTAAAACATAGAATCAGGAAAAGGATTGTTCAACTATGTATCACAGTTGTGAGTTGTGACTAACTTATATGGGGAAAACAAGTGACTGAACGCAGGTATGAATTCATGAAGGAAAAGCATACGAAGAACCAAAATCACATCCTGCCATTTGATTAGTCATCCTGCAATAAAAGACATTGTCTTGTAAGTACAAGTACTATATCTGTCCTAAAGCATCATATTCTATCTATTTATCTAAGAAATCTAGAAGTTAAAACACATGACCCATACAAGTTCATACAAACTAACATGTGCCATATCAACCTTCTGATAAAGTTACTTCCCCCTCATAACCAATGTTGTAGTCCTTACCAGGAAAGAGATGGTTCGTATCAAGCTCCCACAGCTGGCTACATGCATTCGATAAGCTATTTAGCTCCTACTAGGCCACTGAGTCCTTAGTTAATCTGACTGACATCCTCATTGCTTTTGTTCTGATGGTGGCTTTATGTATCTAAGGGATATGTATCTAAGGGATAAGGGTACCCACGGGTCCCCACCGACTAGGATATTGGTCGGCCTAACAAGTGGCCCCCGCTCGACCATGGTGTGCGGGGCAGGACATAAAGACGCGTGAAGCACAAGCTCAGAGATCGGGCGAACAGATTACGCCCGGATATTGCGGGATATATGTTGTAGTCCGACTCATATTGCTTTCTATGTAACAATTGACTAGTATTAGATCCTATCCGACTTGTAACCCTAGGTCATCAACCTATATAAGGCGGCTGGGGACACCCCCCAAGGGTAACGCTCCCCTTTGCATCATACACCAGCAATACAATCTACTAGAACACATGATGTAGGGTGTTACACCTCCTTGGTGGCCCAAACCCATCTAAACCTTGCATCTCTGTGTTACCATTCGAGTTCTTCGTCTTGCGATCTCCCCCACCTATAAATCTATCACCTGGGCACCCCCTTGGTGGACTGCCGGTCACTAAATTCGACAGTTGGAGTGCCAGGTAGGGGTGATCATGAGATCCTCCCAGTGAGCTCGATGGCATCCCACCCTAGTGTCATCTTACCCAAGAGCATGAAGGACTTCCTCGCCAACCCAATCTAGCTTTGCTTCGGAAGCATGCCTGTGGAGACTGATTCCGCCGGCACCTTCATCAGCTCGGTGTCGGTTGGATCTGCATCAACGGATCTCAGTCTTCAGACAAAGAACATCACGCTAATCATCCAGCAACTCGGCAATCTCTCTCTTTTAGAGAGAGTTCCGCACACCCTCGCGACAACCCGCCCACCCACATCCTCCGATCTAATTGCGGGGCTAGATTGCATCACCAGCACCATCGCTGAATGCATCAACCTCTCCGAGTTGGCTCTATGTGGCGAAACCGCCCAAATTAACCTGACTAAAATGCACTTAAGTTGCCTGACATGCGATCATGCACTTTAAGCAAGTCAACTTGGTCATCCGTCGGATTTCATCCGATAAACCACTTACTCAAGATCGAGAAGCATTGCTCACACGAAGGTGAGTGGGCACAGAGATTACAACATTCCCATCACACTAACATAGTTCAACAATTTATTACATCAGAGCTTTCAAAATCCAAACAAGTTTGCAAGGTTGTGAATAACGAAGGAGTAAAACAAGCGGAAGCTAAATGTTGATACACGATATTATGACGAAGCCGATCATGACATCAATGATCCCTAACCTCGCCGTCCGAAGAGGGATCCCACTCGACTGTCCAACCCGGAGGGAGCTGGGTAGGCCGAGTGGTGCCAGCAACCACACTATCAACATTACTTGAAAAGGTAAGCCACAAACAAGGCTGAGCAACTAATACTCAGCATGACTGACCCGACAGGTGATAACTAATTCAGCAACTCCTAGACATGTAAGGCTTTTTGGCTATGGGTTTGTTTTGCCAAAAGCGTCTAAGGAAATTTAGCCGATCGAAACCCTTGGAATTTAATACTTTTCTTTCCTTGTCAATCAACAGGTCAGATTGACTGGCACGCCGCGTGAACTGCACCAGGGCAATAACCCGAACAGGAGCTAAGAAGATTCTCCCGGGTCGTGTGTCCGGTGCTGAGAGTCATCAGTCGATTCTTAGCGCCAACACACTTTTGGCACGCTCGGTGGGATAGAAGCAAGATCCAACATGTCGAAGGCTGCTGTGATCTCTGAAGATAACGTCATCAAAATCATTGAAGCAGATCTCAAGGACGACCAGAGGGAAGAGGTGGCAAAGGCTTTAGAAGAATACAAGAAGGCATGCCTGCAATCCTTCAATCGTACCAGAAGTGGGGAGACTGTCAGGAAGGCTGCTCTTTGAACTCCTCATCATATCACCATCGCCGAAGACTCAGGAAAAATGTCTGAGATGATCCAGCAGTCTGTTTATCAGGCTATGATCGACCAGTCTAAGGTGATGACCAACACAGTGTACAATGCCGTCGTCAGCTCCATGGTCAACGGCACGGCTTAGGGGTACTAGGGACCAGCTTACGCCCCCCTATTGTTGCACCAATCAGAGGCTTATCAACGGCACCAAGTATGCTTCAGTCGGCTCCTCAACCGATACAGATGCAAAGTGGAGGGTACAACACTTCAATGCCCCTGGGGTATAATGATGCAACGCTCTATCAGTCTCAAGCGCCATTTTATCCTGCACCAGTTCCCCCCGCACAACCACCGTTCTCAAACTCGGCGCCGTGGGAGATGACAGCGACACTTGCCGATCTGGACCCATCCACTAGTTACCGGAAATCTCCAGTATAGGCATTATTTCCATCAGCCTCTCGGCTGACAGCCCCGCAATACCAGCAGACTACCTTAGAAATTGGCAGGGGGGCAGGCGCTCTAGATCCACTCAGAACTGCAGTGCCGATAACATTGTACGATGAGGTGGCAGATGCACTACGTCAAGTTGACCCTATGCGATAGCAGCCATTGGCTCCTCAACTGATAGTCCAACCGCAAGATCTGCAACACGTACCAGTCTATCACCCAATTGTGATGCCGCAAGTCCAACAGCACGCGCTGATTCATCAGCCGGTTGTGCATCAGCAATAGCAGCATCAGCAACAAGTGGACTGGACCGCAAGGATAGCTGATATAATTCAAGATCAGTTCGGGCTAAAACCAAAGGTACAGACTTACACATACAAGACATTGTACCCTCCTGCTTACGACCTGTTGCTGCTCCCTCATCGGTACAAGGTCTCCGACTTCACCAAGTTCTCGGGCCTGGATGACACGTTGACAGTAGAGCATGTCAATAGGTTCATCATCTAGTGCAGAGAGGCTACTACGCAAGATGCTTTGAGGGTCCGGTTGTTCTCTTCATCCCTCTCCATGTCGGCCTTTTAGTGGTTTACTACATTGCCGCCTAACTCCATTGTTACTTGGGCCAATTTAGAAAAGCAATTCCATAAGTACTTCTATGCGGGGGTCCACGAGATGAAACTCTTAGATCTAACCAGCCTCAAGCAAAGAAGTGACAAATCAGTGGCCAGCTACATACAGAGGTTCAGGGAAGTCAGGAATAAGTGTTACACCCTGGTCTTGACCGATGCCCAGTTGGCCGATATCGCTTTCCAAGGACTCCTATTGCACATCAAAGAGAAATATGCTTCCCAGGAGTTCGAGAGCTTGAGCCAAATCATTCACCGGCTATCCAGCCAAGAGGTGCGTCCCTTTGTCCAATGAAGAAACTTCCAGAAGAAGGTGGTGTACGTGGAGGGGTCCGAGTTGGATGAGGAGGTAGAAATCGGCCTGGCAAAGTGGGTAAAAGGGAAAAAGCAAATATCGTGCCCGTTCGGTAAAAAGCAGCCAGAGACATTTGGCTTCGACACGTCTAAGGCCGACAAGATTTTGACTTGCTGCTCCAGGAGGGACAAATCAAGCTCTCACCCTACCACACGATTCCGTCAGTTGAACAGCTCAAAAAGATGAAGTATTGCAAATGGCACAATACCACATCTCACGACACCAATGAGTGCAAGATCTTCTGTCAGCAGATACAGTCAGCTATTGAGCAAGGGAGACTTAAATTCGAGGTCCCAGCAAAGCCGGCGAAGCCGATGAAGATCGACCAGCACCCTTTCCCTGCTAACATGGTCGACATGGGAAGGCATGCACTCCAAACTAAAGTGCTGACGTCAGAGTTGGCTACAAGGAGCGGCGCGGTGGATCCTAGAAACCAGACCTCGGTTGAAGACGTTAAAGGAAAAGGCCGAATGGAAAATGAGGGTGAAAGTTCGGAGAGACCACATCAGCCTATCACGTCCCGAGACTTACTCATCAAGTACCAAAGGCAACGGGAAGACACAAGGTGCCACAAAGAAATGATGCACCGTCACGAAGATCATTGGAGATGCCCGTTCTTCATCCACTATTGGGAAAATAACCTCAGGCTACCGTCGGTCGGTGACTGCCCTGAGTGCAACGGTCGGTATCGCAGCGGCCGCTCGTTTAAGAGATCACGCTCTAGAGACCAAGGACTAGAGCCAATTTGCAGAAACAAACATGAGCAAGAAGATTGGTGCGTTTCAGTGTGTGATCAGCTTGAGGGTAGAGTAGACCAGCAAAATCAGCCGGGGGGCAAAACCAGTGCACAGGATCGGTTGGAGAGATGGCCGATGCAAGAGTCTCCACCGAAAACCCTTTTGGGTGGGAGCCAGATTGGGAGTGCGCTAAACCCCCCAAGCAAATTGGTGAACCCTAGGTGGTGCCCAGACGGTCTGACTAAATCCCAAAAATGGAGGGTCCAGCGTTTGCACTAATGAGAGCAGCAAGAAGAGGAACAAAGGCAAGCGGTGGACAAGAGAGGGGTCAGGTCCCAAGTTTGGCGCCCCAGAAGAAAAACCGATGAAGAGAACGATGATCAGGATTCGACAGCTGACGTCAACATGGTGTTCATCTTGCCGATGGAATTCATGGCTCCTATCGACCGTGATGATGCGACAGAAATAGAGGAGCAGATTGCACAACTAGCTTTGGAGCCAATGACCGCCACTTTTGAGAAACCCAAAGATGAAAAACACCAACATCTCAAGGCTTTGTTCCTCAAAGGGCAAGTCAACGGACGACCGGTTGCAAAGTTGTTGGTGGACGGAGGTGCTGCTGTGAACAACCTTTTCTAAGCGGGGACAGAATGAAACATATGCCATGTTCCACAAACTGGGCAAAGGAGAAGACGACTTAATCAAGACGGATATGATGATCAAGGATTTCGAAGGACACATATCTCTGGCCCGGGGAGCACTCTGCGTCGACCTCACCATCAACAGTAAGACCCTACCCACCACTTTCTTTGTTATTAATGGCAAAGGGTCCTACAATATGTTGTTCAGGCCGGATTGGATCCATGCAAACTGCTACATCCCGTCTACAATGCACCAATGCCTCGTCCAGTGGATCGGTGACACCATCGAAGTAGTCATCGCCGATTCCGCCTACAGCGTTGCCGCAGCCGACGCGCAACAGTGGAGCTGCGAGCACGTCAGATGCATGTCTGGCAGGACTTGGGACACTGACTTCCTGAAGGTGCCCAATTTTTGTCTACAGCCGATCCAAGCAGTCAGCTCTGAAGAATCAAGTTAAATGGATTAGTTCATCCAAGAAGATGGGAAGCTTGGGCATGGATTTATGTCGGCCGATTCGTTGGAGATTGTGGACCTTAGGGATGACAGCAAGCCAAGGCCGACGTATATTAGTGCTAGGTTAGACCCCGAGTACAAGCGTGAATTAACAAGTTTGTTAAGAGAATTTAAAGATTGCTTTGCTTGGGAGTATCATGAGATGCTTGGTCTACACTGATCCATTGTCGAACACCGGTTGCCTATAAAGCCAGGTTATCGGCCATACCAGCAGCTTGCACGACGTTGTAATCCTAAAATTCAACCTGATATAAAGGCCAAAATCACAAGATTGATTGAAGTAGGATTTATTCGGCAGTGTCAGTATGCCGAATGGATTTCCAATATTGTCCCTGTATACTAGAAGAGTGGAAAGTTGCGTGTGTGCATCGATTTCAGAAATCTTAACCAAGCTACGCAGATGGATGGGTACCTTATGCCGACAGCCGATGTGCTGATAGATGCGGCCGCAGGGCATAAGGTCATCAGCTTTATGGATGGCAACGCCGGATACAATCAGATACTAATGGCCGAAGAAGATATCTCAAAAACGGCCTTCAGATGCCCTAGTCATCTTAGTTTATTCGAGTGGGTAGTCATGACTTTCGGATTAAAAAATGCTGGAGCTACATATCAACGGGCTATGAATTATATATTCCACAAGCTTATTGGTGTCCTGGTGGAGATTTACATTGATGATGTCATTGTAAAGTCAAAGGGGCATCAGGAGCATGTGGTTGATTTGTGCAAAGTGTTGGAGTGCACAAGGAAGCACGGGTTAAAAATGAATCCTAACAAATGTGCTTTTGGCGTTTCGGTCGGTCAGTTTTTGGGCTTCATGGTCCACGAGCGCGGCATCAAGATCAATCAAAAAATTATAACCGCCATCAACAAGGTTGTGGCCCCACAAAACAAGACCGAGCTATAGTCCTTAATCGGTAGGGTTAACTTCATCCGGCGGTTCATATCAAACCTGTCTGGGCGTATTCAAGCTTTCACCCCTTTGTTGAAACTAAAGCCCGACCAAGAGTTTGTATAGGGTGAAGAATAGCAGAAAGCATTAGACAACATCAAACGGTACTTGGTCTCACCCCTGGTATTGGTCCCTCTGTAGGCTGATAAGCTATTCAGACTGTATCTATCGGTCGATGAGTGAGCTATTGGCTTGGCGCTAGTCCAGGAGTTCGAGGGGAAAGAAAGAGTAATCTATTACATCAGCAAAAGACTTTTGGACGCTGAAACCAGATATCCTCCGGTGGAGCGGTTGTGCCTTTGCCTATATTTTTCTTGTACCAAGCTCAGACACTACTTGTTATTGGTAGAATGCATAGTTGTGTGCAAGGATGATGTTGTCAAGTATATGTTATCACTGCCAATTTTGAAAGGGAGAATTGGAAAGTGGATTCTAGCCCTCTCGGAGTTTGACTTAAGGTACGAATCAGCCAAGGCAGTCAAAGGTAAAGTAATGGCCAACTTCGTGCCCCAGCACTGTGGAGCAGAGATTACCATCCTCGAACCAGCTCCATGGACTTTGTACTTTGATGGATCTTCATGTGGGGCCGGATCAGGAATCGGCATCATCCTCATATCCCCTCGAGGGGCAAGTTATGATTTCTCTCTGCCGATTGAGGCATCCACCACTAATTATCAAGCAAAGTATTGGGCCGTCTTAAAAGGGATCTAGCTATTGAGAGAAGTTAAGGCCAACGCAGTGGAAATATTTGGAGATTCCATGCCTATTGTGGTCCAGCTGACTGGGAGATCTGAATGCAAAGATGATATTTTGAGGATTTATTATGAAGATTGCCTCTAGCTACTGAAGAAGTTGAAGTCCGCAATTATTCAGCATATTCCCAGATATTACAATGAGGAAGCTTGAAGGACCGAAAGGGCGACCAGAGGGGGGTTGAATGGGAGCCTCAAATATTTCTTTTGACATCTTAGGCTTCTGTCCCAAATTTAAAACCCAAAACCAAAGTGAGCGGAAGATGAGAGATCCACGAGCCAACTGGGTGGCTGGGTGTCTATGGTGATGATCGATAACACAGCGGGACTCTCAAGAAACAACTGGAAGCAAACTCCAAAGTTCCGGAAAGCAAACTCCAAAGATCTGAGTCAACATAGGACTCAAAATGCTCCTGTCGGAACTTCCGACATCCTATCAGAAGTACCGGGAGACTCCCGACAGGAAGTCTCTGTCGTTTCAGAAAATTTCCCATCGGAACTTCCGACAGCATAGAAATCAGCCTTCGTGAGGAGAGAAGAAAAATCCAAAACACGATCAAACAACCTCCAAAAATCACGAAATTTTAACCATAGTTTTACAACAACATAAAAAACATGTTCCCAAAAGATCTCCTCAAAAAGATCAGAAAATCAAAGGGAATTAAATATCTTGTGAGGAATGCTGGTTTTTCAACCCTAGAGCTTGAATCATCCTGATCTATGAACTCATGAGGAGTTAGATGAATTCCTTTGGTGGAAAGGCTTCCCTCATGTTCTAGTCATTTCCCAATGATTGGTTTGAGCCAAGACTCCTCAGAAATCACGAATCAAACAAAAATGTGAGAAGGAATGAGAGGGAAGAAACAAAGAACGCAAAGAACATAAACATGAATCGCAAATCCAACCGGGATGGGACAATATGGCATGAAATAAATCATTGGATTACTTCACCATGTCCGGTTACAAGCCACTCCTTAGCACAATCAAAGCTAGGATGGCGAAAAGATCAAACAAAGATCCCTCCTCTCTCTCTCTCCCTCTCTCCCTCAAAGGCTTTCACAAGCAAATCAGAAAACCCCCACCTATCTAGCCTAAAGAGATGGCTGCCCCAACAGCCCTCTCCTCAATTATATAGGCACTTGGCTATTTCCCAAGTTGCCCTTACATGAAGCATACAACTCCAAACCCCCTAGGGGCAAAACCGTCCAGCTTTTTCTTCGTTCATCAGATGGACCCGGCGCCTTTACGACTTAGCTTCACCTCAACGCAAGCTTCGTGATGGTGCCACGCGTCCTCCAACTTGACGTTGTCCGGCCGCACTGGACTCACCCCCCGGTTTTGTGGTCAAACCGGTCAAACCCTCTTGCACGCCTTGCAAGGTGTGACTCACCGATGTCGACGCGTGTCCAGCCTCCGCCAAGCCTTCGACGCCTCCAAGTCTTTTGCTCCCGGCTCCTGGGCTGCCTACTCGACTTGCCTCCATCCTGCTTGACTCAACCAACATCGTCTCCATTAACGTCCATGTTCTCTTGCTCTTCTGTGCACCATGTGGATTGCCCATGACTCCGCTCGGACTCCTCGGGTCCCTCGGTCCAAGACTACTCGTGTCCACCCTTCACTGCCCTTGTTCATCAGCATGGACCTTTCGCGCTTGATCTTCACCTCATGCCGTCGACCGCCACATCACATCCTACACCTGCACATCACAAGCCAAGGGACACAACACACAACATATAGTTTACATAAACACCACAACACAACGCACTCAACACAACACATCCGGTTAGCCGTTAGCATAATCATGCACATATGAGATATGGACTCAACCGGTAAAGCCTCAAATCACCTAGTCAATCACTCATCACAAATAGACTAAGGCACTTCACAACTTGGTCTCTCAAAGCTAATAGGCTTGCCCAGCATGCCTCCGGGTATCAGCCAATTCAAGGTGCTATGGCCCTGGAGCTTGCGGCCGACGACTGGAGGAAGGAGATCGCCGACTATTTAAAAGATCTGTCCAAGAAAATCGACCGACGAGTACGTTTTCAAGCTACAAAATATGTACTCCTTGAAGATGATTTGTTTTATCGGACGGTTGATGGAGTGTTACTCAAATGCCTTGGAGTAGAGGAAGCAAAGACTCTGATAGGAGAAATTCACGAAGGTGTGTGTGGCGCCCATCAGTCAGCCTTCAAGATGAAGTGGATTAATAGAAATAATGGTTATTACTGGCCGATGATACTCGAGGTTTGTTTTAAATATTATAAGGGGTGTCAGGATTGTTCGAGATTTGGCAACGTGCTACGAGCACCGGCTTCGGCTATGAACCCAATAATAAAGCTCTGGCCATTTAGAGGTTGGGGAATCGACCTCATCGGATAGATTTATCCTCCATCAAGCAAAGGACATAAGTTTATATTGGTGGCTATTGATTATTTCACCAAGTGGGTCGAGGCAGTCCCTCTGAAAACCATGACGTCGGCCAACATGATTGAATTTGTGAAGGTGCACATTATCTATCGGTTTGGTATTCCTCAGACTATTACAACTGATCAGGGAACAATGTTTACTTTAGAGGAGTTTGAGGAGTTCACTACCGACATGGCGATCAAGTTACTAAATTTTTCTCCATATTATGCTCAGGCCAATGGCCAGGCTGAATCTTCCAACAAAGGGGTAATCAAGTTAATTAAAAGGAAGATAGAGGAACAACCAAGACTGGCATACAACTTTGAGTGAGTCTTTGTGGGCCTATAGGATGGCTTGCCATGGCGCTACTAAAGTGTCTCCTTACCAATTAGTATATGGACACGAAGCAGTGTTACCTTGGGAGTTGAAAACGGGGTCTAGGCGCATGTCACTTCAAGATCAGTTGACAGCCGATAACTATTCTATCCTCATGAAAGGGGAATAGGAGGATTTGGCGGGTCAGCGATTGAGGGCCTTAATTAGTATTGAGGAAAATAAGAAAAGAGTTGCCAGATGGTATGACAAGAAAGTCAAGGTCAAGCAGTTTTCCCAAGGAGACTTGGTATGGAAATTGGTCCTACCGATAGGGTCTAAGGATCCCAAATACGGCAAATGGTTACCTACTTGGGAAGGGCCGTATAGGATCAGTCGGTGTGCGCCAGGAAATGCGTACATATTGGAGACCATTAAAGGAGAAGAATTTACAAGGGCTTTAAATGGAAGATATTTAAAAATATACTATCCCAGCATATGGGTAGATGCCTAGCCGACGATGTGATGTGCCGGGTCCTTACGGCCGATTCCTATTGACTCGTGTTTGTATAGCCGATGCAGGGGGCATCGCCTTGAGGACAAAAAGACAAAAAACATATGTTCAAATAGGTCGATTATTATTCGGTACGTTAACTGGGTACATGGCCGACATGGTACAAGTCGCCCTTAGAATAAGAAGTACCAATACATCCATTGAATTACAATATATTAATGGCATTTTTACTGAGCTTTGCTCGCATCGATCTCTCTTTGAATCCGGCCTAGTTCGATCAAAAGGTGCGTGCTCTTTTCCTCCATGTCCGCCATGGCGTCTTTAAGAGCGACTTGACAGGGCAATTGGTGGCTCCTCTCAACTGGCGGCTAGGGTGGTCTCCTGGAGGTGTGGGCTTCAATGTGGTCCACAATCTTCTTGATGTGGGTGGGGAGATGGTCCTTATGTTCTTCACGATGGGTTTCGATCAGGTCTTTGTCCGCCTGCATCAGTGGTTCGTCAGAGTGCATGATCCCAATGGCCCGCTCAAGACCGGGGCTGAGATGGGTTGGCTGGAGAAATAATGGGTAGTCAGTCAACGATAAAGATAGGTCAAGGAGCGCGAAGTTGATTTCGTACCTGATTGATGAAGGAAGAGGAAGCCATCCAGAAGTCTGGTTGGAGATCTGAAAGCGTTTAGCAGAGGACAAATGTATGGATGTGGTGTGAGTGCCTCCGGAGAAGACGCGGGGATCTCTTATTTATAGGAGGGAAAGGCGAGGAGCAACGGTTAGTAAAAGCATTCATTCAAAGCAGACAACCATTGGGTTAAAAGGCTGCGAACAAGAGAAGTTCAAATTCGTATTCACACAGCGACAATAAAAGCATTAATGTTTTTTTACAAAAGCGTTCAAAGGGCATTCAATGTTCAGTACATTCATCCGAGGAGGGCATTAATGGCCGCAATCGCCCGCTGGTGGATCTGATCCACCGAGTCCAATACTCGCCGGTCGTCATCGGCCGATCCGGGGACTTCTAGCATGTTGCGGTGAAGACGTATGGCCTTGTAGGCAAGAGTTTGCCTTTCCTATTTCAAATCGGCGATGACGGCTGGGAGGTCTTGAAGCTTCTTCTCTTCAGCGGCGATGGCCTTCACGACCTGCTCCATTTCCTTGGCGAGTTCTGCCCTACACCGTTTGAGATGATCTATGGCACCAATGATGCTTGGGCGAGAGTTTTCAAGGACGCCGATTCGGTGGTGTACTTCTTGAGCTCGGTGCTTGTAGGATTCTTCCTCTTCATGTGCCTTTGCTAGCTTGGAATGATTGGCCATATGTCCCAGAGCTTTGAACACCGGGCTTTGCATTGATCAATATATGCCGCAGGTGCAAGAGCTTCCTCTGCGTCTTCTGGGACTCAGCATTTGATTTCATTGAAGATTTGCCGAATCGGTGAAGCATCTTCCACCAAGCGGCCGATGTTGTCCTGGAGAAGGGTTCTTACCTCGTTAAAGTGGATTTCCTCTGCCTGGGTTGGTTGAAGTAGTACTCTTGTCTCAGGAATCGGTGCGGTCGGCTCGTTAGAAGAGGAAGATTCGACGATGATTGGCACGGTGCTTGGACTTGCTTCCTAGAGAGTGATAGGAAAAATCTCTGTCAGTATGAAGGGGTAATTGGATTTGAGAATGGGTGTCAGTAATCTTATTTCCGAAAGTCGCATGGTTGATGGTGGCCTGAAGGGGACAATCAATGTATCCGGGATGGCCTGTGCTGAAGATTAGTTAGTTTTGGTTAAGGATTGAGAAAAAAACAAATGAAAGGTGCATTCTTTACCATGACTAGAAGAATTGTTGGTGGTTCGATCTCTGCCTGGGGATCAGCCGGTTGATGAGTAGTTTGCTCCAGGAAGATTCGTGCGACCTGATAAGGAGTCAAGATTAACGTTGACAGTATACCTAGAGGGTCTGCGGCGTATGGGATTACCTGTACAGCTTCTACTAGCAAAGATGCAGCTACCGATCTGGCTTCTGAAACTGCTTGGGGGTCAACCTCCTGAATGACTGGCATAGTCGGCGCAGCTGAAGGCTCAGCTGGCAGCGTCACCGATTGATCGGCTGATTCTGTGCGGGCGCGCACCCGACGGCATGTTTTCTTCGAAGAAGACATCTTCAATTTCTGCTTCGATCGGCCGGTGGCTATGTCTTCCATCGACGGGGCATGAAAGCCGATAATTGGGAATGAAGTATATGGATGGCAGTTCTCTATCGGCCTACCGCTTCGGCTGCGTGTTGGAGGAGGCTAGCTTTCGGACTGCAAGAAAAAAAGGGAAATCAGTAGCAGCCCTGTAGCATAAAGAGTACAGTATGAAATCGGCCGGGAAAATTGATACCTCTGCATTTGAGTCAATATTAGCAGGGTCCAGCTCATTGCAATATATTGCGGGAGATGCGCAGAAGAGGTGTTGTTTCCACTCACCCCACCATAACTTGAATTGTTGGACAAAGAAGGGTGCTACTAGCCAGTTGGTCAAGTCGATGGTGCTGGAGTCTGGTATCAAGCTGCACAGCCGATTGCATTCAAGCCCTCTTGAGAGCCACTCCCGGAACTTCACACGACCGACAAAATAAATCCCAATCGGCATCTGTCCTAGGCCAAATTTGTTGGAGGTATGCCCTAGAGGCAATCATAGAGATGATGATATTCCATTTGTATCCATGATTTATATATTGTGTTCATTGAATATCCATTAAAGGCTACTTGAATTGATTTGCAATTATGTGAATTGTATGTGAAACTCTTTACTTGTATGGTTATTCTAAAGTTGTCCCTAGTCGGAGTTCATGTGAGGACACACATGAATATTAGACTAGCACATGTATTAGTTGATGACTATGTTTCACAAGTCATGGATATGGAGATGTTGAACTAATAATGTGGACACATGTGGAGACATGTGCTAGGACTGACCCAACACGAGAAGTAGTTCTCTCTTTAAACAACATATACACTTTATCCTTAGACTTGAGATTGTCGCATGTATTCAAGATGTGGATCGACCTACTTAGGGGCTATCAAACGCTACGCCGTAACAGGGTAGTTGTAAAGGTAGCTTTCGGGTTTGTCAAGAAGCATGCTATGAGACATGGTCAATCAAGATGGGATTTGCCCCTCTCTAATTGAGAGTGATATCTCTGGGCCCCTCGAGTGATCGGATCCGAAAATGCATGGCCATGCTACGTACGGTTAAGAGTTAACCTACAAAGGGATTCCGAATCACAGGATCGAGAAAGAGCGGTCGGCTTGAAGCTAGACCAAATATCATGAGGCAAAGGGAATAGCATGTATATTATGTTGTGATGGTTCGTCTGATATGATCTTCGTGTGCGTATAGGAGTTGGCACGTCTTGCTAGAGGCCGCTACCGACTATTGGGCCGAGTAGGAGTACTCGGGCCATGTCTATACGTATCTGAACCCATAGGGTCACACACTTAAGGGGCTGGAAGCCCAATTCGGATCTGATCCGAGTTGGATTAGGTTTAGAAGTACTAATGGACCTCGGACCCAGAGGCCCATCAGGAACCTCTATAAATAGAGGGGTGGGGGCGCCCTAGGGTTTACACCTTTTGGCAAAACACATCTGCCGCGCTTCCCACGCCCTCGCCTGTTGCAACTCGCGGATCTAGCAGTCCGACTTGTGATGCTTCCTCCCTGCACGTGTGGATACCTTGGAGGTATTGCGCCTGCAGCACTCGGACGAGCCGCCGACGAGCCACGACGAGCCACGACGAGCCGCAGCACGAGGGCGATCTTGCTGCACGTGGACGAGCTGCTGAGGAGCTGCTGGACGTTGACGTGATCGACTACGTACGACTACGTTGATCGACTACGTACGACTACGTTGATCGTCTTCGCTGCATCGACGCAAATCTACATCTTCCGCACCAGTAGTGCATTGAGTGGTAATCCCGTGATCCTTATACGGCAGTTCTTCCTGGTTTTACGCGGTAGAAATTTTGATTTGCGCTAGTGTAGCCTACCTCGTAACCCAACAGTGGTATCAGAGCCGTAGCTGTTTAGTTTTGGATTCGGGATGTGTGCATATGGAGATATGTGAGTTTTCAGTTTGATCTATGTCCTGGTTTCGTGTTCTTGCTGCAATGGTAGTGTAACGACATACTCCTACCGGTCGGTTTCCGCCATCGGAGTTAAGTGATACACGTAATTCCAGTTGCAGTGAGCGAAGATCAATATGATTGGTCAAATCGAAATCCAGGGTCATACGCCAGGCGCATTAGATGTGCAATAGTAGATGAGATCTACTGCCGGGGTCGGGATTTTTGCCGTATGCGTATGCTTCGGTAAATCAGCCGTAACTTTTCGGTACGATCTCGGATCGGGGCGAATTTTATATGAAAATTGATCTACAAAAAAAGTTACACATGAAATTCAACGGCTTTTCCATTTTTGGCGAAATTATATTTCCCAAATTCAGTTTGGGAGATAGAGTCTCGGGCATCCGAAGTTTGGAACGTTAGGACGCTTAACTCTATTTTGCAGGATGTATGTATCTTATGATCAGTATGGCCTCTTTGTGTATGTGATGCATGTGTGTAACTCATTCGTGACCTGCGTGTCGCACGTACGGCAACACGGTAGGAGCCATATGTGTTGTCACTTTAATGTATTTAATGGTCTGCATACCAATCTATGATGATCCAAGCAACTATGTAATCTTCATTACTAGCTTTTTACTAGCTATTAGGCGTAATAGCATATTCTAGTTCTTGGAGGACTCATCACCAGGAGGATGGCGTACATGGAACATGGAGATGGAGATCACCATGGTGAACAGGTTCTCTGGAGATGGATATCACCATGAGAAATCGGGCCATACTATGTCACAACTGTGTGAATGCTATTTTGTTTATGTTTTACTTTCTGCATGCTGTGATGTTAGAAGTAGAACAATCCCTCACAAAGTTTAAGTTAGTATGCCCTCCCAACTAAAACTAGCACCATCCCATGTCTTGTACAATTAGTGGTGGGTCTATGAAATTAGGGTGCCACTAGTTTTCCTTGATTAGTCGGGTTTGTGTCGGACACTTACACGCATAAGGGTTGGTTTGCTTAACAAGGTTAACTTAACAGTTAAGGACCTTGGGGCATAAAGGTTGGGCGCCAAGACATGGAGATGTCACCGAACAACAGGAGTCATATGTGATATGATTAGCAAAAGTTGCTTACTGATCTACCTTGTTTGCTAGTGGTGATGCTAAAGCTCACTAGTAGACTTGTTAGTTGTGGATCCTGAATCACTAAGTATCAATAGAGGGATATTGATTTTAGTGGGAGTAGATTCTGTTAAAATAGTTTAATGTGATTTGCTCTATCATGGATACGTTTGTCTTAGTGTATTTTGCATTACTTTTGTTGTAGATTAAATGGCACCTAGCAGCACTACACTGTTTGCTTTGCGTTCGGTCCTGGAGAAGGACAAGTTGAATGGAACAAATTACTCAGATTGGATCCGTAACCTGAGAATTGTTCTCAGGGCTGAGAAAAAGGAAGATGTTCTAGACAACCCACTACCAGAAGAACCTGCTGATGATGCACCCGCTGCTGCTAAGAATGCTTACAAGAAAGCATGTGATGCTAACCTCGAAGTAAGCTGCCTTATGCTTGCTTGCATGGAACCCGAGCTGCAGATGCAGTTCGAAACAAACCATGAGGCGCACGATATGATCGTGGCGCTTAGAGACATGTTCCAAACACAAGCCAGGACTGAAAGGTTCAATGTGTCTAAGGCCTTTGTGGAGAGCAAGCTAGCAGAAGGCGCAGCAGTTGGACCACACGTAATCAAGATGGTTGGTTACACTCAACGGTTGGAGAAGCTGGGCTTCCTACTGGGCCAAGAGTTGGCCACTAATTTCATTCTTTTGTCTCTTCCGCCTAGCTATGGGAACTTCATCTCGAACTACCATATGCATGGGACGGAGAAGGGTCTGAATGAGCTGTGTGGCATGCTTAAAACAGTAGAGGCTGACATCAAGAAAAGCGTTAGTACCAGCCATGTGATGGCTATACAGAACAAGCCTAGCTTTAAGAAGAAGGGCAATTCTTGGAAGAAGAAGGGCAAGGCTGGAACGTCCAAGCCAAACCCAGCGCCCAAGGTTAAAGCTGGACCTGGACCTGCTCCAGACAAAGAGTGCTTTTACTGTCATGAACGTTAAAGCTGGACCTGGACCTGCTCCAGACAAAGAGTGCTTTTACTGTCATGAACTTGGTCACTGGAAGAGAAACTGCAAGCAGTACCTAGCTTCGTTGAAAAATGTCGGAAGTAAGAGTACTTCTACCTCAGGTACGCTTGTTGTTAATGTTATAGACAACATTTTTCTCGCTGATACAATTATTAATTCTTGGGTATTTGATACCGGATTGGTTGCTCATATTTGCAATTCGATGCAGGGAATGATAAGAAGTAGAAGCGTGGAAAGAGGAGAAGTTGATTTCCGCGTGGGCAATAATGCAAGAGTTGTTGCGTTGACTGTCGGGACGATGCAACTCCACCTCCCGTCAGGATTTATTATGGAGTTGAATAATTGTTATTTCGTTCCTAGTTTAAGTCGAAACATTTTGTCTCCTTCATGCTTGATGAAGGATGGTTATTCATTTGCGAGTGAAAACAATGGTTGTGTGATCTCTAAGAATGATATGTTTATGGCTTTTGCACCCATTGTGAATGGATTATTTATTTTAAATCTTGATGGTTCACCTGTCTGTAACGTAAGTGCTAAAAGGCCTCAGCCTAATGATTTGAGTCCTACCTACTTGTGGCATTGTCGTTTGGGTCATATAAGTGAAAAATGCATGAAGAAGCTCCATTCTGATGGACTTCTAACTTCGTTTGATTTTGAATCATACGAGACATGTGAGGCTTGCTTGCTAGGCAAGATGACCAAGACGCCTTTCATAGGATTTCCTGAGAGAGCAGTAGACTTGTTGGAACTCGTACATAGTTATGTATGCGGACCAATGAGGACAACGGCTAGAGGAGGATTCCAATACTTCATAACTTTCACTCATGATTTTAGTAGATATGGCTATGTCTACTTGATGAGGCACAAGTCTGAAACCTTTGAAAAGTTCAAGGAATTTCAGAATGAAGTTGAAAATCAGCGTGGCAAGAAAATTAAGGCCTTACGATCTGATCGTGGAGGCAAGTATTTGAGCCACGAGTTTAGCAATAATCTAAAGAGTTGCGGAATTGTTCCACAACTTACACCGCCTGGAACACCTCAGAGAAACAGTGTATCCGAGCGACGTAATCGAACTTTGTTAGACATGGTTCAATCAATGATGAGCCAGTCGAACCTACCGTTGTCATTTTGGGGATACGCTCTAGAAACAGCAGCTTTCACACTTAATAGGGTACCATCTAAATCCGTAGTTAAGACACCATATGAGATATGGACTGGAAAGGTTCCTAGTTTATATTTTCTAAAGATTTGGGGATGTGAAGTGTTTGTCAAGCGACTTCAGTCGGACAAGATCACACCCAAGTTGGATAAGTGCATTCTCATGGGATATCCAAAGGAAACTTTGGGATATTATTTCTACAATCGATCAAAAGGCAAAGTGTTTGTCGCTCGGAACAGGGTTTTCCTAGAGAAAGAGTTTCTCAAAGGAGAAAAGAGTGGAAAGACAGTGCATCTTGAAGAAGTTCAAGATGAGCCGATCAGGCAAGAATCAATGAGTGATGCTAACGTAGTAGAACAAGTTGAGATACCCATGGCAAGAGAAGCACCGCCACAACCACGATGGTCGGCAAGCCTCCGCGAAATGTGGGAAATATTATTGTTGGACAATGATGAGCCTGCGACATATGCAGAAGCAATGATGGACCCAGACTCCAAAAAATGGCAGAGTGCCATGCAATCCGAAATAGAGTCCATGGGAGACAATCAAGTTTGGAACTTGGTTGACCCACCTGATGGTGTTAAAGCCATAGAGTGCAAGAGGATCTATAAGAAGAAAAAGGACATGGATGGAAATGTTCACATCTATAAAGCACGACTTGTCGCAAAAGGTTTTCAACAAGTTCAAGGAGTTGACTACGATGAGACCTTCTCGCCCGTAGTGATGCTTAAGTCCATTCGGATTATTCTAGCTATAGCTGCATATTTCGATTATGAGATATGGCAGATGGATGTCAAGACAACTTTCATGAATGGAAACCTAGCTGAGGATGTGTATATGATACAGCCCAAGGGTTTTGTCGATCCGAAAAATGCTGGAAAGGTATGCAAGCTTCAGAGATCCATTTATGGATTGAAGCAAGCATCTAGGAGTTGGAACATTCGTTTTGATGAAGTGGTCAAAGGGTTTGACTTCACCAAGAACGAAGAAGAGTCTTGTGTTTACAAGAAGGTTAGTGGGAGCTCTGTAGTATTTCTAATCTTATATGTGGATGACATATTACTGATTGGAAATAACATTCCTATGCTTGAGTCCGTAAAGACTTCACTGAAAAATAGTTTTTCGATGAAGGACTTAGGGGAAGCGGCA
This sequence comes from Setaria italica, assembly GCF_000263155.2. Classification (NCBI taxonomy): domain Eukaryota; kingdom Viridiplantae; phylum Streptophyta; class Magnoliopsida; order Poales; family Poaceae; genus Setaria; species Setaria italica. The sequence goes on along the minus strand of NC_028456.1, from coordinate 6,770,760 downwards.
TATATTCTGGGCATTAAGATCTATAGAGATAGATCGAGAAGGCTTATAGGTTTAAGCCAAGATACTTACATTGACAAAGTGTTGAAGCGGTTCAGCATGGAAGAGGCAAAGAAAGGGTTCTTGCCTGTGTCACATGGCATACATCTCAGCAAGACTCAGTGTCCTTCGACTGCTGATGAGCGGGATCACATGAGTAGAGTGCCATATGCCTCGGCTATTGGATCTATCATGTATGCAATGATAAGTACTCGCCCAGATGTTTCATATGCGCTAAGTATGACAAGCAGACACCAATCTAATCCAGGTGAGAGTCACTGGACAGCGGTGAAAAACATTCTTAAGTACTTGAGAAGGACTAAAGATATGCTCCTCGTCTATGGAGGTGAGGAGGAGCTCGTTGTAACAGGTTACACCGATGCTAGTTTTCAAACCGACAGAGATGATTCAAAGTCACAATCAGGATTTGTGTTCACGCTAAATGGTGGTGCTGTTAGTTGGAAGAGTTCCAAACAGGAGACGGTGGCCGATTCTACGACAGAAGCCGAGTACATCGCGGCTTCGGAAGCCGCGAAGGAAGGTGTTTGGATAAGGAATTTCCTCATTGAGCTTGGTGTGTTCCCGAATGCGTCCAGCCCATTGAATCTCTACTGTGATAATAATGGGGCAATTGCGCAAGCAAAGGAGCCAAGGAACCACCAGAAGAACAAACACGTAATACGGCGATTTCATCTCATTCGAGACTTCGTTAACCGGGGTGAGATCAAGATATGCAAAATACACACGGATCTAAACATTTCTGATCCATTGACAAAATCACTCCTGCAGGCTAAGCATGATGCGCATGTAAGAGCTATGGGTATTAGGTACCTTCTAGATTGACTCTAGTGCAAGTGGTTCGTCTGATATGATCTTCGTGTGCGTATAGGAGTTGGCACGTCTTGCTAGAGGCCGCTACCGACTATTGGGCCGAGTAGGAGTACTCGGGCCATGTCTATACGTATCCAAACCCATAGGGTCACACACTTAAGGGGCTGGAAGCCCAATTCGGATCTGATCCTAGTTGGATTAGGTTTAGAAGTACTAATGGGCCTCGGACCCAGAGGCCCGTCAGGAACCTCTATAAATAGAGGGGTGGGGCGCCCTAGGGTTTACACCTTTTGGCAAAACACATCTGCCGCGCCTCCCACACCCTCGCCTGTTGCAACTCGCGTATCTAGCAGTCCGGCTTGCGACGCTTCCTCCCTGCACATGTGGATACCTTGGAGGTGTTGCGCCTGCAGCACTCGGATGAGCCATCGACGAGCCACGACGAGCCACTGACGAGCCACGACGAGCCGCGGCACGAGGGCGATCTTGCTGCACGTGGACGAGCTGCTGAGGAGTTGCTGGACGTTGACGTGATCGACTACGTACGACTACGTTGATCGACTACGTTGATCGTGTTCGCTGCATCGACGCAAATCTACATCTTCCGCACCAGTAGTGCGTCGAGTGGTAATCCCGTGATCCTTATACGGCAGTTCTTCTTGGTTTTACGCGGTAGAAATTTTGATTTGCGCTAGTGTAACCTACCTCGTAACCCAACAAAATTGCCGAGCTGCCACTGATGGATTGTAGAACTCGTAAGTTGGAGAGTCCTTTCCAGAAAACAAGTTTGCTGGCAGGATCCTGGGCTTGATCAAAATATCCATGAGCTCTGGTGGTCGACTTAAAGCAGTTAGGGTTTTCAAAGAGTGGCTCATCTCTCTGGTAAGGATACATCTGAAGCCAACATAGAAACATCTGAAATATTTGGCTATTCTTGGGGGGGTAAATCTACTGCCGGGAAAAGATGACACGGCCTCGCCAAAAGAGGTGCAACATCGTCGTGATGATGGGTCATCCTTCGATTCAATATTGGGGAAAGTTTTGGACTCAACTCACTCTCTAGAGATCTTGCTCATGTACAAGTTAAGCCAAAGGGTGATAAACCACCAGGGACCGCTAGGGTTCCCAATAGGCTCTCCAGATCACAACTTTACGGCAATCTGATGCATCATGTAATAGGTCGATCCCAACAAATGCTTTCCTAGAGGAATAGCAGAACCTCTTGCTAGGGCTTCGGCCAGAGCTTGTGTGTTGGAGGAAGGACCAACTGCTTTGCCATAGAAGAAGTGTTTCTCCAGCCACATCATTAAAAAGGCCGTGTACTCTCTGTCGCTGATAGGCCCGGTCTTCATGTTTTTATCAATAAAGCCCTTCCACCCGCTGATTCCTTTTGTTTCCAGACGATGAGTGGGCTTGATCAGGAAATCAAAGGGCAAGTCAGGGGAGGAGATGCCGAGACCAATCAGCATTAGGACAGCAGCCAAAGTGGGGGTCATGGGCCCGTGGCCGAAAAGAAACACATTGAGGGCGTTAGACCAAAAATAAGACGCCGCGATGACCAAGGAATCATTCCTCTCCATTTGAGACAGAGATAAGTTTATGCAGTGGCCAATTTTTATTTTATTCCAAAGAACTCTCTTGGAATTAGACATCCTTTGAAACCATTCCCTCCAGCCAGGGGTCTCATTCGGCCAACACCTAAATGCGCCTGCCCAGTGGTTCAGATCCATGGTCGATTGCTTGAAGGGGATCCTGTGAGTTTTTCAAGTTGATCAATTCAACTGGATCTGGATTCCCCATGGGGCCAAGACCGATGAGGCTAGGTGCATCAGATATAGGAATGGTGATTCTCTGCCTAAGCTCCTGAAAGTATATGAAGGGAAAGCTAAGAACAGATCTAAAGATGCACAAAACAGTGAAAAGGGACAATTTTGGGGTATTTACCTTTGGGATGAAGGCCATGGTTGCCGATGGAATCGCCATTAGAGAAAACGGAGTGGAATGATCAGAAGATGAAGGAAGAGTCACCGGAGGAATGCACCTGGAAGCTGAAAGGGCGCCGGAATGCGTTGGGAGATGATCCGCCGGAGAAGAAAGGCTTCTGTGCTCGGGAAGAAGAAGCAGCGGAGGAGGCGAGTACTTAAGGATGGTTCGAGAGAAGGGTAAAGGCGGGATTTTTACCACACCATATGCACGAATTTCGGAAAGACCGGTTGCCTGCAGGCGCTTCGTTCAAAAAAATCGCAATCACCAGAGAGAAGACTGCGGAATGAAAAGGAGCTTTTGCCGTGTTTACTGTTGTGTTTTCTTCAGGGAAAGAGTCAGAGTTGAAAAATTTCGGAGCAAAAGATATGTTTTACTCTGAAACTAGAGGGCATGTGTTGACGCCGGATTTTGACACGTGTTTGGAATCGGCGTCAAAGCAGAAGGAGGGCGGCCGATGCGGCGAAATAGAAGCTACAGTTGGGAATCGGCTGATTAGAGCTATAGTGTTTCAACCGATTGGCGGATGGAGTCAATGGATGCTGGCCGATTAGGAGCCAGAATGGCTTGGCTGGTGTGGGCCTAAAATGGCCAGGGAGATGATTAGCTAAAGAAGGAGATTGGCCCATGAAAAAATAACCACCTCTGATATGAGTTGTATTTGTAAATATTTGTTATCTTTTAAAATTAGAGATAGATCCTAGTCGATTAGGAAATCGGTTGTAACAGGGTATAAATAACTACGTCGTAAGGCTTGTAAAAAACAACACATCAATCAATACAACAAATCTACGTTTTCCTCGTACTTTACTTTCAAGTCGGCGACTTCGCCAAAATCTTTTCTTTTCACGAGTTCGTACGAGTTGGCAAGGATACATCGACATGATCTCCGGTCAATTTCTAAGTTCCGCTCATCGAGTAATATCTAAGTTTTAACTTCGGGTGCATCGCTGTTGTTTCGTTTAGATTTATTCACCTGTTATCGATATTAACTAGAATCACAGGTTTTGCCTGTCGTTTTATCTTTATCACCAGTTATCCAGCTTGAGACATGAACTGTCGGCTCTTTGTCATATTTATCATTACATAGCCGATTAGATTTGTTTCAAGTGTTATTTTTTGTAGCGATTGTTTAGGTTGCTCTCGCAGTTTTCTTTACAATTGCTACATGATTATTGGTTGTTCTATAGCCGGTCATCTAAACAGTAAATCGGCCGATTCGCTGATACACTTTTCAAGATAGATCGGAAATTTAGCCGATCGAAACCCCTGGAATTTACTACTTTTCTTTCCTTGTCAATCAACAGGTCAGATTGACTGGCACGCCGCGCGAACTGCACCAGGGCGATAACCTGAATAGGAGCTAAGCAGATTCTCCCGGGTCGTGTGTCCAACGCCGAGAGTCATCAGTCGATTCTTAGCATCAACAATGACCTAGGTCATCATGAATCATTGGTCCTAATGAGTCGAGGCAATGAGTCAAGGACTTGTATTTCACGTCTTTTGTGGTTAACCACGGCAAGGTACCAATGCATTTCTTTGATATTAATTGGAAGAAACACCTGATCCAATCAAATAGCTCCCATGACATGTCACATGTAAAAAGTATACAAGTACCAAACGCACCTTCGAAAAAATGTACAGTAAAAAATTACCAAGTCATGTGCCACGTATTTCATCACCCTTTCAATGATGGAGTCCTCTTTAATATTTGGTTTGATTTTTTCCTTGTTCTTACCATCACGTTGGAGAAGGTCAACAATCAAAGTATTCTCTAGGTAAATCGTTGAATCTGCCTTGCACAACAGATGTTTTTCAGCCATGATTAGGTTTATGTAGATGTTTATAACCTGCAATATAAATACATCTATTGTTTATAAGTATTGTATATTATATAGTAGACAAAAGTATGCATCAAAGAAATTATACATGTATAAAGTACTCACGTCTCCATTCACATAAGCATTACATCTTAGAAGGCATTTGAAGGTTTTGAAATTAACAAAAATGTCATCCACCCTCACTACAGCATGATTTTCTCGGCAGCCAGCAATTGATTTAATAATGGATTCATCTTCCTCGTCACATGTATAATCTGTATTAGATGGAAAAGGAAACACGCAATAGTGAAAATGGAGGTGAAGTACAAAAGAAATTTTTATTTTAAATAGTCATGTAAACAAGTACCTTGGGGTTAGACTTCCTTCACGTGGACCTTCTTTGGTTTGTTACGACAGGATACTTTGGGATCTTCCAATTCTAGGTCAATAGAATTCTCCAACGCAACAATTCTATTAATGAGGTCCAGAAGGTTATTACCATCTTCGGACTCCAGCACATCATCTTTAGCTTTGATCTCTTGGTTGGTAGCGATGGCATCTGATGCATCCGCGCATACAGGGGTGATCTCAAGATTTTCACGGGTAACAATGTCCTTCGTATCAACCATGTCATCTCCACAGGGCAACACATCATCATCTAATGTCTCAATCTCTCCCAGCAACGTGGCAAACAAAATCACATCCATCATAAAGTATATCAACCACTGAACAATCACATTATCACATCAAAGACTAAAACTGAAATGGCATTGGTGATAGTGGATCCATTTGATGGGACCACATCTGAGTATAGTTTCATGTTTTTCTTCATCAGCAACAATGTAGTTACCGTCTGGTGCGACAAGGTCAAGAGTGTTTTCTTGCTTTTCTTCATCGAGAACAATGGCAACACTTGAGTCTCTACCCTGCAGGCAAGAAACAGTGCTAGCATGTGGTGTCACTATCTCTACCTGCATCCATGGGAGTAGAAATCGAGATGAAATACGTGTAAAACCTACTAAGTAATCACAATAGCATATAAGTATAGATATAGATAAAGTATATATGTACCAGACATTGGGTGATAGTAGAACCATCTGACTTGAACACGTTGATGGTGGTTTCTTCCGGATCCCCATTGTCAAGCCCTCCTTCACCTAACCCATCTTCCTTCTCGGAAGAACATTTGCTTCCTGAAGAAAAGGTCAGCACCGATGACAACCCAAGTGACTCTATTCCACCATCATCACCTCTATGGATGGACGATGAATGGGAGGAGAAGCCCCCATTGGAGACCAAGACTGACATTAGTGAGGCTCTTGCCCTGATGGAGATGGACCCCTCCATCACACCAGATGAAGAAGGGCAGACGGATGAAGATGAAGGGGAAGGCGAGGGATATGAAGCTGACATCGAGGACTACGAGCACCGAACGAGCAAAAGAATCAAGACTTGCTCGAGTGCATCTGCTTGGGACACTGCCGGCCCATCAACCAACAATGACAGCGTCCCCAACACTCCTCCTACCTTCTCCGGGTCCGATCGTGGGGAGGAACCGCGCAACAAGCCTGGAGACACCGCTGAGTCTCCAATCAACCTCAATGGATCTAATGATGAAAAATAAGACGCATAGTGTGCGCGTCATGTTTTTTTCAATTCCTTGCATGCAATGTTATCAGATACTCGCCTTATGTAAATTATCTTCCTTGGTGTATGTTAATGACTTTCCATATTTTCCTTGGCGTATGTAAATTATCAGATCATGAATTGATGAACCCACCTTATGTAATTATCTTGGCGTGCTCGTATGACTATTTAATGTGGGGATATAAACCGTTAAAAAATATGCAAAGCAGCCCTTAGAAAAATTCAAAAATTTCCTTCCTTATTTCATACTCCTCAACTTAACACTATGGACCTAATCAAGGTCTACTCCACAACTGCAGAGATTGTCATACTCGTCAATGACATGTTCCATATGATTGCCATTTATCATGTACTCGTACACATCAACTATGGAACGTGGAACGCACACTCTTCCTAAGCCTGCATCTAGTGCCCTGATCTCGACAGCACGAACAGCAACAACAGTTTTGATGCCATCGTGAGCCATGACGTCCGTATGCAGTCCAGCTCTAACATCTGTACAAGAAGTTGCAAGATTAGCAAACCTACGATGCCCAAAAATATATATATATATATATATATATACTATAAAGCAATTATGCAACACCTTCTAGGCTGGGAATGCATGGGTATGCGCCATTATCAATTAGGGTAATTGATGTGTTCTGGCACTCTTTGAAGCAAGCAGCAAAATCTCAGATTTCAAAATGGATCAAAGATCTAAACATGAGCTCTTGATGAGTAGTTCATGTATTTCAATACGCACCTCTATCTCGGTTTACACGAACTCTTGTTGCAACCAAAAAATCATTGCTTAGTTCGGCACCAATGAGTTTTCCACAGGCAATCTGATCATAGTCAGGTATGATGTGTAGAAATCCAATGCGACTGCAACATACACAGCAGTTTGATTGTTAATTAAGTGCAATGGAATAAACAGACCTCGTATCTTTCAAGCAAATCTCTGTTGTGCAGTATGGTTCAAAGGCGCAACTTGGTGTCACTGGGCCAACAGAAGCAACTACCGCGAACAAACTTACCTCGGATCCATGCTCCATTGCAAGGGCTCTCCATCAAACTTACCTCGGAACAAGCTTACATCGAAAAATGGGCACAGGCGGGATTTAGAACGGGGGACTATGACGAAATGAATCCCCCTTGTCGTAATCTTCTGTAGGGGAACACTTGAACAGTAGGCCCTCCGTGAGGGGTACATGGGTATATCTCTCGGTGGGAATTGACATCAATTCTCTTGATTCTTTATAGTATAGATATATTTCTTATTTTTGGATGGCTAACAATGATTACCTAAGCATGTTCTATTTCTGTACACATGCAAATCGGGACTTCTTGCGTGGCTCGGCTTAGGGGATTATTATTGAATTAGGAAAGCCAGAATTAGAGGGTCTGACAAGGAATACTAAATAACCGGGTGTATAATACGTTTCATAAATAATTAATATATCGATTTCAAAATACATACTATAATCATATCTAAATAGTTAGTACACTCATATAGAAAGGACATTTTTATGAATAGCTCTGTTATTATCTCCTCCCTTTCCCTCACCAGCCCAGGTTGATATAATTTAATGCTGCCTTTTTCTTCAAAAGAAGACGTATAGATTTCCAGTAAACATAAATTAAGTAGTAGCTACCATAGGACTTCATTCAGAATATAATGTCTCATTTGCAATAGACTTTGTAATAGAATTGTGAAAATTAGCAACATGCCCATCAGATTGTCCTGCAAACATATAGTACAATAACACAAATGGCAGATGACGATTAGCTTACCAATTAATAAACTTGATTCTGATCAATTGTGTTCTTTGATAGCCTGATGCACTGTTGGTGAGTGCCTACGCAGTCTCACACTGCAGTAAAAAATAATAAGGTATATATTGCAAACCTGACACCGAAGAACAAATAAAGTACACAATATAATTCACTAGTGACATTATTCCCAGACCCGGAGTTGTGGATAGTCCTCTCATGTGAGGAGCTATTTCAATCATAGCACACCACTTCTGTGTTGATTAGCTCCTCGATTGGAGGGTATGTTCTAGATAAATTTAACAAAACTCAATCAGCAAGTGACCACAACTTGCATAAAAAGTTGAGGAAAGCAGATTCATGCCTTCAACCTAATTCACCATATATGAATACGAAACCGCATCCCTGCACACCCAACAAATGGACACCAGAGCCAATTCATCAAGCAAGCAGGCTTGCGCACATATGCCGTCAAAGAAGTTGGTCAGATTTCCAACTACTCTATCTATTACCCACTTGATTTACATAGACGCACAGGTTAGTAACAATGCATAGGCTAGTAACAATGCACAAGCTAGTAACACGTTCTATAGGAGATCGATCTTCATTAATCACATATATACTTACATTGGCAATATTGACTACAAGATGAGCCAACCAATCATGGACATCATCAAGCAAAAGCAATAGAAAAGCAAAAGTACACTAATTCACAGTTGCATGTAAACAGTGAATTAGTTATCTATTCCAAGTTTCCTTTGGAACAGAACAATTTCTCAGTGAATCCTACAATCCTCACTGCAAAACAGTGTCTTTTGTGGCCAATCAAAAGGAATGTCGCAGCTGCCACCACTGCACGGAAAGTCACCGCGCATTGGTTCTGGCGGCAGTCCTTCTCCCGCCTTGCTCCACATCGTTCAGTGAATCCAATACGCAGCCTCATCGCGACACAGCCAACAACCCTAGTTGCTCAGCCTCAATGGTCCGACGCCACCGCTTGCCGCCGAATCTTCCTCGCCCTCGACCCGCCTGACATACCGCTTCGCGATGTCGTTGTCGCTGGCACCACCATTGTTCCTGTAGAGGATGAGGGCGACCAAATATGCCACCACATTGTGCACACCCGCGGTGTTGCGGGAGAGCTCATAGAAGGATGATGGGGGCCACGGTGTTCCCCGAAGAACTCTACTATGCCGGTGAAGAAGTAGGCATTCGGGTTGCCGATTAGGGTCAAGCGAGTAAGGAGGGTGGCATACCTGGTGGGCTCATTCTACGACATCTCGTTTCTGAACCGAGCCAATGCCACGCGCCAGCTGATGGCGTGGCCGCCACACACACATGATTCATGAGCGAGCAATTCGACTGTAGGATGCGGAGGTCATCCATGGGCCGCTCTGAGGTTGTAGCAAGGTGGCCGGTGATCTTAATGGCCACCTCAATAGCGAGAACTGCCAACGACGGGCGGTGCCTCTTCGCCACCATGATTGGCGTCGTCGATGTTGCGCGACGCGGAGTGCGTTGAGGGTTCACGGGGTGGTGTGGATGGAGCTGCGGCATGTGGATGGCGGGTAGCCGGAGCGCTAGAGAGGCAGAGCGGCATGATGTACGGTAATCGAAGAGGGGGTGGTGGAGGAGGCCAAGCTGGGGCTACAGTCGGAGCTCTTGAAAAACCCTCTTTTGGGAAATGGCGAAGAGGGGGCGGTGGAGGGGGCTGACGAGATGAGGAGTTGTTGAAATCCCCTCTGCGGCTAGCCTGGGAACTGGTGACGAGGATGAGGAGTTCTTAAAACCGCTCTTGAAAATGACGCTGACCGCCAGGAAGTTAAAGTAGCACCGTATCTCAGGGATGGCAAACGTCGCTGAGATGCGTGGGAAAAGAAACCAAGGAGGTGCATTCTTCGTTTGCGCTTTCATCTATGCGGTTGACATGCGGGTCCTACCTCGTATAAAGAATCCTAGCACCCAAAATCACGGCCTCCACCTTAACTTCTCTAAAGTTCGCACGCAAGCGCGCCTGTTCATCTCAAACATGTCCCGTCAGCCCCCAAAAATGAGCACTTCCTCCTCCAACTTCCCCTCCCCTTGCACAACTCGCCGCTTCTAGGAGTGACGATGGCTGGGCGCAACCGCTGCAACCACAACTCCACAAGGCAGGCACGCAACAAGTTTGGGCACTTCATGCCGACTTCAGCGACCTTGGGGCCGTCGTCCACCCGCCACCTCTCATCCACCTCAACGCCTTCACCAACCTACCACCCTCGTCCACCTTGGGCCCATCATCAACCCGCCGCATGACAGCCGCTACGGGCCCGACCCACCACATCTACACCGATGACACGAGGATCATCATGGACTTCGATGAGGACGTGAAGGCCATCATTCAAGATGTGCCTCCGAGCTTTGAAGGAGTCGCCATCCCTACAAGGGACACACATCTGGGAGTGGCGCCCCCAGATGTGTTCATCAATGTGGTGAGTGTCTCACTCTGCTACACAAAAGTGGGGTTGTTTTGCTGCGAGGTTGACAATGTGAGATAAGTAATGATGATGTTATGTGCACAAGATAGTGTATGTTTTCAGTTTTAGTCAATTTTGAAGCTGCAAAACAAGTATGTGATGCATCTTGGGACTTTCTTGGGAAGTAGCTTGCTTTATTTGTTCCCAATTTGCTTTTTCAAGGACTCTTGTGTCATATACACCTTAACCAATCTGGCATTTTGGTTCTATTGTATTTTTGTTTACATTTATCTATATATTAAGAATTGCATATCAATATATCATAGTTCTTTGTTGTCCTGAAATTTTGCCTAACAATTATAATAATAGATAAAGAATGCACCCCTATTTTCTCTAGTCTATGGGAACCTTATGTTTTTATCATGAATATAATCTTGTTTGCTCTCATGAATCGTTGATGTACCTTTAGTGCACTCCACAAATTTGTGAAAACAGACCACTATGATTATTTTTAAGTTCATCCTATTGTTAGACCAGACTGCCACGACAACCACTTCATAAACTAGACAGTTGTCTGAATGATTTAACTTCCATTCATTAAAATTTCAGATTCATAATGTTTAGTTGAAATGGAGTAAGCTAGGCAGATGTTTACATGATTGTAGAGCATAATGTGGAATGGTAAATCATTGATGATGATGTTCTATATATTGTGACCTAGTTTTGCTTGCAATGAAGGATGAAGGAACAAAGTATCAGATCAAATTCCCATAGATGACATGTACGATGATACTCCACGAAGAGAGTGATGACAAAACCGATGGACCGGTTATGTCTACGAGTCAGGTGATGTTCCTACCCTTACTGTAATCATCACTGTGTTCCTTCCCTTTTAGTTATATGGAGCACTAAATGTGACGGATTGGATCCATGTTGTGAGCTATTTTTGGTTGATCTAGTAGGCACTAAATGTACTTGTTGTTGTGTCACGTGGGAAATTCCTGAAAATTCAGTTTTGAATTTACAAAGATAAATACACCAACTGATAATAACTTCTTGGTTACCAGCACCTTTATGTACTGCAATTGACATAAATGCATGTTATCTTATCCACATGCTAACTGACCCCTTGTAAAATTTCAGATTCGAGCAAAGGCGGAGGAGCTTCGCGTGGCTATCAAGCGGAAGCTAAAGAAGGGTGAATACAACTGGGAGCAAGAAGACACACCTTGAGTTGACTATCGTTAAGAAAAAGAAATGGAGTGGGTTATTGTAACATATACATATATATACATCTCTATCTCTACTCCTAAAAAAAGCAAAAGTAAGACTATTTTTCCGTACGTCGGGGTCCTTCCGCTCGGTCGTCCCATGCTCCATGCGATTTGCGCCCTCCGATCGCTCCCGTCAGCCTCGCTATGTTCTGCTTCGTCCATTTCTTTTCGCTGCTCGCCAATCACGCTCGGCTTTCCTTCCTCTTCCGCCTACCATCCTTCCCATACCCTACACCGCCGCCCGCCCGCACTTACCTGCCCGATGTCGCCGCCTCCAATCTCGCCCCGTGCGCACCCACCTTTCCTTTCTCCTAATCCCCCCCCCCCCAGCCTATATCGAGCAATCCAAGTGGCGGCGGTAGCGCATTAGGGACAAGCGGCGGCGGCGCATCGGGGACAAGCGATGGCGATTCGCGTCGGGGCCAGCAGCAGCAGGGATCCCACACAGAGACGCTGCGGATCTTGGGCGACGACATGGCCCGACGGTGACCATCTCTCCACCAGCCCTGATCCCGGCGCAGACTTCATCTTCGGTACGGATCCCACCACCTCCTCCTCCTCCGACCTTCCTCTCCCTCCTCTACAAGGCATCGACGCCCCTGTACTTCACGCCCTCCGAGGTGGCCCCACTCCGCTGCTCGGCTACCCCGTGCTCAGCCTCTCATCCCCGCCACAGACCCGGAGGTCTACAACACCCCTGACCTCGCGCTCCTCCTCACCAGGCTGACGATCCGATCCAGAGAGGGGTGGAGTATGCCGCAGCCCATGTGAAGAGGATGAGAGCCTCCGCAGCACCCCCGCCCTCGCGGCCTGGTCGTCGTGCTGGCCGTCGGGGGTAGAGGCCGTGCCACCTCGCGGAAGCTGTCGTGCACCCCTCACCGATCCTTATCCTCATGTCGGTGAGCGGGATGGGCGCGGCTGTTCGCGCGTGGCAAGGAGCTCGATGAGGGCAGCCGGTGGTCGCGGTAGGGTCGCCGCCGTCAACACGCTCCGTGGCGGCGTTGCGGAGGCCCGTACCAAGAGGAGACGCCACTGCTGGTCTTCTTCCCAGGTGCGTTCTTTCACTCGTTTCATGCCTCTATTTGTTAGGCTTTTGGATTTGAATACATAATGTTGAGAGTGTTCAACATTGAGACTGGATTCGTGGTATTGGTTAGCCCTTTTAATCCGCATGCATATTTATTGAAAACCTTGCTGATTGGTGTGTAAATGTGTTATGCGCTGCTATAGTGACCTTGTGTCTGCAAAGTCATCTGCATAAAAGTTTTCACATGGCATGCGACAAGAGAAAATAATCTAATTCATGGGAGGACCATGATCCGTGAGTGTCTTGTTTCTCTGTCCAGATATTGTTGCATAATGAACTAGAGTAGCACTAGGCTTGAAGGTCCTGAGGATGTTTTCGTGTAACTGGACAGATGCCTAATGTTTCTGTCCATATGTTTTGATTGTGTTTTCAAATATCTGTATTTCCTCAGATAACCTTGATTCTCTAGCCTACCCCTGTTTTTAACTCTAATGCAAGTATATCCTTTTCTTTTGTCTTTCAGACATACTACGAATTGCTCATCTATCCATTCAAGGAACACTAGTAGCTTACTATTGGTGATTCACTGCCTAGGTAGAAGGTGGTATTGCAATGGTTGATACTACCCTTTGAGCCTCCAAATATGCAGTTCGTCACCAAAGTATGGTATGCAAGTTAACTCCTCTCTGTTGTTATTGATGGCTTATTTTTTCTATTCTCGTCACAAAATGTTCCTACATGTATGTGTTGCTATGTTTTCTCTGATCATGAAGAACTAGCACTGACAGTTAGCTTAGATCCATTTCTTCAGCTTTTTGATTGAGTGATTATAATCATCCCATTTTGTTACATGTCTCCCTTTGTGTTCCTAAGTTCTTATGCCCTCTCTTAGTCTTTTTTTAAGTACAACTCTGACTTCTCCAATCTATCTTGAAGGTATCCTAACATCAGCAGCCAAAATGCAGCAATTTGCTTGGACATTCTGAAAGATCAGTGGAGCCTAGCCCTTACTTTAAAGACAACACTTCTTTCCCTTCAAGCTCTGCTTTCTTCTTCTGCACGTGATGATCCTCAGGATGCTGTTGTTGCACAACAGGTCTGAACTGGTTGTTTCCGTTTATGGTTCTATTTTTAGTGCACCTATATATTTGACTTCACCATTTAAGCTATAGTTGGCTGAGAGTTAAATTGACATAGCCTGCCATTGGTGAATTCCCATGAAATAAGTCAGAATGTTTGTTTAACCATAAATATATTTATGTTCTTCTGCATAATTGCAGTTTTTCATCACCAAGAGTTCCAGATAAGAGGTTGAGTTTGAGCAACAGGTCATTCCATGAGTTTACAATTTGAAGTTATAGTGCACACGTGATGGATTTAGTTTAACATTTTTTCATGAACTTTTGCAGCTATATATTCTTAGGGGACCGAAGAGGATTTGTATCAGTGGAATTGGATATGAGTTGATTCTATAGGTTTGTAGGCTTGCAGCTTATCGTGGTTTGGTGGCTTTGGACAAATGAAATTTAGCAATGGACAAGCCCAGATGGGGTGTTCATTTTTTATACTACGTATACACATGAAATGTTTCTATGTTATGATTAAGACATATGCTATATGCTTAGTATTTCAGACATCCAGAAATAATGTTTACTAATCATGCCTCTGTGGATATTTTTATATGCACCAAGTTAAAGTAAAATCTAGAAACTTGAAAGCTTTCCACGGTACAGGGAGAATGTCTGTTTACACGATTCTATTATAACATTATAACCTAGATTACCTCCTTACTGTTGTTTAGTTTCAGATTAAAAAACATTGGCTAGGTCATTACACTATGTTTCTGGTAAGCTGGTGACCAATTTTGTAGATGCACACATGGTCGGAATCCATTTACACTTTACTGGATTACTATTTTCTACAAGGTAAAATAAGGGGTAAAAATGGAAATTGCAAGCTAAGATTATTGGCTTATGTATGTTTTTTTAGTTCCCTTGTAACAGAAGTGACAATGCAGTGAAGATTAGGTTTTCTACTCTAAGAAAAAGGAAGGACAAGGAAGAGGAGCTATACCAAGAGAAACTGGTGCACCATGTTCCAACACAAATGCAGATAGGGATTCTAACAGAAGTAGGATGCCTGGTCCATAGCACCATCCAAGATGCAAGCATGCATGGATGAATGCTCCTTGATGTCTCCCGGTGATGGCGGGCGCCCGATGAAGTTGGCTCATTGATACCCGTTAAGCAGATGAGGTATACATATTGCCATTTCCATTTAATTTCCACTTCGTGATTATCACTAATAAGTTTATAACAACTAGGGTGATGATGCAATCAGTTCTTTTCCCATCAAGTTGTGGTTTTGTAAGTCATGTTTTGAGCCAAGGGAAAGGTCTCCCAGAAAAGGAAGGAAATTATTCCTCAAAATGGTGCGCATGATGTCGATAAGTTGGACAATGTAACTGAGATGCTGGCCTACTCATCTTCTGGGGAAATCCAAATCCATCACGTTAACATGCTCGTGCTCCGGGTCGCAGATTGATCCACGTACACTTCATCTGTCCCGTGTACATTATCCCGACAATCTGCAGTCTGGAGAATCTCTTTGCCTTGTTCGAAATGCATTACACATGTTCCTAACCCTGCTGAATGAATGTGTGCTGCGCTCCATTGCTCATCCTCATTTTGATGCCATATAAATAACCAGATATATTTTGTCGAAGAATGGGCGCTGTAAATATTCTGCAGCAGCAAGTGTACATTAGTGGCCAGCTATATGATTGATTGGTTCATCGACTCACTTCTATGCTAAAAGTTGTGGTTTGGGAGCCTAGCTTCTCTGCAAATGACTAAAGTGCATTTGCATGGATCATGAAAAAACCGCACCCAGAAACATGGGAAATTTTGCAGAATGAGAATCTCTACTCTAAAAAAATCAAAGAAAATCAAAGAGTCGAAAAAACTTCCTACGTCACCTTTCCTTCGCTCGGTTCACCCGTCCGCTAGCACCTGCGTCCTCCGCGCTTCATGCTCCTCCCTCCAATGAAACGCACTTCAAAGCCACCGTGCGCGTTGTCCGTTGCGCCTCCTCCAGCCCCGTGCTTCACGCTCCACCCTCTGATGTTCCTCTCGCTCGCATACTCCTCCTCGCACGCCCTGCATCGCCGCCACCGCCCGCAATCCACCTCTCCTCGCCTCGCTCACCCTGCTTCGCCGCCGCCGCCGACGCCACTCCTTGGTCGCCCTGCACCACCGCTGCCGCCACCGCCGCCACTCCTCGAGGTCTTCCGCCTGATAAATCTACCACCAATCCATTTCCTTCCATCAGATTCCCCTCCACCCCTCTTTTTCCCATGGAACCCCATCGTGCCGCTGCCGCCCCGTCATCTCGGCGGTCAGATCCAGCTCCGTGCTCATCCAAGCCGACAACACCGCCCTACTAGGCCTCGTCCCACACCGGCAGCCCCACCTCGAGCAGGCGTCCCTCGGCACGTACGTCGCCTTTCCTCCGCTCGGTTCACCCGTCTGCTAGCACTTGCGTCCTCCGCGCTTCATGCTCCTCCCTCCGATGGAACACGCTTCGAAGCCACCGCGCGTGCCGTCCGCTGCACCTCCTCCAGCCCGAGCCAATGTCTTGTGATATAATTATTTTTATTATACAAGTTTCATATTTTTATTGTGCAAGTTTCATATTTTTATTGTTCCGTTCAATCCAATATCTTGCAATATAAATATAAAGTTGCCTGTAGCAACGCACGGGGCAGATCCTAATATATATATATATATATATATATATATATATATATATATATATATATATATATATATATATATATATATATATATATATATATATATATATATATATATATATATATATATACATATATATATATATATAAATATATATATATGTCTCTCTCTATATGTATATCTCTATCTCTCACACTATAGATGTATATATCTAAATATATATATACATAGACATAGAGGAGAGAGACAGGCACGCGCGCGCGCGCGCGCGCGAGCGCG